>NC_042616.1:56327077-56659879 GCF_901001135.1 Rhinatrema bivittatum | reverse complement strand
ATTGGTTCAGTCCAGAGACAGCAGGTGAGAGATGGTACAGTCTTACACTGGACAAGGTAGTGTCCTGGAAACCCGGGTGCCAAAGGAACAGAGGCAGACAGGGGGCGCCCAAGCAAGAGCAGGCCGAAGTCTGAATAGACCAAGCCCAGGAGGTAAGCTTGAGAAGCGTCGAGGAACAGGGTTGAGTCAGGGCTGGCGGCAATCCAGAGGCAGTGGCAAGCAAGGCTGAGGTCTGATCACGGAGATAGTCAAACTTAGTCAAACGATGCAGAGGACTGGGTCTGGAGATAGGCAGTAGCGTGGTCAGGCGAAGCAGAGGTCTGGGTCTGTAGATAGGCAATAGTGTGGTCAGGCGAAGCAGAGGTCCAGGCTTGGAGAGAGTCAATGGCATGGTCAGGTGAAGCAGAGTCGAAGTCCGTGTAGGCAATCCGAGGAATGGAGCAAGACAGGAACAAGGAGACAGAAACCAGGAACAAACGAGGAACAGGAACGCAGGAGTGAGACGAATCTCTAGGAAGCAACGAATGCTCGACCAGCAAGGAGACCTGTTGCAAAGGCAAAGCTAGGGAGCGGAGCCTGCGTTTAAATACTGAAGCTCCGTTGACGTCATCATCCAGGGCCACGGCTAGGTTCCTGCCGCAGTCCCTACTTAAACATCAGTGCTGTGTCACCGAGAAGGAGCGTCTCTCCGTGGGCCACGCGGAGAGGCCAGACGAGAAGCAATGGACGTGGTGGCTGGACTGGGAACGCCGGAGACTGCAGCAGGGCCGGAGGCACCTGGGGAGGCCCGAGGACGGAGCTGATGGCCCACTGCCGCCAGCGAGAAGGAACTAGGAGCTGGAGTCGCTGTAGAAAGTTGAGGGGGCTGTGCCGCGGGTCTGCCGCAGATGCCACGCATAACAAAGCCATGAGTAAACTGAATTACAATTACCATATGGTAAACCTCCTGCAACAAAACAGCACTCAAACAGTATCATCCCTACCTATGAAAAGGCATCATTGAAAATAATACACTAGGCGCCAAAACACCAATACACCTCCTATTAGGAAAATAAAACAAGCCAGAGGGATTATAATTTACTCCTTGCTTAATCCAAACTCCTCACTGTCCTTGTTGATACCTGAAGGATATCTCTCCACTCCTGTCTTTGGGTGACAGCATAAGGGTCAATATTCATCTGCTATCCAGTTGAGCAAGTTAGCCAGATAAACTTATTTATTTATTTATTTATTTATGAGCTTTTCTTTACCGACATTTGTAAAACACATCATGCCGGTTTACAATGAACTGAATAGGAGGAAAGTTACAATAAAACAAGGGGAGGGGGAGATGGGGCAGGCAAGAAAAAGGGAGGAGGGATGGGAAAGGGGAAGAAAAGGTGGAGAATAAAGGAAGGAGATTGAAAGCAATAAAAAACTGAATAGGAACTGCATACAAAGGAACTGTATACAAACTTATTTGACATAGTTAGCCAGATAAATAGCTGCTCCCCGGAATGCCTCCATCCTGCCCACTATGTAGCCGGATAAATAGTTATCTGGTTAAGTGGTAGTTGCTGTGTGTGGGGGCTGAATATTAAAACAGCATCATTTAGCCAGATAAGTGGCACTGAATATCTAGCACCTTCAGGCCAATACAGAACGGTGTGCTCGGCTCAGCGCAGTCAACCACCCCGAAACTAATAGCGTTCATCACATGCAAATGCATGTTGATGAGCCTATTAGTTATTACCCAGGAATACTGAAAGTAAAATGTGCGGCCAAGCTGCACATTTTACTCTCAGAAATTAACGCCTGCCCAAGGGCAGGCATTAACCTTACAAAGCACTGGGAAAGTGTACAGAAAAGCAACAAAAATAAAAAAATCCCCCCCAAAAAAAAAATCTGCCCACCGGTCAGCGTGTTCGACGCTTAATTTTGCTGGTGTCCGTTTTCCGAACCCGTGGCTGTCAGTGGGTTCAAAAACCGATGCTGGTAAAATTAAGCACCGGTTGTCGGACCAGCTGACAACTGCCATTTCCGCTAATAAGGAGGCACTAAGGGCATGCTATTTAAATAGAGAATCGCATGCCCAGGAGAAGTGCCTGGGCGCACATCAGGAGAGCGGGTGCTTAACTCGGTGCGCCGGCTCTCCCGCATGTTTTACTGAATCGGCCTGAGAGTGTTTACCACCAGATAGGTGACACTGGTCTTCTGTGAAGTCAACTTTGCATCCTTCCAGGAATGAAAGTTTATTGAGTCTCTTCGAATGAGAAACTCCTGATTCCTCTTAAAAGGACATTCTCTAAGCTCCTGGGTCCCAAAGGGAACTCAGATGAATGAGAATAATAAATCCAGTTCCAAAATTAACCCAAATTGAGGAAAGAAGGTTGGAGAGAAGTTTTTCCTCCAAACCAAAGGGTTAAAAGCTTGTCTTCTATTCCATACTCAAGTTTATTTCCAAGAAATCCAAAGGTCTTTTTCCCAAAAAACAAACAGAAGAACAAGCATGGTGACAGACTACCTCTAGAAAGGGCAACTCAAAATGGTGCCTAGGGTTTTTAAAAGCAAGGACACCACCATTAAATTCTCCCACATGGGGGAGCAATAATCCAAGTAAATCTAACTCTTTTCTCTCTCCACTTTTAGAATTGGTATGCTCCTTCTAGTAGAGTCTTGGTAGATCTCCCTACACATAGGCAAGTGAATAGCAAGCCTAAACTTAGGTACCTCTGCTTTAGGGGGCCTAAGTTAGATGAATTTGCAGCCTAAAACTTAGGAACCTAATTTCAGCTGAAACTTAAAAAATGTTAGGCACCCAGATCAGGCGTTCAGTATCCTTTGACTATCAGCCTGCAGGTGTGCCTGGGGAAAGTCCTTCCTCTACCGCAATCCCAGCAGCCCCAACATGATCCTCCTCCTCCTTCTTGGGTTCATGACCTGAGTATACTGGACAGGGTTCCAAATCTCCTGCTTGCCTCTCCAGTCCCTCCCTCCTAGCCCCACAGCAACTGGGCAGTACTGCAAAGCACAGGAGCAAAGGGGAAGGGGGCAAGAGCAGGGATCGCACACAACAGCAGTGAATGGCAGGGAAGAGCCTCTGCTCCCTGCTCCAGCCCCTCCCCTCTCTTCTGTCCCCTTCACCCCTCCTGCCATATTGTTGCCTGGAGTACAGGGCACCACCAGTGCCACCAACGCCTGTAGTGCCCACTCGACTGGTTTCTCAGTTGCCAGCCCTTCCCTGGTATGCCGGGGATCCCAAGTGGTGTCAGGGATTCCTCAATCAGTGCAGAATGCACTTTCAGCTACAGGCTTCTTTGTTCCCTGACGACCAAGCTAAGACAATGTACATACTTTCACTGCTGGATGGAACAACACTGGCCTGGGCTTCCCCCCCCTCTGGGAACAAGGGGATCCTGTTCTACTTGACCTCCAGCAGTTCATGAAGCAATTCCACTCCATCTTTGAGGAGCCAGGTCGTGCAGCTGCAATGGCCTCGGATCCACTCTATCTTCATCAGGGCTCCCGCACATTGGGCGAGTACACCAGGGAATTTAGGACCCTGGCCTCTGAACTAAACTGACGAGAGGACAGCTTGATCACCATCTTTCTAGAAGGTCTCTCTGGAAAAATTAAGGATGAGCTCGCCGCCTGGGAGCTCCCCACCTTGCTGGATGCCCTCATTGCCCTAACTAGCAAAATACATTGGTGCTTACAGCAAAGGATCTGAGAGACCTGTCCGGCACGGAAGACCATTGCCCTGGTGCCTCGCTTTTTACACCCGCTCTCACCTGCTGCTGCTACACCACTGGTCTCTCCCTTTCCTCTTCAGGAACAATGCAGCTGAGCCTCACCCACCTAGCCCCAGAAGAGAGGCTCTGTCAGTGGCAATAGGGCCTCTGTCTCTACTGCTTGACCCGAAGACATTTCCTGGCCCAATGACTCGAGAGGTTGGGAAACCTAATCGCCTAGGGTCCTTCAGGGAGATGACCCTAGGCCTTCCTGTTCTGGTTCCCCAATTTCTCCTGCCAGTCACACTGGAACTGGGTTCCATATGCTTCTACATCCAGGCCTTTGTGTACTCTGACTCCAGAGGAAACTTCATATTGCAGGATTTGATCAACCAACTCCAAATATCCACTGTCCAGATGACTCCACCACTGGTAATTTCCTCAGTCTTCCGAGACAGGTGTCCTTGACTACGGTGCCCCTCACCTTATGCACTGGCCTTTTACACTTAGAGAAGATCAGCTTCCAAGTGATCCCCAGAGCCATTAATCCCATTATATTTGGCCTGCCATGGCTCCAACACCAACCTCGATTGGCAAATAGGGAACTCGCCCACTATGGCCATGGATGTACAGACTCCTGCTTGATACCCATGGAACCTTCTTGCCTAGTGACCGTGGTTTCTGCACTTCCGTGACATCCCCCTCAATATGCGAATTACGCGGTTGTCTTTTCAAATAAAAGTGCTGAAATCTTGCTGCCTCATCGCATATATGATTGCGGCATAGAGCTCCTTCCCGAAGCTATGCTCCCACGAGGCCAGGTTTACCCTCTATCACTGCCTGAGACCCAGACTATCGGCTCGATACAGTATCGTTCGGTTGAAGATTTCCCGTCTGTAACATGCTCGGAGCGCACAATTCGGACGCGCAAGGCGATCCAGCGATACAGTCTCCAGTTTCGCGCGTCCTTAGCGCTTCTTAAAACAGACGCATAACCCATTCCGCACGCGGCATGTATATGATGTGTAAATGAACAAATTAGCTGTATAATGAAGGAATTAGCTATTCCCCTCCGATACTGTAACGGGCGCTGATATTATCTCCTTAGTAACCCGCTGTTTTGCCGCGGCCTTAACGTGTTAGTTTACCGCCTCCCCCTAGTAGGTGTTAGGACTGTGAGTCTAGTAACAAATCCATCGACACCACTTAAGATACTCAAACACAATAAAACACAATAAAAAAAAAAAAAAAAAGCGATACAGAGATGAGCGAGAAAATGTAATGCTGTGGGACACATAAAAACCTGTCAGAAAAAAAAATAAATTTTAAATACCTGTCACTTTCGTGCAGTCATCCAGGCAGCGGCAGGAGCCGGAGGGCCGCGTGGGTCCAGGCAGCCGGCGGGCGGCGGCGGGAGCCGGGTGTTCAATCGAGGCCGCGGGTGGATAGGCGCGTGTTCGATCGGTCGGGCGGTGGCAGCGGCGGTGGGATCCGGGGGGCGGGTGGGCGCGTGTTCAAACGAGGCCGCGGGCGGGTGGGCGCGTGTTCGATCGGTCGGGCGGTGGCAGCGGCGGTGGGATCCGGGGGGCGGGTGGGCGCGTGTTCAAACGAGGCCGGGTCGCACAGGCGCGCATTAATTCAGGCGGAGGGAGCCGGCGGCGAAAGCAGCCTCCGGCAACCCCCACCAGCAGTGAATTAATGCGCGCCTGTGCGACCCGGCCTCGTTTGAACACGCGCCCACCCGCCCCCCGGATCCCGCTGCCGCCGCCCGCCCGATCAAACAGGCACCCACCCGCCCGCGCCCTCGTTTGAACATGCGCCCACCCGCCCCCGGACCCCGCCGCCACTGCCGCCGCCCGCCCGATCGAACACGCGCCTACCCGCCCGCGGCCTCGATCGAACACCCGGCTCCCGCCGCCGCCCGCCGGCTGCCTGGACCCACGCCGCTGCCTGGATGACCGCATGAAAGTGACAGGTATTTAAAAATTATTTTTTTTTATAACACTCAGGTTTTTACATATTTTTGGGTTGGTTTTTTTTTTTTTTACACTTCCTGGTGCCTGTCATTTCAAATGTCATTTGAAATGACATTTGAAATGACAGGTACCAGCGCACCCAGGTTACTGTATAGGCGCTGTATTAAGCGCCTATACAGTAAAATGGGTTGCGCGGGCATAACCCTTCCCTAACGCTTCACAGCCGCGGCATGCATTTGCATGCAATTAGAAGAGAGTATCAGGCGCTAGGTCAAGAGAACTGTGCGTGCGGGGAGGAAGGGTGCGCCTGGCAATGCCGCACTCTTTCTGCCGCGGTCTTACAGTATCGAGCCGTATGTCAGTGCCTGATTATCTGCTAGGACTTCTAGTTATTCCTTCTGGTTAATACAGTAGTTGCAGCCTGCCAGTAGTCAAGTTTACTATGATTGCCTGGGATCCTACTAGGACTTATAACATTTCCTGTTAACCAATTTGCCTTTCATTTTGACAGCCCCAGCATTCATTGTTGAATCAGGTGAGTACAGCACTATGAATACTTAACATTTGTGCTGTTAGGTCTTGCTTTCTGCTGTGTTTACTTTTAGCAACTAAGGATCCTCTGTGCTTATCCCATGTCTGCTAACCTTTGTTACTGTTTTAGCCTCCACCTCTCACCCCAGGAGGGCATTCCACACATCTGCCACCCATTCTGTAAAAAAAACAATCTTTCCTGATGTTGCTCCTTAGTCTATCCCCTCGGAGCCTCATACGACCTTTTGTTCTAGAACATCCTTTCCTTTGCTTCTTGTACATTATTAATGCTTTTCAGTGTAAGTTATTTGTGGCAAGGACATCAGAACCTGATGAATTCTTTAATTCAGCACTATCCCAATGACACCCTGGATAAATGATAAATGTTATTTTTATTAAAGGAAGGGAAGTTAGAAAGAAAAGAGAGGAAGAAAGCTGTCTTTATCCTACAGCTCATGGCTATGATCCAGGTATGTGTCTGCAGGGAGAGAAGAGTAAGTGGGAAGGACACATTTGGTTTTGTCTTGCCAGCTTCATTTCATTTTATTCTTCCACGGTCCTTCTCGTGCCAATATTGCATGATTGAAAACCAGAGACATTCCCTTGTGAACTAATGAAGCATTGTAATTTAATAACCATCAGCAAGGCTGTATTTAGAAGTGATGAAACTGTTATTGAAATGCAAGTGACATTGCTGGGAACAGCAAATGAATTAATTAGCATCACATCCCTGACGGGTGTGTGTGCACTGCAAGCAAATGGCAGACAACAGGGTTAATACAGAGTCAGTCCTGAGGCCCCTGCCCCCTCTTCATTCTTTTCTCTCTTGATAGTCCACTCTAAACAGACCTCATGTAAGTCATTTGAGAAGAAAAATTGAAGTAAATGTTTTTGCTCCTCCTTTGATTAATAGGCATCATTAGTTGAAGACAATGGAATCATAGCATAGAGACCCCTAGCTAAATCTAGGTTAGGATTAGGGAAAGAGTAGTTTGCAGACCATCCCTGCAGGCACCCTCAATTGAGGCTTCTCTGGATTGGTCAGCAGTGCACTATAAACAATGGTCTGTGCAGGAAGAGCAGTGTGGCTTATGGCATTCTGAGTTGGCTTTTGTTTTTTTGGCCACAGGAGGGATCGCAACAAAGAGATTCTGCCCTGGTCCAGTATCCCATGGTCTGGAGGAGATTGTCTTGGAGGAGTGAAGAAGAGTTTGAAAGAAGTGAGAAGACCTGGTTTTTTTTTCTGAGAGTTTTGCTTTTAGGATCCTGTGCCTGCCTAAGGAAATTTTTCTTCCCTGTCTTGGGAGGTCAGGAGGGTGCTGTGACTCCCTCCACCCAACTGAGAAGGGACAGCAGTGACCTATCAGAGCAGTACTTCTCAACCCAGATTATCCTCCTCTTTGCTAGAATGAACCCAGGCCCTTTTTCTAGGAACTTGTCCAAACCTTTTTTAAACTCAGCTGTGCTAGAATCCTTGACCGGCAACAAATTCCATAGCTTAATTGTGCACCGAGTGAGAAAATACTTTCTCCAATTTGCTTTATACCTGCTACCTGTTAGTTTCATGGAGTGTTCTCTAGTTCATGTACTATTTGAAAGAGTAAATAACCATTCCCTATTTATCTATTCCACCCCACTCATGATTTATAAACCTCTATCTTATCTCTTCTAAGTCATCTCTTCTCCAAACTGAAAAGCCCTAACCTGTTTAGCCTTTTTTCATAGGGAAGCCGATCCATCTTGTTTAGCATTTTTGTTGCCCTTCTCTATACTTTTTTTTTAGTTCTGCTGTATCTTTTTTGAGATGGAGCGACCAGGACTGAAAGCAGTACTCAAGATGCAGTGAAAACTCCAGATCTATACAGTCTTAATGATATTCTCAGTTTTGTTCTCCATTCCTATCCAAATAAGTCCCAACATTTGATTTTTAGAACCCTGCTGCACACTAAGCTGAGGACTTCAACATAGTGTCCATAGTGCTGTGTCTGGTTTTTTTTTCTCTTTTGCAGAAAGACCAATAGCAAAATCCTAGGGCCTTGAAAGACTTTAACTTTCCCCCTCTTCAGGAAAGAGCCCAGGAGCATGGGTCAGAAATGGCCCCAGTACTCCCAAATGTATCTCTAAGCCCTACTAACCAGTAGAACAAGGGTTATATATGCATGCATATATGTCCTTAATTCTCATTTCTTAGGACTTTCGGTATAAATCCTGTACCATTTTCACAGCTTTTGTTTGGACTGCCTCTGCCCTATCTTTATTCCTTTGGAGGTATGTCCTCTAGAACTGGACACAATATTCTACCTGAGGTCTCAGCAAAGACTTATACAGAGGCATTAGCACCTCCTTCTACTGGTTATGCCTCTCCCTAGGCATCCTAAGCTCCCTCTGGCTCTGCCCACTGCCTTATCACACTGTTTTGCTGCTGCCTTGCAATCATCAGGCTCCGAGGTCTCTCTTCCAGATAGTGCACATCAATATCCCTTCCCTCTATTATGTACCACTATCTTGGATTTCTGCAGCCCAAGTACATGATTCTGTACTTTTTGGCACTGAAACTTAACTGCCAGGCACTCGCCCATTCCTTAAGCTTTCTTAGATCCCTCTTCATTCTATCTAATCCATCAGGGGTGTCCACTCTATTGTAGGTCTTAGTGTCAACTGCAAAGAGACAAACCTACTTTCATCCCCTCCACAACACTGCTCACAAAGACCATGAATAGAGGTACTTTACTACTCACACCTCTTTCCTCAGAGTGACTTCCATTTACTACTACCCTTTATTGGCTATCACTTAAAGAGTTTCTAATCCAGTCTACTATCTAGGAACCCATCCTCCTAGGCTGCTCAGTTTATTTATGGGTCTTCTGTACAGGACACTATCAAAGGCTTTACTTTTGTGATCTTCAGGAGCTTATAGTTCATATCTTTACCCATTTGTCCACATTTTGTAGCATCTTCTCCCTCACGAAGAGTACAATACAGAATGGACGGCAGGAAATGAGAGCAATCAGCAAATGCAGCACTAAAAATTTGTTAAACTGGGATTTGAAAGGATTTTTGTTTTAATTAATTTGAATCATAATTTTGTCAGCATCTGAGTGATCCAAAATGGAAAGTGTTTGGGCTTAGGAAACACTAGATATTTTCTAATTCTCTCTCTTTAGGAGGGAGACTCCTATTATGTCATAATTTCTTCACAGATCTCATTGCAAAAGTTTCCTTCTTTTTTAAAATTCTTTATTTACAAGAACAAGCAGACAAACAATACATCTTGACAAAGACAAGACTCACTTGCCTTGACTACGCTCGGACTGACCTTGGTATTGACCCCTGCTTTGGCTGATCACTTTTGGATGGATACTCTGGCTTTGACCCTTGCGTTTCACTTGGACACTCTCTTCTGGCCTACCGTGACTACCAGACCTACCTGCTTGGATTCTACCTGCGGCCTTCACCCGACTAGACCTGCAGGTGCTGCCTGCCTTGCCTGGAGAGCCTTCCTGAACTGTTACCTCCCTGAGGTCTCCGGAGCTTCCAGTTCAGGTCTGGTCCATCCTCTCTGCATCAGCCGCGCACCCTTGCTTGTGGTGGGCACACTCCTCCACTACCTCTCCGGGAGACCATCTGAGGCCCACCATCTGAGGCCCACCATCTGAGGCCCACCTAAGTCCAGGCGGTCTGGGTACCCAAGGGCTCAACCTGCGGAAACCCCAGACTGTTATTGGCGAAGCTCCAGCTAGCCTCTGTCTCCTCATGTGCTCCGCCTCCTGGTGGCAGGTGCTCTCTGGGTCCGACCAGAGAGCCATACCAATCCTGCACCAGGCCAAGGGTCCACCTCCAGCGCAACAGGTTGCCAAGGCCATGGACTCGGTGGAGTCTCCTGCCTTGCAGGCCATCCCTAGTCTGGTCACTTATGTCCGAGAACAACAACGGATCATGGAAGTGTTGTCCTCCTCTATGGAAAAGATGCGTTCTCAATTGGAGGAATCTGCCATGGCCAACCCAGGGGCTCTTGCCCATACCTTATCCTCACGGGCACTGCTAGCCCTCCCAGCTCCAACCTGTTTCAATGGGGATCCTCGCCTCTGTCAAACCTTCATAAATCAATGTTATATGCAGTTCTCACTGCAACCCTCACTTTTCCCCGATGAAGCGACAAAGATCACGTTCATCCTCTCGCATCTTGAGGGGAAGGCCCTGGCATGGGCTTCCCCGCTCTGGAAGCGTTCCGACACAATTCTTCGCCAGCTCCCTCAGTTCATCTCTGTCTTCCGATGCACCTTTGAGGACCCAGGTCGACAGGTCGCTGCCCACCACCTACTCCATCTCCGTCAAGGTTCACACTTGCTCGCTGAATATACAGTGGAATTCAGAATTCTAGCAACTGAGTTGGGTTGGCAAGAGGACTGCCTGCGGGCACTCTACCTCGAGGGACTGTCTCTTGCCCTTAAAGATGAGCTAGCCGCCTGCAAGATCCCCATATCTCTGGAAGACCTGATCTCCCTGGTCGGTAGAATCGACTACTGTCTTCAGCAACGGCATCAGGAGGTAAGAGCTCTTCGACCTCCTGCTCTACAGCCACCCCGTTCGGCGAGTCCCCAGTTGAAGGCCTTACCAGAATCCCCTCAACCTCCTGAAGAACCAATGCAGATCACCCATGGCCGTCTGACTCTAGAGAAAGTCTCCGATGAAGAAAATCTGGTCTCTGCTTATATTACGGTGGCTGCGGACATCTTCTTCAGACTTGCCTGTGCATCCGGGAAACTCCAAAGCCTGAGCCCGGTGGGGGTCCCGAGCTTGGATGCTACAATTTCTGGCCCTCAACTGTTGCTGCCTATTTCCCTCCTTAGGGAGTCACGTTCATTCGCCACCACCGCCCTCATGGACACTGGGGCATGTGGAATTTCATTTTACATGCACCCCACTTCGACTGGCAATCCATGCAACTCACCCAGTGGGGCCCTCGATGTCAAACCCACTGTTTATGGCAAGTGTCTCCATCTGTGACAGTCCTAAGCTCTACAACCCTTCCCAGGTTACCTGTTCCATACTTGGAATTTAAAGACGTTTTCTCCAAACAAAACGCCGATATCCTGCTGTTGCATCCATCAGTGCTAGATGGCTTCGCCTCACCTTGTGTGCCTCACCCGTGTGCCTCACCTTGCTCACGGCTCCTCCCGCATCCCTAGGGAAAATGGCTGCAGCCGCATCTACAAATCGACCTCTCCAGTGTCCCCGGAACGGCTATGGTGCTACCTCCCGCCATGCTCCTCCCAAGGGCCTACTAGGGTGCACGTGCACATGCCACCCACGTCTTTATTCCAGCAATGGTGCGAACCTCAGGGGCGTTCCCCTCTATTGACGTCACACCATATGGGTATATAGCCTGTACTATGTTGCTAGCTCATTGAGTTAGCAAGGACTTGGTCTCGGCCGGTCTAAGCTATCCTGCCGCTTCAGTGCTGCCGCTGGAAGCTCTCTCTCTGCCCTTCGGGGTAATTGCTAACCTGGGTACCCGCTCCTCGGGGGCCCTCTGCTTTATTTCAGGTGCCTTACAGGGATCAGGTACTCGCTTCTCGAGGGCCTGCTCTCCCTGCCTCGGTGCCTGTACCTTCTTCTTCAACCTGGTGGAATCGCATACCTACAGCAACCATCTAGTGAGTAATCTAACTCTCAGTCTCTCTCATCCACAGTACTGCCTTACTGGGAAACCTACACCGGAATCCCCCTAAACCAACGGGGTGAGAAGGATCCCAAGGGACCTGAAACTACTACATCTAGACTACCTCACTACTGCCACCTCTGGTGGTATACTTCAAGCTGTATAATAAAGAACTACTCTGTGTTTGTGCATCTGCGTTTAGCCCAGTACTGTGACGCCTCATGGGGCTCCTCCCCATGGGCGTGGTCATTTGCCACAGTACCCGAGAATCCACCCAAACACCTCTTAACCATAACACCTGCCTCCACTCTGGAAGTTCAACTGCTCCAAAGAACTCCTACCTGGAACCATGCCTCCCAAGGGCAGAACCTATCCTCTTTCACTCCCAGAAACCCAAGCGATGTCATCATACATCAAGGAAAATTTGGCCAAAGGGTTCATAAGACCCTCTACTTCCCCGGCAGGCACCGGGTTCTTCTTTGTAAAGAAAAAGAATGGCAGTCTAAGACCATGCATAGACTACAGAGATTTGAATGCAGTAACCTAAAAGGACCGGTACCCACTGCCACTTATCAGTGAACTGTTCAACCGCCTGCAGGGCGCACAAATCTTTACTAAACTAGATCTATGTGGGGCATATAACCTAGTACAGATTCAACTGGAAGACATCTGGAAAACTGCCTTCAACACAAGAGACGGACACTACGAGTACGTAGTAATGCCCTTCAGGCTTTGCAATGCCCCTGCAGTCTTCCAGCGGCTAATGAACGAGATTTTACGGGACCTTTTGTACTCATTCATCGTAGTGTATCTAGATGATATATTAATCTTCTCCAAAGATCTGAAGTCTCATCATTGCCATGTTCAAACAGTCCTCCAGCATCTCAGAGACTTCCATCTCTTTGCTAAATTGGAAAAGTGCATTTTTGAGCAATCCAGTCTCCCATTCCAGCGCAACAGGTGTGAGTGAGAATGAACATGAGCATGTGTGTATATGAGAGAGGGGAGAAAGATTGTGTGCCCCCCCCCCCAATCCACAGCAATCTCAAAGCTACTGGAAATCAAAAGTTTCCAGGTATGGAGAGTGGGGAATTTTTTAATCCTTGTTAGTTTTAATTGTTGACTATTATTTATTTATTTATTTATTTTTATTTATTTAAATGCTTTTAAAATATACCGACATTCATAGGACATATCATGCCGGTTCACAATCAACATTGGAAAGCGAGAAGGAGAAGTTACAAATAACAGGGAGGGGGGAAGTGGAGCAGGAATGGAAAAAGGAGAGGATGGGGACCAGGTGACAGCAAGCGCAGAAGTTGCGGGAAGGAGAGAGGTAGTAAAGTGCTAGGAGAGAGAGAAATTGATAGGAACTGTGTTAAATAACAGAGTATAAAAATTAACAAATTTACAAAATCAGCAATTCCATACGTTGCATCAACGGATTAAAGGGGTAGGGGGAGGGGGATGTGGCAGTAGTAGGGGGGTTTAGGTCTGGTTGGAGTCAGGGTATGCTTGAAGGAAGAGCCAGGTTTTGATGCCTTTTTTGAAGTTGGGTAAGGATGGTTCAAGGCGGAGAGACGTGGGTAGAGAATTCCAGAGGGAGGGGCCGGCTTTGGTAAAGGCTCTCTCTCTAGTAGTGGAGTGGTGTGCTATTTTGAGGGGTGGGATGTGTAAAGTGCCCGCCGTAGGGGCTCTGGATGGACGATTGGATGTGCAGAAACGTGGTGTTTCCTTGAGCCATTCGTGGTCGTTTTTGTGAAGCACGTTATGGAGTATTGTGAGGGTTTTGTATTTTATACGGAATGGGATGGGGAGCCAATGCAGTTCTTTTAAAATGGGTGTGATGTGTTCTCTTTTACGAGTGTCAGTGATGATTCGTGCCATGGAGTTCTGCAGGATTTGTAGAGGTTTGATTGTGGAGTAGGGCAGGCCTAGGAGGAGTGAATTGCAGTAGTCCACTTTTGATAGGATTGTGGACTGCAAGACCAGGCGAAAATCTTGAAGGTGGAGAAGGGGTTTGAGTTTTTTGAGGATGTGGAGTTTGTAGAAGCCGGCTTTTAGAAGGGATTTGATGTGTGGTTGGAAATTAAGGTGTTTATCTAATACAACACCTAGGTGTCTTACCGATGGCAGGAGGGGGAGGGTTGTGGGGGGTGTTTTAGTAGTGACCTGTGAGGTGAACTCGGGTTTGTTGGAGATGAGGATGATTTCAGTTTTTGCTGTGTTAAGAGCGAGTTGGAGGCTGTCTAAGAGAGAGTTAATGGAGGCAAGACAGGATTCCCAGAAGTTCAGAGTTTCTTGGAGGGTTTTTTGCATGGGGATGAGGATCTGGACATCGTCGGCGTACATGAAAAAATTAAGACCAAGGTTAGAAAGGAGATAGCAGAGGGGGAGGAGATATATGTTAAAGAGGGTGGAGGATAAGGAGGATGTATCTGATGTTTTGAAATATTTTATTAGTGTTTGAGGAAATTTAAAAATAATTTATTAGATTTCAATTATTCTTTCTATTAATATGGTTTTACTATTATTGGTATTTTATATTTCTTGATTGTAATGTTTGATGTTTTAAGAGGAATGCAATGTTATTTTTCCATTGTTGTATTGTGGTTTCCAGTTCAGTTTTTGTCTGCGCATTTGTATTTATACTTTATGGTCTCTTTACTTTGTATTTGGCAAGAGTCTGTCGGTGTTTTGCATGTGTGACTTAGGTGAGGTATTCTGCTAGCATGTAATTTCTATATAGGGACCTACAGCAGTTAGACTTGTTCAGTTTTCCTAACAGGAGGTGTATTAGTGTTTTAGGATCTATATAGCAACATAGAAATGATGGCAGAAAAGGATCAAAAGTTCCATCCAGTCTGCCCATCAAGCTTATAGGAGTATCTGCTGCGCCGTGCGGATTACTCCCATGTTTATCAGTTTCCCAGACTGTAAAAGTCAGGGCCTATGAAAAGGCAAAACTGCAAAGTAAAATTTGCATTTTTGCCTTTTCATAAGTTAGGATTGTTACTGTTTGAGTCTGGCAGTTAGGATATTATGGTATGGCAGGCTTCCTATAGGTCCCAAGTACATCTTTTTTGTACAGTTTTCCTGTTAGTGGAGAGAGTCTGTGTTACTGTTATTGAGATGACACCAGAATTTGATTATTTTTTTTATAGTGAATGATAAGGGTAAGTGCCCATGTTCTGCTCTGCACCCTTTGTAGGGGGAGTTTCTATGAATGCAGAACTTGAAGTGCAGGTTTTATATTGGGATTCTGTCCCACTCCTATATAGAAGAATTTTCATTGATTAATGCACTTGAATAATTTTGGTGGTGGTTTTCTTAGATGGTTGAAACTAACCAGAGGTTTCTTTGAAGGTTCTTCAGTTTATAGATGCCACTGGCATACATGCCCAGCATTTTGTGATGCCTTTTGCTTTAGGAGTGGAGGGGTCTTATCCCTGCATGTATGGAATTTGGTAACAGGCAGCTGTGCAAAGAGCCATTGGACCCCCACCAAGATCAAACTAACAGCATGGTTTCCCTGAAACAGATGATTTTCTTAAAATAAAAAAAATATTATGCTGGGGGGAGGGGGGGACGGGATGGGACTGTTTGGAGGGATATGAGCACCGATCCTCTCTCCACATCTCCCTTTTAGTGATGTGGGCCTGTCTCAAACATCCCTCCTTCCCCCTTAGTCTCTCGTTCTGTCTGCTTCATGGTCCATCCCAACGAGTTCCCCTCTCTCCCTCCATCAATCCATCCTGCAAGTCTCTCTCACTTCCCCCTCCACAGTCCATTCCCACCAATCTCGCTCTCTTTTCTCCTCCACCAGTCCCGCTTTCTATTCCCTTCCTCCAACCAGTCCATTCCCACCACTCTCATTCTCTTTCCCTCCACCAATCTCTTTCTTGCCAGTCTCTCTCTCTCTCTCTCTCTTCACCAGTCCATCCTGGTCAGTCTTTCTCTCTCCCTCCCCCAGTCCATTTTCCCCAGTTCCAGCTGTATGGCTGCCTGTAGTTTCACTACGCAAGTTACCTTCTAGCACATTTACTGCTGGGCTTTGCAATTATATATATTCCATTCATATCAGTAAGCATTATTTAATAAGTTTTATATGTTATGAATGAGACCTGGTGTGCCTGTAATTATTTCTTTGTTATTACATTAATCACTTTTCTATGTATGGCACATAACTGCAGGTAAAAATGAAAGGGGAGCATGTGGGGGTCTGCAAAGATTTTGGAAGTTGCACAGGGGCCCGCGCTCCCAAAAAGGTTGGGAACCCTTTTGTTAGACAGAATTCTCCCACCAGAAGACCTAACAGTTGTACACTGAGCTGAATACACAACAGTTTTCTCTCATTTTGTATCTCCGATTAAAACTTTTTATAAAGCAGGGCCCTTACTGAGTTAGCTAGGCTGAGCTCAGGCCAAGAACACTGCCTATTCATGTGTTTGTTTGTTTTATTTTTTTTTAAATCAAAGAACTCTGGGCTGGATCAGTTGCTTTTTCTGTGAATGTCAGCAGTGTCGGCAAGATGAGAGAAGCCCCTTGTTTCCACAGACTTTTGGAGGCTTCTCCCCCTCCTGCTTTTTTTTTTTTTTTTTTTTCAACCCCCTGGAAAAGCTGCATAAATTGGCAGCCAGGCCTCTCGGCTCTTAAGAAGAAACTGGATCTATGTTTCTTTATTGTTTGCTATGCTTTTCTCTCTCCCCCCCCCAATTCTTACCGCCTTGGCCCGAGATGCACAGAGCGGGCTGGGGGCAGCCCCGCCCACTCCTCATTAATCATGCCGCCGCCGTTCCTTCCTGAAAGAGCTCGCGCCTCGCCTCTCCCTTGGTCACAGAGCTTCCTGCTGGGGATTGCCAGCGACTGCTGCTAGCTTCTGTTTTGGGATGGGATGGGGGGGGGGGGGGGGGCTCTGCTGCGCGACTCGTCTCGGCTGATGTGCCTGCTCACAAACGGCCAATGGCTGTCCCTTCACATCCCTTGAAATGCCCCTTATATATTTAGCCAGCTGGCATCCTCCAGCCTCCCGCGCTGTCTGGGAATGCTCTTCTGGTTTCTTTGGGACTGTGTGACTTGGCTCTACCGCTGGAACTCCCTCCGAGGGCATCTGAGACCTGACCAACTCAGTCAACCTTCTGGACAAAACTAAAGACCTACTTTAGAGTTCCCATGAGAATTTTAGTGTGAAACTATCTCTGTCTTACTGACATTTGTATTGCTCTTTGGATTTTTTTTTTTATTATTATATGATAATGTATTTTATCATTTATTTGACTCCAGAATTAATCATGTGCCGGTCTGGGGAGGACCTGAATTTGATTCTCAGCTCAGGTCTTCTGTTATCTGAGTTGAACAGAGCTGGGGATGCTGTGAAGGCACAGTTCACAGTCCCTGTGGGAAGAGGGGAAGAGAATCACCGTCATCATAGTCACCGACTTTTCAAAACGATTAGAGGTGCTAAACTCAATACATATTACTCCTACCTGGACAAAGGGAAAGAATGCAGCTGAATACTGGGCGTGCTCAAGCACCCACTGCATCCTCAGGGCTGGCACCTATGCCAATCATTGCGCAATGGTGACAATGGCTGCATTTAGGGCATGTGACTGTAGGGTTTCTGGAAGGAGCCCTGTTGGTTGCCCCCCTGGCTGAAGAATGGCACTGCAAAGAATGGGCTAAGTGAGTTGGAGGGAGGAGATGATAAAAGAGGGGAACAAAATCCCCAGATAGCACTTGTAGCACCTTATCACCAGATCCTAGTCCTGGTTCTGGGTGAACTGGAAGCCCAAAGGAAAAAGAGAAAATAGATGGATGGATATATATATATATATATATATATATATATATATATATATATATATATATATATATATATATATATATATATATATATATATATATATATATATATATAAATGTTTTGATGCATAAAATAAATCAATTTTAAAACTTAACTCCCTAAAGCAGATGTGCCAAAGAGTGACACACGTGTCCTCTCGCCTTAGAGATTGTGCTTCCATTACCAAGACTGCACGAAAAATTACATTTTTTTCCCCTAATTTTGTAAGAAATCACTTTTTTGCTCTTTTTCACAAAACCTTTTATCATGGATATCTAATAAGCCTGAGAAACGTGGTATTAAAATCTAAGAGGCTGCTATTTAAAAAAAAAAAAAAGAAAAAAAGTTGTTCCCCTAAATGCAGGCACTTATTTTCAGTCAAACTTAGGTCCCTAAATTTTAGCTGAAAATTCACCTAAATTTAGGACTGTAAACAATTAGGGCTCTAAATATAGGGCTGCTATTCATTTGCTTAGATAAAAAAAATTAAAAACTTGGCTCTTCACCCAGGCATTCCCGTGAAGAAGCCTAGGGTCACCCTCACAATCACCTACCCCTAGGTTACGTCCCTTTCAGGAACTCAAAGGACCTGTACTCCGGAACTCAAATGATCTGTATTTCGGCTAACCACACTTTCATAAAACTTGCTTAATCTTAATACACCTTGTAAATTTGTATATAATTCTCACCATGTAAGCACTTGCGCCTACTTACATGCCATGCTCTTCCAGTTAGAAATTGTTTAACCTATCCTTTTTTCTAACAGCCCAGTTCAACTCTCCCTGTTATAATGTAACTTTTTGCTCTCATTGTTTAATTGGTTCCCCCTAGTTTATTGTAAACCGGTACGATAAGACTTGGTTCTTGAGTATCGGTATATTAAAAGAATTTAAATAAATAAATAAATAAATAAATAAATAAATGAGGTTGCCTACTTCTGAAAATCTGGGCTAAACACTTAAATTTGCTTCTCCGCCCCTGTTGCCACCTGCTTTTTAGGGAGCTAAATGAGGGATCCTAGTGAAATTAAGGAACCTAGATGCAGTAACTCCACCTTATTACGTTTTCAAAAAGGCCAATTTAGGAGCCTGAGTCCCAAAAGTTAGGCACCTAATCCCTTTGAAAACTGACCTCTGACTAAGAAAATAAATAAGAAAAATAAATAATGCCAAATCTCTCACATGCAGAAAAAGTAGCAAATATTTGTGAGGAAAGTAAAAGCTTGCGTAGTCAGTAGATTAATGCTAGCGCGCTGCTATGGCTGTGCCAACACTGCCCTCCACGTTTGCAGGCAGGCCTCAATCAGGCTTTAGAAGGGGGGAGGGGGGGGGGGGGTGAATAATCGTGCCGACCGAGCCTTCATTCTGTTCCAAGTGGAAGAAAATGAACAATTATCGCACATCCATCATGCTTCAAAACCAATTAAGAAAGGTTCCCTTGTGGTGTGCCATGGGTCAATAGCAAAAAACTACAAAAAAAAAAAGTAACCCCACCATTGGAAACTATCAACTGTAATTATTTGACAGGGTCTGCAGAATAAACAAAATATTCATACATTTCTCCACTGGAATGCCAGGAGACAAGGTCAGAAGGTGGGGATTTAATGATAAAAGTGTTAAGGGTAAAAGCGGCTCAGAATGCCTTCCCAGCATCTGAAATTAACTTAGCAGTAATCCTTTAACTTAGCAGTAATCCCTGCCGATCCTGCCCCCTTACACCTCCCTTGCCCTCCCCCATGACTTATTATAAGACGTCAAGCTCGCTGTAAATTGTTTTAAAATTGTTTTACATTCTCTCATAATTTGTTTTATTGTTAACATTGTATAGCGCTCGCCCTCCCCTCCCCCCGTACATAGCTTACCTGCCCCCCACCATTTTCCCCCTCCCACTATATTACGATACATTTCCACCCCACCCCACCTCCCCCCTGTACTGTTCCCCCCCTCCTCCCCTTTTGCTCTCCCAAGTTTGCTGTAAATTGTTTGAAATTGTTTTTAACTTGTTTCACTGTAACTTGTTAAGTTCGCTGTAAACCGATATGATGTACTCACGAATACCGGTATAAAACCCCCCCCCCCACTTACATAAATAAATACGTAAGTAAGTAAGTAAGTAGAAGGTACTCCTGAACAGAAATATGAAGTGGTGACAGAGCTGAAGAAAAGGAAACCCAAGGATAGTGTCGAAAGATGATAAAAGAGCAGGAAACTCCTTCTGGTGGGAGACTCTTATCATCACAGGCATTGATTTCGTATAATTATAAGGAAATGAAAAGGTGACATGCCTACTGGGTTTCTTGGCTGGCAGGGATGCCACAAATATCCTTTGTATTACCGAAGCAGAAAGGGAGGGAATGTGAAGTTAAATATAGAAAACACAGTAAATGACGGCAAATAAAGGCGAAAAAGGCCCATTTATTTATTTATTTATTTTTCTATGCCGAGGTTCATCGGGCGTATCACATCTAGCCTACCCAGCAGTGATTTATTTTACATGCATCTACCCAAAACTGATCAAATTCCCACATGTAACACAAACCCCACTCCTGCTGTGCCCTCCTTAAGGTTGCAAGTGCTGCTCCCTTGTTTTTTCAGGAAGCACTGCTCGCCCTGGGCTGCAGCTGTTGCTCAGTGAAGATTTTTCAGTGCCATTCAGTACCATTCTCTTGCATCTAGGGATCTGAAGTCTGTCACTGTCCAGGGGTGATTCATCTGTCCTACTCACTTTCTGCAAGCAGGACTATCTTTGGGGGGGAGGGGGTTGACCTGTATATTTGCACAGGGCACCACTGCTTCAGGTGCATGACCATTGTTTTGAAGGAATGCCACCGATTGCTGCACTCCTGGACACGGAGGGCACAGCTGGCTGCACTTCTGTAGTGAGCGGGTGGGGGGTTGGGATTTCCCTGCCCTGGCCATGGATGATGATGCAGCATTTTTAAAGGAGCGCCACAGACTGGACTGGTGGTTACTCCTCCTGCCATGGTGGGCACCATTCTTGGTGCCAGCACAGGGCAATGCCCTGCACTAAAGCTGGACCCGTCAGCATGATCCTGGGCAAGTCACCTTTTCTCCTCAGTTTCAGTAATAATAATATTGTTTCTTGACCTTGCTTTCATTTGGAAGCTTACATGCAGTTCTAAGCCTGAAAAGAGGAAAGAGAGGCGAGGCCTAGTGGTTACAGCAATGGGCTATGATCTGGGGAGACCAGGGTTCAAGTCCCGCTGTCGCTCCTTGTGACCTTGGGCAAGTCACTTTACCCTCCGTTGCCTCAGGTACAAACCTAGGCCTAGATTCATCATTCTGCTATAAATGTAGCAGAGTGATGAGCTGCCGCGAAAAAAGGGGCGGAGGGCCGAAAAAAAGGGTGGGGAGGCGATAGTGTGCTGCCGGCTGCATTGTGGCAGTGCGGTTTTGTCTGCCGCAGGTGCGACCGTGCTGCACTCTATTGCCCCCATAGCACCAGGGCAAAAGGTGGTGCTTTTTCCCGCGCTACTGCCGGCAATAATGTCCAAAACATTATCGCCGGCAGCAGTGCCACCGCATCATTACCCTTAACCCCACCCAAACTCCTCCCTAACTCCACCCCTTCCCCTAATTTAAATTTTACCACCGCAATACTCCCATTGTCGTGTGCGTTAACGGCCCATCGCATTTTAGAAAATGACCCTATTAGACTGTAAGCCCTCTGGGGATAGGGAAATACCCACAGTACCTGAATGTGATCCCCTCTGAAGTTCTGAAATGCGGAATACAAAAAGCTAAATAAATAATCTAGAAGGATCCTTAGAGAAAGGGGAGGAAAATTATTCTGGAGGGATGCGAGGGATGGTATTCTAATCCTGGTCTTGAGGTATCCTTGGAGAGGTGAGAGAGGGGGAATTCTTATCTCTGATCTGGGGAGATTCCTAGACGGGAAAGAGTAAAAGGATTCCAGTAGTTGAGTTGTATGTAGATACTCTGTAGAGGACAAATAGGCAACCCAGTGCTCCATTGTAGGGTTCATTCATACCAGGGCAGGTCCCCAAGGGATGCAGGGCCTGGTGTGAATTAAGGATTGGCAGGGGATGGGGAGGGATGGGAGAAGGAAGAATTTATTTATTTATTTATTTATTTATTTAAGGCTTTTTCTATACCGAGGTTCAGGTAACAGAGTTACTAATCACTTCGGTTTACATCAAACAACTAACAAAATTTACCAACATAGGTTGAGGATTGGAAGGGAGGAGGTATGCTGATGAAAGTTGAAGACTAGTGGTGGCAGAGCATGAGTTGCTCCTTCCCAGGCCACCAGCCAATTGCATGTTTGATGGCTGATTGCACCTGATTGGCTCGTGAGCAGAGTGGGCTGGGAAGCACGGGACCTCTTTCAGTATGGGGCCTTGGGAAGTTGCCTTACTCACCATCCCTTAAAGCCAGACCTGATCCTTATGATGGGTGCTGGCTGAGGAAAGATGGAAGTCTTGTAGATTCCATAAAAGCCCGAATGTTTTAAAGGTCGTTTCCCATTTTGTATCTAAGGGAAAAATACTTGGTATGTCTGGCTAAAGTGTGATATCAGCACAGATACCCAGAACTGTGTGAGATCTACGTCATTTGATTTACAATTATTATTTTAAAAATGAAGGAAGGAAGCGTGTGACATCATGGTCAAAGAAGGTGGCTTTAATCAGTGAGTTCCGACCAGAGGAAAAACCTAAAGCCGGTGCAGAATCAGAGGCAGTAACAGTAGTGAGCATGTGGATACTGCACAAAGTTTCTGAAATAAATGCATTTTTCAATGTGAGCCATGCAGCCTTTAAGTGGGGAGCAGCATCTGAGCCTCATGAGACAGGGCCTCCTCATACTCTGAGGACAATGGAGAATCCAAAGGTGGTGAAAGAGGTCTTTAAAGCAGAATTGTGAGCCTGATTCAGAGACTTAAAAAAGGATATAGCAACTGTGAAAAATTAAATTCTGGATACCATCTCAGAATTACGAGCGGAGGTAACAGACATAGGAGGCGGATCGATGAGGTGGAACAAACGGGTGGAGGACCACTCGGGCCAGCTTACTGAATTGCAAACTGCGGTTGAGGGGTTTGCGGCTGCAGAGCAGGAGCTAAAAAACAAGCTGGAAGATTTAAAAAATCGATCACGCCGAAACATGCGCCAGAGATTGGCGATTACAAGAACAACGTTGAAACTGTGCAAAAGATAAATAAAGCCTTATTGGAAAGTGGAGAATCAGGAGATGAGGCCCCTATGCAAATTTGCATTGAAAGAGCGCATCAGGCACTGGGCATACCACATCCAAACCTGCCAAGGGACATAGTCGCGTGCTTCAGGAAGGAATTAGCCCGTGAAGAAAAAGATTATGGCCAATGCTAGAGGCTTGGGAGCCTTTTACTGGGAACCCCATAAATTGGAGATCTTTGGGGATCTGTCCCTGGCTAGCTTGAAGAGGAGGAGAGACTTTAGGGAGATCAGCAGCATACTCAGAAGGAAGCAGTGTTAAATATAGATGGCTGTTTCCAATTGGGCTGAGTTTTCTCGTCAGTGGCACTACATGCAAAGTTAATATGCTGGAAGAGGGGCAGAAAGCAGGTTTGATTGAAAGATGCAAGTGTAAGCCCTAGTTTAAAGGAGACGTCCCCTGCTGCCTCAGAGTGATTTTTAAAAATGGCAGAAGGTCCCGGTGAATTTCAGTACCTGGCCAACTGAAGTGCTAAATCAGGAGCTGAAGGCTAGAGGATACGACAATTTTCCTGAAATTTTCTACTGATGTAGTAGTGACTGAGTGGCTGCAGTGGCTGCTTCTAAGTCTGTTTTTGATGCCACATGAAGAACTGAGCAATGTTACTACTGAGCTGTACCTTCTGGCCTCTGGAGCTCTTCCTTCTCCTTGATGGTGGTGGATGCAAGGAAGAGTTGGATAGAGTGGGGCAGAAGGGGTAGAGGGGGAGTTTGGGGAGTTTATTGTTAGGAGTGGGAGGGAGTGGCCTGGAGAGATGGGGTGTTCAGCTATGGGATAGGGAGGGATGGGAGGGATTTTGGTAAAGGGTTGAATATTTTGATGAAGAGACAGTTAATATTTAAGGAGGCCTCTAGGAGAAGAGCGGGCGTGGTGCTAGTGCAAGAGACTCATTTCCAAAAAGGTGGATGAGAGATTGCTTGAGATCAAGGACTTTGATCCTATTGTTTTAGCTTTAAATTTTGTATTAAGCTAAAGTGTATGTGTGGGGGAGAGTAATGTTTTTGAAGGTACTCTGTGTGTGTGTTTTGGATGTTCAGAAGGATGTGGAAGGTCAACTCATTTTTGTGAATGTGATTGTGTGGGAGTGACGGTTACATAGTGAACTTATATTGTCCAAATGTGGAACAAGGTATTTTTTTTGCTAGGATCCAAGAGAAATTGATTACTTTTGTGAAAGGTCCTATTATAGTGGGGTGAGATTTTAATTTAACACCTAATCTTACGCTGGATAATTCTTGTTCCTCCAGCGTTGCTCAGAAAAGGTATGGAATAAAATTGTCTGCCATGATAAAAGCATTGAAGCTAGTGGATGAGTGAAGGATATTCAGGGCCGGATTTAAGGCGAATGGTGCACTGAGATGAAAAGCACCCCCACCCAAGTCCTCTCCTAGGCTGAGGCAAGATGGGATCCGATGTGGCCATGTGATTGCTCCTTTCAGCCTCAGTGGGATGGGATCTGCTGCGGCCACACTTGGCCTCTCCTCCTTTATCCCTGCAGCCAGGTCAGGTGTGCCTTCAGCTGCAGCAAGATGGGATTCACCAAGGCCACATGTTTGCTCCCTTCAGCCACAGCGGGATGGGATCTGCCGCAGCCACTCTGAGCCTCTCCTCCATCCCCATGGTCCCTAGGGCACCCCTCAGTGGATGGCACCTCAAGCTGTCGCCCAGCTCACCCATCCCAAAAACCATCCATGAAAGCATTACACCTTGGAGAAGGGATTATGCGTTTTATTTTATCCCACATGGGTCTTATTCCAGGATAGATTTGATTTTAGTTGAAACAGGGGTAATGGGCCAGGTCTCTACTGCAGATATTGAATCCATCACTTGGTCTCACCATAAACCAGTTTGGCTGAGGCTGAATGGGGTTCAAGATCAATCTAAAGTAAGGTTTTGGAGCTTAAATGAAGCTATGCTAAGGGATGAATAGATATGAAAGGAAATATAAACATACATTTGAGAGGAAATGATATTTAATAATACAAGGGGAGTCAGCCTCTTATGGTATGGGTCAGACTGAAGACAGTGTTAAGGAGTTGTTTTATAGCGTGGGCCTCACAGAAGGAGAGGGAGAGAAGAATTTGATTTTTGTTGAGTTTTGGAAAGGCTCTGAAGGAATGCATAAACAATCAGCGTCTTGAAAGTTTTGTGCCAGATTGCTATCTGAAGCAGCAAAGTAAAGGATTTGTATACAGATGTGATTCATTACCAATTGCAATTGACTAAGCAAGAAGATTCTAAATTTGGAAATAATGCTTCAAAGCTGTTGGCTTTGAAGCTGAAAATGGAAATTGTGCAGTCAGAGATAACCATGATTTGGGATGAGAATGGGGAGGGTCTTCAGAATGGGGATTCTTTCAAGATTTATATTCCTCAGATCCATTCATCAGTGACGAGGAGATAGCTACTTATTTACAAAATGTGATTTTTGCCTAGGATTAAGTCACCAGAACAGAATAGGTTGGACTCGGAAATTTCCGAGTATGAGATTTTGTAGGCAATCAAGGCCCTTAAAGTGGATAAGGCCCCCCCCCCCCCCGGGTTTGACAGCTATACAGGGCATTTCTATAAAAAGTTTGGTAATTTGCTAGATGTACCATTGAAACTATTGTTTAATGGTCTTCTTGAAGGGGGGAGCTTTAGCTCCATCTATGAGGACAGCGTGTATAGTGGTCCTTCTGAAGGAAGGTAGAGATAAGACAGTTTGCAAGATGTGTAGGCCAAGCTCTCTGCTGAATGTGGATATTAAAATTCTGGCAAAAAATGTTAGCAGTTCAATTGGCAAAGGTTCTTCTAGGGCTTGTCCATGAAGATCAATCAGGGTTCATCCCAGGTCGCCACACAGTGGATAATGTAAAGTGAGTCTTGCATTTGATATGGGCTGTTGATATGGTGGGTGCAGAAAGAGTTCAGAATGTCATTATACTCTGACGATGTGCGTTTTTCAATCAGTCAGCTGAGGGCTCTGATGATTGAGCTCAAGGAATAGTGGGTTTTAAGGTGAACAATAGTAACATTTCACGGGTGGATAAGGAGTTATTAAAAGAGGCTTGCGGTACTTGGGAGTCCATATAGTGGTTCCAAGGAAGCAGTTATTGGGGGCAAATCTCTCTCCATTGCTCACTAGCATATTTAAAGACCTATAGGTTTGGATGTATACGTGGCATCCCTATTGGGTCTGGCCACTAGATGCCACAATCCCTGTACTTACAGCACACTAGACAGGAGTCATCCATACCCTTGAGTCCCTCCCACCTGGAGGTTCTGATTGGGTGATTCAGGGCTATTTAGCCCAGCCATTTTAACACTCGTGGGGTTCAGTTAGAGAGAGCAGCTGCAGTGACAACATGTAATTTTTCCATACTCTGGTAGGGCCTCCCAGCCTTGCCCAAAAGAGTTTTCTTTTAGAAGAGACACTCGCCGTGCACTCTCTGCCAGAGGGTCTTTCTTATAATTCACAGTGCGATAGACTTTTAAGCCCGATACCCCTTTGAGGCAAGGGGCTCTCTTCAGGGGACAAAGAACTAAGATCCTACTCTACTTCATGGGTAGGCAAGCACCAGTGATGGATCCTGCTGCGAGAGACAGTAAGGGCAGAGAAGCTATCCAGATTAAGATTTAAAGTATTTTTTGAAACTTAAGAGTAGTGGAAAGGTTTCCCCGTTCCCCACTGGGATTGCAGTGCTTTGAATAGCCTGGACCCCAGATTTTTCCACCAGAGAAATCACCTAAAGTAACAAATAAGGAGAATGAACAACAGAGTCCAGGGAAGAGCAAGAGAAGAAGATCCCATCTGGATTTCCACCTAAGGAAACAGGACAGGCTGGGTGTCCATGGGAGAGAACATTTCTAAAGGTAGGATTTTTGCAAAGCAAAGGGGAACCCTCCATTAGGATTCCCACGGCACAGCCGCTGGGAGAGTCAGCACATTTAACATCACCATGGGCTCTACCCAGAGGTCTGTAATAAGGACACCTACCAACACAGAAAAAAACCTCTGTAACTACAGTCAGATGTGCACTCATCACTTTGGACAATGGACTTTAATTTGTCTTTAAGAATCAGTAAACTTTATTTTAACTCCCAGACCTGGTCCTCTCTTGAGTTCTTACAACCTCTCTCCTCATGGGACGCACCTTAAGTACAGCACACACACTGGCGACCTCTTTTGAATCGTCTGGGCCATAAGCGAGTCCCCCCCCGGGATTAAAAATTAGCATGGGAATGAATAGCTAGCCGGAGCAGCCCCAGAAGATATAAATGAGATTGTGTGCCCTTGGGACTTAAAGCACCCCACTAAGCATTACATAGAGAGAAATTTTCTGGTTAGGATGGGTTGAGGTGATTAAAATGAATGTGTTGCCTAGGCTTAGTTATTATTTTCAAGTGTTACCTACTAAGGTTCCAAAAGCAAAGTTTAATCAGTCTCAGAAGAAATTGTTGGGTTTTATTTGGCGAGAGAGGTTTAAAGGTACCTCATGTAGGGAAATATGTTGCTTTTCAATTGAAGATGTTAGAATGGCAGATTAGGCATCATCCAAAACAGTGGGTGCGGATTGAACAGTTTTTCATATGGTTCCCTGCTGTCTGAAATTCCCTGGGTACAAAGGGAGATAGGATGCAAGGGATTCCTTTGAACCTTTTTACCCGGTATTCGCTACAAGTTTAGGATTCGAACAATACTCATCTGGTTTCTTGAGAGAACATATTCCCCTTTGACTCGCATTAGTTACTTACTTACTTGGGTTAAAGTTAGGGGTTTTTTGAAGGCAGGGAGATCAAGGTTTGCGAAGCATAGGGCAGCTTGGTTTCAAAGGGAAAATCATGAGTTTTGCAGAACTGAGAGATAATACTCCCTGTTGAATATGGATTTGTGTTTTTTCAGGTCAATCATTATTAACTAAGGCATGCTGTTGGAAGAGAATTATTGAGAATCACCCCGATATTTGAGAGGCTCTATGTGTAAAGCTCGCCTTTGGAAAAAGATTGGTATCCAGAGTTTATAAAAGCTTGGTCTCCTCCGCAATAGGAAAGCTTAAGGAGGAAACAGCATGGGAGCAGGAGCTAATGTGTAATATAGACTTTGTCGACTGGGAAGACATTCAGATGCAGATTATACAAATTTTCCATTTCAGCGAATTTGATGGAAAATGCATATTAGGTTTATTTTAGGTGGTACCTCACCCCCTCTTGTTTGCATGCCATGTTCACTGCAGCGTCAGACAGATGTTAGCAAAATTGCGAAGAAGGAACAATGGGGCATATTTGGTGGAGCTGTGCCAAGATAGCGGGATTTTGGAAGAAGTGCAAAATTTGGTTCAAGCATTACTAACACTGCCAATTGATTGGGACCTGAAATTGTTTTGGTTTAATTTTCCAATAGAATCTGCATCTAGGAAAAGTGATAGGTCGGCTGCTCTAGCTTTTGTTGCAGCCAGGTGCGTGACTGCTAGGCACTGGAAAAGGTTGGATCGCCCTGGTTTTTACTTTTCCATAAAAGACTTTTGTGAGGAGGGATAGGTTGCCTGACATTTTGTCAGTATGGAAACCATTTGAAAAATGGACTACCATAGTTCCAAGGACTTTACTACTTGAGGGAGGGGCAGGGGGTGGGACTGGGGAAGAGTTTTCGGAGTAAAGACTTGTTTGATTCATTGTGCGCGATGATTATGCTTGTTGTAGAAAAGTAAATAAAGTATAAATGTAAAAAAAAAAAAAAAAATGAAGGAAGGAAACTATACAAATGCCATGAGTCAGATTAACTTTAAAAATGTTTATTTCAATTTTTTTTGGAATTTTATTTTATTGTATTTCAAAAAAAAAAGAGTAAAAGTACAAAATAAGTCAGTCAAGTACAGGAAAGGTTTAAGAAATCATGGTGGGAATGTCGGAGTATGTCTCCAACCCAAAGAATATACACATGGGGCAGGAATCAACCAACTTGCTGTATGCATCACTCACAGACTTCTGCAGCTCATCCTGTGCCCTCCGTTTTCTGTACAACACACACCAATGCATGCCATGGACCCTTTGGGGGGGGAGGGAGCGTGTGGGCGGGGGGAGGGGGAAGCCACAACAAGTTAGGAGAATTGAGATTTGTACAACTGTTCTCTCTCCTCTCGCTCTCTCATGTCTTTGTGCCTCTGTCCTGCTCTTCTTATGTTAGGTTGTTCTGCAGGCAGTTCACGTCCAGACTGTCATGTCCACCCTTGTCACTGTCGTGCTTTGGCGACAGGGAATTCTGAATGTTGAAGGGCTCCTCCTCCTTCGCAGAGGGTTTTGTGGGATCCTGCAGTTTGTGGATGGCGTTAGGGTCCTCCTACAGAAGGGAAGCGGAAACAAAGAGAGGATGAGAAAGTGATTATGTTTGGGGGCCCGGTTCAGCTTTTCTGTATCTGGGAGGAGGAAAGGGAGGTGTGCTGGAGTTGACAACACATAGCTCTCATTAACAAATCTAGACTATGTTGTGGAGTTATAGCCAAAACCTACAGCGCATTGTAGCAACCAGTCAAGTTTGATGTTTACATTTCTATACAAGCTATGAAATGTATTTATTTATTTTTTTTGCATAAATAAGCCTTTCATGCTTGGAAATTTTAAATCTTCTTTTCCACTTCAAACCATGCAAAGAAACACTAACATAGCAAATGTCTGCTGATAAGGACTATTTGATCCTCCCAGTCTACTTGGTTGCTGAAGCCTACCTTGCTCCAGCTAAGGATATCTCCCAGCTGCACAAGCTTAACCACCTAAACTGCTCTAGCTCTGGCCGTCACCCCTTCCTAGCCATTGCACCCATCCACTGCACTAAGAATGTCTCTCAGCTGCCAGCTATGCCAGTCTGACTACCTGCAGGAGACCACTTCGTCTCCTCGTCATCCTTAGCTGGAAAGTGTCGCCAAGTCAACCTGCTGAAGCCCGTGCTGGTAACCCTCCAGTTCTGTCTGACAGAGTATCAAAGCTCTGCCACTCCTGCACGCTGGTTGACTTTCTTCCCTCTTTCTGGTAGCTTGATGCAGCCGTATCGCTGCTCTGTGCAAGTCAGCTTTGCCATGTCCTCTTTTGTTTTGGGTGGTTGAATCCCTAGGTTTCTCTACCTGATCCGACATGCAGACCTCCTCTTTTACGTCCTCCTCCCTCTGCTCTTTGCATCAGTCCCAAGCCTGCTTGAATACTGTCACAGTTCTGTTTCCTACCTCCTTTGCAGTCAGGTTATCCCATGCATCGACCACTATCTCGATAAAGAAGTATTTCCTCATGTTTCCTTGGAATCGTCCTTGCTCCATTTTCATATCATGACCCCCCCAGTCCTTGATTTTCCCTTTTTTAAATACAAAATGCCTGTCTTTTTGCTTCAGTCATATCCTCCCTTTCTCTTCTCTTTTCCAGTTCCTTAGCCTTAATGTTCAAGATGCTGGACTTTACTATCATTTCTCTCTTTCACCCACCCTCAGCTAGGCCTGGGTTTAGGCACAAGTAAGCTTTGGTTATTAATTAGAATGGTATTTTAGCATCCCTTGTTGACTTGTTAATGTTTTCTCCAACTGTAATATATGTCATTTCGTGCTAGGAGTCTGCATGTGTGTGTAATATATGTCATTTCGTGCTAGGAGTCTGCATGTGTGTGTGCATATGTTTGTGTGTGTAATATATGTCATTTCGTGCTAGGAGTCTGCATGTGTGTGTGCATATGCTTGTGTGTGTAATGTATGTCATTTCGTGCTAGGAGTCTGCATGTGTGTGCATATGCTTGTGTGTGTAATGTATGTCATTTCGTGCTAGGAGTCTGCATGTGTGTGTGCATATGTTTGTGTGTGTAATATATGTCATTTCGTGCTAGGAGTCTGCATGTGTGTGTGCATATGCTTGTGTGTGTAATATATGTCATTTCGTGCTAGGAGTCTGCATGTGTGTGTAATATATGTCATTTCGTGCTAGGAGTCTGCATGTGTGTGTGCATATGCTTGTGTGTGTAATGTATGTCATTTCGTGCTAGGAGTCTGCATGTGTGTGTGCATATGCTTGTGTGTGTAATGTATGTCATTTCGTGCTAGGAGTCTGCGTGTGTGTGCATATGCTTGTGTGTGTAATATGTCATTTCGTGCTAGGAGTCTGCGTGTGTGTGTAATGTATGTCATTTCGTGCTAGGAGTCTGCGTGTGTGTGCATATGCTTGTGTGTGTAATGTATGTCATTTCGTGCTAGGAGTCTGCATGTGTGTGTGCATATGTTTGTGTGTGTAATATATGTCATTTCGTGCTAGGAGTCTGCATGTGTGTGTAATATATGTCATTTCGTGCTAGGAGTCTGCATGTGTGTGTGCATATGCTTGTGTGTGTAATGTATGTCATTTCGTGCTAGGAGTCTGCATGTGTGTGTGCATATGTTTGTGTGTGTAATGTATGTCATTTCGTGCTAGGAGTCTGCATGTGTGTGTGCATATGTTTGTGTGTGTAATATATGTCATTTCGTGCTAGGAGTCTGCATGTGTGTGTAATATATGTCATTTCGTGCTAGGAGTCTGCATGTGTGTGTGCATATGCTTGTGTGTGTAATGTATGTCATTTCGTGCTAGGAGTCTGCATGTGTGTGTGTGCATATGTTTGTGTGTGTAATGTATGTCATTTCGTGCTAGGAGTCTGCATGTGTGTGTGCATATGTTTGTGTGTGTAATGTATGTCATTTCGTGCTAGGAGTCTGCATGTGTGTGTGCATATGCTTGTGTGTGTAATGTATGTCATTTCGTGCTAGGAGTCTGCATGTGTGTGTGCATATGCTTGTGTGTGTAATGTATGTCATTTCGTGCTAGGAGTCTGCATGTGTGTGTGCATATGTTTGTGTGTGTAATGTATGTCATTTCGTGCTAGGAGTCTGCATGTGTGTGTGCATATGTTTGTGTGTGTAATATATGTCATTTCGTGCTAGGAGTCTGCATGTGTGTGTGCATATGCTTGTGTGTGTTTGCGTGTCTGTGCAGTTGGTAGTTAGAGTTTTCCTTGGCACTTATCATTTCATGCTGGGGATGAAGGTACTGATAGTTAATCTTGTCCTGGGGACAGTATTACATGTCATTCCATGATGCTGGTGCCTCCTTCAGAACCCGTTTGTATAAATAAATGCTGTTGGGCGCTGGGACCCCCCCCTGACTAGAAGGCTGAGCTTAAACCAGAGGGTGTCAAATCACTATCCTTGAGGGCCGCGAGTTGGTCAGGTTTTCAGGCTATCCTTAATGAATTTGCGTGAGATATATTTGTATGCACGCTGCCTCAACTGTATGCAAATCAATCTCATGCCGATTCATTAGGGGTGCCCTGAAAACCCAAACGGTTCATGGATACCCCAGGTACCGGAGTTTGAGACCCCCTGGCTTTAAACATACGTAGTGGGTCCTCGGAACTATCTATTCCAGTGTAAGAAGTCCGGGCTCTGCCTCCAAACACAGACAAAAAAAAAATTCTTAGGGAGAACAGTGAGGGCGGGAGGGGGAGATACAATAAATCACTAATATTTTTTTTTAACTCGGCTGCATCTTTGGGCCTTCAGCAAAAAATGGTGCCAGTATTTGTATCCTGGTGCCATGGGCCTTCATTAGCAACTACCCTGAGGGATTTTGTCACTTATTCTGTATCCCCCTCCCTTCACTGTATCTAGTCTGGTAATTGCAGCTAAGGTCCTGGGGGCTCCCGCTGGAACCCTAAACTCATTGGCCCTGAAACCGGCTGCTAGGTGTCACCCTCGAGTAATGACCAATGCTCCCTTCCCCCACCCCCACCCTGCCTCTAAAAAGCATCCCCAGCCCCAGTCAAGCTGGGGAGCAGAAGGCCTAACTCATACCGTCCAACATGAAGGTATGCAGCACTGCCACGGAGACACCACGCTGATCCAAAATAAATGATTTTCAGGGGTCAGTGGCTGAATCTCACATGGGATACAGTCCCTTCTTAGCCGTTTCAACGAGCTCCTTGCCTTTAATGTTTTTCCCCCTTCAGTCTCCAGAGCCCCTCAGAGTGAGCAGTACTGTGTCATGGGGGGATGGGGAGGTGGGAGGCTGAGTTATCTGTTCCCAGGCTCACCCATCGCTGACTCTGCATAGGTGTAGAATAATGGTTTAGACAGTCCTTGGGACCTATTGACCAGTCTGGTTTTCAAGATTTTCGCAATAAATATGAATGACAAATATTAGCATGCCTTGCTTTCCTTTTATGCACATATTGTACATCTCATGCATATTCATTGCAGATATCGTGAAAGCCAGATTGGCTGGTGAGCCCAAGGGCTGGGGTTGAGGACCATTAGCTTAGAGCTACTGGAGGCAGGATGGCTCTGCTTTCTAATAACCCCTCTCCCCAGGTGTTTTTTTTTTTGTTTCTTGCAGTCTTGCCTGCCCCAGTGAGAAGAACATAACTGTACATAAGCAGAATGAAAGAAGAAATCAATTTAACCTCCCTCTCCCCCCCCCAAACCACAGGATCGACCAGTTTATCTGCTTTATACCCTTATCCTCCTCTTTCCACTAGTGATGTGCTGGAAGGGGCTCCTGGAAACACCCTCGCTAAATCATTTAATCAAAACAGAATCTTCCAGCAAGTGGAGGAGAGCTCCCGCCATAAGAAACTGGTACCACGTTACTGCTTCCTACTGAAGTAACTGCACAGGGCATGGCGTGAAAATGGCCACCAGCCATTCGCGGGAAGTGCAATAGCATTTCTTTTTTTTACCACTAGAGGGAGCCAAGACAGGTGGAGGACTGTAACCTTTCTCTTCACAGGCGGAATCGCTGCTGGATAGCTTCAGGTGTGATGTTGTACACTATATGGAGGGCAATCTCCTCTAACCCCCCCCCACACACACACATTCCTTACTCCTCCCTGCTGGTATTGTGCCACATGGTCAAGATCACCTTTATTATAAATCCCCAGGCCTTCCCAGCAGAGAGTGCATGCAATAACTCTGATCTTGCAAGGAAGCGCTGAAATTCTGGGCTCATGAAGTCATATTCTATACTTCCAATTTATTGCTCACGGGTCAGTAATTTACCAGACATACGTAGACACACACATGCACACAAAAACATGAAGACACGTAAGTGCACACATACACAGCGACGTACAATGATAACCAATCAGCTGGGATTCCCTCTCATGGACCGGGAGCATCCATGTGAGTCTTAGAACATGTCACAGTGTCATTTAAGCAACAGAGGGCGAGGGAAAGCAGTGAGGGAAACATAGCAGAACTGAAGCCGCTTCAGTGCAGAAGGTCTGGTTCAGGGTGCCAGAGCTGACATTGTATTCAGGTAGGGGGAGGGGGGAGCTCCTGCACACTCACTCTCTATCTCATCCCACCTCCTCTTCTGTATGGTGCCATCCACATGAAACAAGGTGGACACATCTGTCTGATCTACAATTCCCAGCCATTGTCGACTTCAGGAGTCCCATGCTTCTGCTCTGCACATATGGCCTGAATGTGAGAGATGGTCACCTTCAGGACATCTGCAGATGTAGGGACACTTGCTAAGTCTCTGTTACTGGTCTGGGAAAAGTCCAGGCTACTGTTCCAATCAAACCTCTTCCTAAAATCCTTCATCCAATCAAAAGCCACCTGTGAGGGATGCTGTAAAATTTTGGCCACAGTTTGCAAGGATTTATGGGCACTGCCTTCTGTTTGTGCTGGAGCTCTGTTTGATGGGTGTCCCTGAGGATTTCAGGCATTGTTCCCCCCTAAAAGGGGACGCTCATTCTGGCTTCATGCTCCTGAGAAACTGTTTATATGCAGAGAGAAAAAACTTTCCATTCCGTCTGCTCCTTATAATCACACCACTTTTTTTTCCTACAACAAAGACATTTTTGGGGACTAAGCCAAGTCCTAGAAAGAAGTCAGTACCATGTAGCCTGTGACCTTTAATTATTCATTTGCCCCTTGCTGAAAGTGGTCACTGATGCATCCTGTGGTCAGCACTGAGTTTTCTACCAGGATACTCTGGAAGCTGGGTGAAAAGGGATCGTGCCATGATGCCATGCTTTTGCTATACGATTGCTTTGTTTTTGTGTTATAGGCTTTTAAAAAATTATTTCACTCACTTTGTGTCTACACCTCTGATAGGAGCTGAGAAGCTAGCTTTCTGCTTTGTTCCCAGGGATTAGCCCGTGATGCAGAGAATAGGAGTGAGGCTGGAGCAGAGCAGAGCAGAGCTTCTCTAATGCACAAACCAGCCCTCCCCTCGTGTTCTCCCTTCCTGGGTAGCAGCACAAAATAGGAGGGAAAGAGGTGAGGCTGGAGTAGACAAAGAAGAGCTACTCTGCTCCTTAATCCAGTCCCTCCCCTCCAATCATGCAGAGAACAGGAGGGGAGGGGGTGAGGATAGAGCAAACACTGCAGAGCAGAGAAGAGCTACTCTGCTCCCAAAGCCATCCCCACCACCATAGATGGGATGGGAAGGGTCAGGCTGGAGCAGAAGGAGCAACAGGTTTGTAGTGTTCTGTGCTCCTGGGCTTCAGACTCAGCAGAATCTCAGTTATACTCCTGTTTTGTGTTTTTTTAGAGGATTGTTCTCTGAATGAGGGGAAGGAGGGTCTATCATGATTGTTGACTTTAATCATCAGAATCGTTTTTAAGTACCTAGTAATTCCTCTGCTACTGGAAGCAGGAATATATCATCAGAATTGTGGACTGGAATAACTGGGCTGACTGGATGGACAGTTGGCCTTTTTCTGCCATTATTGAGTATGTTACAATCAATATCCTGTTCTCCTTTTTCATGTACAATAAATCTGTAATTAGAAATGCAGAACTTTTTTTCATACTAATGCCAATATTAATTTTCAAAAGTTAGTTTATTTACTATTTATTTATGAATTTATTTATTTGAATATTATATATATTGCAATAATAGCAAAGAGGTCCATATTCAGCCACTATCTGGCTGAACAAGTTAGCTGGATAAACATATCCGACTAAATTTGTCCAGAATATTCAGCGATGCAGTTGCACTGCTGAATATACCCATATAACGAATAAAAGAATAAGTTTATCCAGATAACTTTAGATCTGTCTAACTTAACCAGCTGACTTAGCTGGATAAGTCTGAATATCTGGCTAAGTTAGCCAGATAAGTCGCCACGCCCCAGAATGCTCTCGTCCTGTCTATCACTTAGCCAAATAACTAGCTAGATAAATAGTTACCCAGCTAAGTGGCAGCCATTCAATGCAGCCAAATATTTCCTAGCATGTAGACAGATGGACTCAGGACGAGTAGGATTATGCTCCCCTGCCAGCAGATGGAGATGGAGCAAGCTGACGTCACAGTATATATATAACCCTGCAGTGACCCCAGCCTGCCAGTATTCTCCGTCTCCAGCAGAGCAATGCCCTATGGGGACTGCTTTGAGCTTTTTGAAAGGAGAAATTTGAAGTTCTAAATCCAGGAAAGAAAGCCCCGATCTCCTGCAGTGACACCTAAATGTCCCTCCCCCAGTTGAGAATTTCTAAGGCGATTTCTGTGCCTTGGTCCGATAGCTGGGTTTTCCGACGTGGACTTAGCTGCTAGTTCAGCTGAAAGGCAGCAGGTGCAGGAGGCCGAGCGAGGTGGTGACGGCAGATGCCCTCTCCCCCTATAGCTGGAGACTGTCTCTGTACTCAGCCAGTAAGCACTGAGCTAGGTAAGGTTTAAAAAAAAAAGGAGAATGTTTTACCTGAAACAGAAACAGTTAGAGGGGTTTCAGGACTTTCTCTGGTCTCCATTCTCGGCGCGTCATGCCGACATTTGTTCTCGTTCCCGTTAGGGTTGGGAGGCTCCCGGTAGGCTAGGCCCCACACGTAGGCTTTTTTCTTGCAGGCTGCGTGGTAGGCCGCGGCAGCCATTTTCGCATGCCCTTGTGCGTGTTCTGCTGCCCTCTATAGGCTGTTGGTATGCGCAGTGTGTCGACTCTGTGCACTTGTTGTGCGCTTGTTTTTTGGGCGTGCTTTTTACGTGCACAAACTTTTTTATGCACTCAACTTGGTGCACAGGTTGTGCGTGCGCCTTTCTGTACTTTCTTCTAGGCACTTATTTTTTTAGCACATTTCATTTTTGAACGCGAGCCATTCCAAAGCACGTTTACTGCAGCAATGGCGCCGGTAAGCAAGAAGCCTAAGTGTCTTCCTATTTGTGTTGCCTGTCATATTAGGGCTTCTCAGCCTAACCTGGCTTCTAATCTGTGTCAGCGCTGCTCAGACGCTCAGGGAGAGTTTTCTTCCTCGGATTTTGCTAAGCCTGGCTCTTCCCATTCGGATAATGGGTTGGTCATGGCCCTGACTGGGGGGACGCCATATCTTGGTTCTCTCTTGACTGGTTCCTCCACTGGCGAGAGCAGTTCTGTGGGACCAGCTCCAGTTCCTTCTGGGCTTGCTCTGGGCCCGGCTGCCTTTTCTTGGGTGGAATTTGTTTCAAGGCTTACAAGCCTTTCTTCAGGCACAGTCCTCCACTTCCTCCATTTCTGTCCGGTTGGATCCTCGGCCGCTGGCTCCTCCCTCTTCCAGTCCTATGCTTAAGCGCTGGGGCTCGCCTCGGCTCCCTGCTGATCTTCTCGACAGGAATCCGGATGGCAGTGATGATGAGATTGATCCTGATTCCCTGGAAGATGGGGAAATTCCTCCAGGACTGGAACTGCATCGAACCATGTTCTAGTTCTTTCATAGAGATGAACTGCCGGCCCTGATTTCCCAGACCTTGAAACAGCTGGGTGTTCCTAGTTCGGATGTTATGTCAGAGCAGAGGAAGAATCCCATTTTAGTTTCCTTACATAAAGCCTCTTGTTTTTTCTCAGTGATGGATGCCATCCAGGAATTGATTGTTCTGGAATGGGATGCCCCAGAGACAAATTATAAGGGGGTTGGACATTGGAAAGCCTGTACCCCCTGGATCCGGCTGTGAGAGAGCATTTGCATTTTCCCAAAGTGGATGCTCTGGTATGTGCAGTGTCTAAGCGGTCGACTATCCCCATAGAGGGAGGAGTGGCCTTGAAGGATGTACATGATAGAAGGATTGAGGCTATTCTTAAACAAGCCTTGGAGGCAGTGGCGATGAATTTACAGATTGCCTCCTGTTGCGCCCTAGTGGTGAGATCTTGACTGCGTCTCTCTTAGGAGGTTAATGTGTCTGGAAGGAAATCCAGAACGGTTATGGAACCAGCTGTCACCTTTTTAGTGGATGCAGGCTGTAATTTGGTGCGGACGTCGGCCAGAGGAGTGGCTTCGGTGATAGCGGCCAGGCATCAACTCTGGTTGCAAAATTGGTCAGCTGACACAGTTTCCAAAGCCAGTCTTACCAAGATGCCCTTTAAAGGCTTGCTCTTGTTTGAGAGCAAGTTGGAGAAACTGGCTAATAAGTGGGGCAAGTCTCCAGTGCCTCGGTTGCCAGAGGATAAGAAACAGTTATAGCACCCCTTTGGTATGAGGGCTCGTTTCCGGGATTCCAGGCTTTGTCATTCCTACAGAGGGACGACCTTTCAGCAGACTCGGCCTTTCGGTACTTCTCAGTCCTTTTGTCCCCGGCAGCCCAAGAGAGGAGCAGGCTTGGGTGGTGGGCCCTCCCGAGCTTCCAATCAAGGTTTGCCAATCCACCTTCCAGAACAGGAAATAGGGGGACATCTCTCTCTCTTTTATCAGAGGTGGGTTGAGATCACGTCGGACCAGTGGGTCCTGGAATTGTTATGCAAAGAGTATGCACTGGAATTTCGCAGTTTTCCTCGGGACATGTTCATGGTGTCCCTTTGCCACTTCCCGCAGAAGAAGCAGGCAGTGGAGTTCATGCTTCAAAGGCTCCTCAGACTGAGGGCTGTGGTTCCGGTGCCCTCGTCTCAAGGAAGAATGGGACGATATTCCATTTATTTTGTTGTGCCCAAGAAGGAGGGCTCTTTTCATCCCATCTTGGGTCTCAAGAAGTTGCCAGCAGGTCTAGGAACTGAAGGCCCCAGCAATCCACAATCAGCTGAAATGCTTTGGCTGACAACACCCACTCTCCTGGGTCCAGACTCTTCCTGCTGAGAAAGTTCACTCTTACGTTGTCTTTTCCTGCAATGTGAGAGGCCGATATCATCTGCAGATGACCTTCTGCCCATTCCATCAGGTGATCTAATTCCTGCAGCACTTGCTGGCTCTTGGTTCCTTCCTGGCAATTGATATAGGCCAACGTTGTCGTGTTGTTCGACATCATGCAAACCGCTTGATTCCGCAGCCTGTGACTGTACTGCAAGCATGTTAGCTGTACCACCCGGGCCTCCAGGCGATTGATGTTCCAGCGGGACTCTTGGAGAAGAGACGGCTGAGGGGGGATATGATAGAGGTCTTTAAGATCATGAGAAGTCTTGAATGAGTAGATGTGAATTGGTTATTTACATTTTCGAATAATAGAAGGACTAGGGGGCATTCCATTAAGTTAGCAAGTAGCACATTTAAGACTAATCGGAGAAAATTCTTTTTCACTCAACGCACAATAAAGCTCTGGAATTTGTTGCCAGAGGATGTGATTAGTGCAGTTAGTGTAGCTGGGTTCAAAAAAGGTTTGGATAAGTTCTTGGAGGAGAAGTCCATTAATGGCTATTAATCAAGTTTACTTGGGGAATAGCCACTGCTATTAATTGCATCAGTAGCATGGGATCTTCTTAGTGTTTGGGTAACTGCCAGGTTCTTGTGGCCTAGTTTGGCCTCTGTTGGAAACAGGATGCTGGGCTTGATGGACCCTTGTTCTGACCCACTATGGAAATTTCTTATGTTCTTAAGGTGCAGGCTGTGGCTCTTGGCTGTTTCAGAGGCCTGGTGAACGGTGTTTCCTTGTCGTTTCATCCTGATGTGGCCCATTTTTTGAAGAGATGAAGCACCTTAGGCCTCCCTTGAGGTTACCGCTTCTATTGCAAAATCTTAATTTTGTGCTGGACTTTTTGGCGGGCCCTACGTTCCAACCACAGCGTAGCCTTTCCTTACAGTTGTTGACTTTGAAGACTGTGTTCCTGGTGACTATATGTACTGCGTGTCGGATTTCTGAGCTGCAGGCCTTGTCTTGCCGGGAGCCGTTCCTTCGGGTGATTCCAGGGGCGTTACAGCTGTGTATTGTTCCATTCTTCTTGCCCATGGTAGTCTCGGACTTTCATTTGAATCAGTCCATCTCCTTGCCATCTCTGGATAAGGTCAGGGATTTGGAGGAGTTTCGCCTTTTGCTCTCCTTGGATGTTAAGTGTCTTGTTGTGCGGTATCTGGAGGTCTCTGAGTTTTTTCAAAAAATGGATCACCTGTTTGTTCTCCATGGCGGGAGTAAGCAGAGCACTCCAGCTTCACAGGCTACCATAGCTCATTGGATTAAGGAGGTTGTCACAGCTGCTTATGTGGATGCTGGAAAGCCATTGCCTACTCAGGTTAGGGCTCATTCCACTAGGGCTCAGGCAGTGTTATGGGCGGACGTTAGTCTGTTGTCTCCGATTGATATCTGCTGAGCTGTGATGTGGTCATCCTTACACACTTTTTCCAGGTTTTATTATCTGGATGTGCAGACCCGGGAGGATGCAGCCTTTGCACATGCAGTGTTGACTGGACCACAGGCAGCCTCCCACCCTGTTGTGGAGTACCTTTGGTATATCCCACTGGTCCTGAGTCCATCTGCTACACGCTATGAAATGGAGAAATTACTTACCTGATAATTTTGTTTTCCTTAGTGTAGACAAATGGACTCAGCTTCCCGCCCTTGGCTGCCGCATGAGTGTTAGTCCTCCTGCGGTGCTCTGGGTCCCAAGGGCTTAATGGTAAGTGTTCATCCAGTCCCTAGCTTGGGGTACCTAGAATATTATGTGAGTTCAGTGTTTATGGTTGGTTGAGTACAGTTCTGTTTTTAATCAAGTTTTTTGCTAGTCTGTCCACCATTGCTTTTGAAGAGAATACTGGCAGGATGGGGGTCACTGCAGGGTTATATATTCTGTGATGTCAGCTTGGTCCATCTCCATCTGCTGGCAGGGGAGCACAAACCCCACTGGTCCTGAGTCCATCTTTCTACACTAAGGAAAACAAAATTATCAGGTAAGTAATTTCTCCATTCAAACAGCTCCATTTAGCCAGATACGTCCAAATTTATCCGGGTAAGTGTCGCTCAAAATGTTCGTGATAAAACAATGCACATGAAAATTAAAAAAAAAAAATCAACATGTAGGGAGCAGGTTGAAAGAAGTGCAGGGCTGAAGGTTCACCTAGGTTGCCTAATTCCTTTGCACCAAACTTGCAAAGAGCATGCCGGAGATTGGCTCCAAAAAACTAGGGAGCAGAGTACGGTAGCTCTTCTTTGTCTGCTCCAATCACCCATTCCCTCCTGTTTCCTGCTGCTAACCAGCTTCTCAGCATGGGGGTTAGAGAACTATCACTGCAATGATTTAGCCAAAGGGGGAGGAGGGGGAAGTGAAAAAGAGGACCACCCAATCAGGCACAAATACAGGTGCAGCTTTGGCTCTGCCCTCCTCTCCTTCTTCCCATCCACATGGTGACCAGCAGGACAGGAACAAGTTCTAACAGGGCTGGAAAATTCAGGAGTCTGAGTAAAGCCAGCGATCCACATATGTAAGATTGCTGTCATTGAAATCACTATAAAACAACATGGCTACCTCCACATTAAATGGACTATAAATTCCACTAATCCACTACTTTGATGCATGCTTTTATCTATTGCTTGCATTTAATTTGCACTGGAAAGCATTCTGAGTTAATTAAAAAAATGATATAGAAATTGAAATAAATGAAATAAAAATGAAAAAAATATTTTGTGAATTGAACAATTACACATGACATATCACCTATGTGCTCTCAAAAGCCCAGGAGCAATATCATATTTGGATAATTCTTAAGTTCGTCTAATGAAAAGTATCACAGACAGGATGCAAAATATCCCAGAATGGAAAATAATTGTTAATTGATTGCACGGTTTTGTTGTTGTTGCCTGAAATCTCCCAGGTGGTCGCACCCTGGGTAGAAGGTTACTCTTCCTCCATTCTTTAGCAAAGATGGGTGCCCTAAACCAGACCTTGTCAGCGGGAGGAGGCGTACCAAAGCATGCAGAAGGGAGAGCTGAAGAAAGCGAGTTACCTGACAGATAATGTTATCATAGTAAGCCAATGCACAGGCATGAGGGGAGAGGTTAGATGGGGTGTCGCAAAGTTTCCTTACATTTGGGTGCGAGCCTTCGGCAATCGTGGAGAGAGAAAAGTTATCGTTGTGAAGCTCCGACGGTGTTCGGTATCTGCTGAAGGAGGAGGGTTGACGAGCAAAGGAAGGGAGAGAAAAAAGAAAGCTGATAAATGCATGGAAATAAGTAACATCGCTGCAGTAAGACTATCTAGTACAACAAGACTGAGTGAAAAAAATAAAGATACATCTATTTCACTCTCTTCTGGGTAGAACCAGGATTATTACTGTTCTCTAAACATCTGTTTTAATTATTTATAATGATTGTTGATTTTTTTTTCTCCATTTCACTTCCCCAATCATTTTTCTTCCCCTCTTCCCCCCAAACCACCATAAGAACATAAGAACATGCCATACTGGGTCAGACCAAGCGTCCATCAAGCCCAGCATCCTGTCTCCAACAGTGGCCAATCCAGGCCATAAGAACCTAGTAAGTTCATAAAACCTAAGTCTATCCCATGTTACTGTAGTTAGTAATAGCAGTGGTTATTTTCTAAGTCAATTAATAGCAGGTAATGGACGTCTCCTCCAAGAACTTATCCAATCCTTTTTCTAAACCCAGCTACACTAACTGCATAAACCATATCCCCTGGCAACAAATTCCAGAGTTTAATTGTGCATTGAGTGAAAAAGAACTTTCTCCAATTAGTTTTAAATGTGCCACATGCTAACTTCATGGAGTGCCCCCTAGTCCTTCTATTATCTGAAAGAGTAAATAACCAATTCACATGTACCCATTCTAGACCTCTCATGATTTTAAACACCTCTATCATATCCCCCCTCAGCCATCTCTTCTCCAAGCTGAAAAGTCCTAACCTCTTTAGTCTTTCCTCATAGGGGAGCTGTTCCATCCCCTTTATCATTTTGGTCACCCTTCTCTGTACCTTCTCCATCGCAACTATATCTTTTTTGAGATGCGACGACCAGAATTGTACACAGTATTCAAGGTGTGGTCTCACCATGGAGCGATACAGAGGCATTATGACAATTTCCGTTTTATTCACGATTCCCTTTCTGATTATTCCCAACATTCTGTTTGCTTTTTTGAGTGCCGCAGCACACTGAACCGACAATTTCAATGTGTTATCCACTATGACACCTAGATCTTTTTCTTGGGTGGAGCTCCTAATATGGAACCTAACATTGTGTAACTGTAGCATGGGTTATTTTTCCCTATATGCGTCACCTTGCACTTATCCACATTAAATTTCATCTGCCATTTGGATGCCCAGTTTTCCAGTCTCACAAGGTCTTCCTGCAATTTATCACAATCTGCTTGTGATTTAACTATTCTGAATAATTTTGTATCATCTGCAAATTTGATTACCTCACTCATATTTATTTCCAAATCATTTATAACTATATTGAAAAGTACGGGTCCCAATACAGATCCCTGATGCACTCCACTGCCCACTCCCTTCCACTGAGAAAATTGTCCATGTAATCCTACTCTCTGTTTCCTGTCTTTTAGCCAGTTTGTAATCCACGAAAGGACATCGCCACCTATCCCATGACTTTTTACTTTTCCTAGAAGCCTCTCATGAGGAACTTTGTCAAATGCCTTCTGAAAATCCAAAAACACTTCATCTACTGGTTCACCTTCATCTACATGTTTATTAACTCCTTCAAAAAAGTGAAGCAGATTTGTGAGGCAAGACTTGCCCTGGGTAAAGCCATGCTGACTTTGTTCCATTAAACCATGTCTTTCTATATGTTCTGTGATTTTGAAATTTAGAACACTTTCCACTATTTTTCCTGGCACCGAAGTTAGGCCTGTAGTTTCCCGGATCGCCCCTGGAGCCCTTTTTAAATATTGGGGTTACATTAGCCACCCTCCAGTCTTCAGGTACAATGGATAATTTTAATGATAGGTTACAAATTTTTATTAATAAATCTGAAATTTCATTTTTTAGTTCCTTCAGAACCCTGCGGGGTATACCATTCAGTCCAGGTGGTTTATTATTCTTCAGTTTGTCAATCAGGCCTATCATATCTTCTAGGTTCACCGTGATTTGGTTCAGTTCATCTGAATCATTATCCATGAAAACCTTCTCCGGAACGGGTACTTCCCCAACATCCTCTTCAGTAAACACCGAAGCAAAGAAATCATTTAATCTTTCCGCAATGGCCTTATCTTCTCTAATTGCCCCTTTAACCCCTCGATCATCTAACGGTCCAACTGATTCCCTCGCAGCTTTTCTGCTTCGGATATATTTTAAAAAGCTTTTACTGTGAGTTTTTGCCTCTATGGCCAACTTCTTTTCAAATTCTCTCTTAGCCTGTCTTATCAATGTCTTACATTTAACTTGCCAATACTTATGCTTTATCTTGTTTTCTTCTGTTGGATCCTTCTTCCAATTTTTGAATGAAGATCTTTTGGCTAAAATAGCCTCTTTCACCTCCCCTTTTAACCATGCCGGTAATCATTTTGCCTTCCTTCCACCTGTCTTAATGTGTGGAATACATCTGGACTGTGCTTCTAGGATGGTATTTCTTAACAATGTCCACGCCTGTTGCACACTTTTTACCTTTGTAGCTGCTCCTTTCAGATTTTTTCTAACTATTTTTCATTTTATCAAAGTTTCCCTTTTGAAAGTTTAGCACTAGAGCCGTGGATTTGCTTACTGTCCCCCTTCCTGTCATTAATTCAAATTTGATCATATTATGATCACTATTGCCAAGCGGCCCCACCACCGTTACCTCTCTCACTAGATCCTGTGCTCCACTGAGAATTAGATCTAAAATTGCTCCCTCTCTCATCAGTTCCTGAGCCAATTGCTCCATAAAATTGTCATTTATTCCATCCAGGAATTTTATGTCTCTAGCGTGTCTCGATGATACATTTACCAGGTGAATATTGGGGTAATTGAAATCTCCCATTATTACTGCACTACTCAGTAAACCTGGAAAATGTACTAGGGCAAACTGATAAACTAAAGAATAGCAAATCTCCTGAGCCAGATGGTATATATCCCAGAGTGCTGAAAGAACTGAGAAATGAAATTGTGGACCTACTATTGGAAATTTGTAAACTATCAGTAAGCTTGTCTATAGAATCTGAAGACTGGAGGGTTGCCAATGCAATGCTAATTTTTACAAAGGGATCAAGGGGTGATCCAGGAAACTACAGACCAGTGAGCCTGACATCTGTACCAGGCAAAATGGTAGAAACTATCATAAAGAACAAAATTGATGAACATATAGACAGGGAGAGTTTAACTGGCAAAGCCAACATGCATTTAGTCAAAGGAAGTCTTGCCTGACCAATCTGCTACATTTTTGGAGGGTGTAAACAAACATGTGGATAAAGGTGAGCCAGTTGATATAGTGTATCTGGAGTTCCAGAACGCATTTGACAAAGTCCATCATGAGAGACTTCTTATGAAATTAAAAAGTCATGGGATAGGGGGAGTGTCCTATTATGGATTGCCAACTGATTAAAAGACAGAAAATAGAGAGTAGGGCTAAATGGTAAATTTTCCCAATGGAGGATGGTGAATAGTGGAGTGCCCCAGGGATCTGTTCTGGGACCACTGATTTTTAATATATTTATAAATGACCTGGAAATGAGAGCAACAAGTGAGATGATCAAATTTACCAATGACAGAAAATTATTCAAAGTTGTTAAATAACAAGCGGATTGTAAGAAATTGCAAGAGGACATTGCAAAACTGGGAGACTGGGCATACAAATGACAAATGAAATTTAATGTGGCGATTGCAAAGTGATGCACTTAGGGAAGAGTAACCCAAATTTTGGCTACACAATGTGGGGCAGATTTTAAAAGCCCTACGCGCGTAAATGGGGTTACGCGCACCGGGTCTATTTTAGAAAGGCCCGGTGACACGCGTAAAGCCCCAGGACACGTCTAAGTCCCGGGGCTTTGGGAAAGGGGACGGGGCGGGGCCAGAGGCCTCCGGCACAGCGGCCATTTGCCGCTGTGTCGGAAGATTGCATGCCGGCCGAGTGCCGGCGTACGCAACCGGCGCCTGCCTGGAGGCAGGTGCAGAAGGTAGGACAAAGGTCTGGGGTGGGCCTAGGTAAGGGGAAGGGAGGTTAGGGTAGAAGGGCTGGGAAGTTCCCTCCCAGGCCACTTCAAAATCGGAGCGGCCTGGGAGGGAACGGGTGAAGGTCGTGGGCGTAGGCGCGTGCAATTTTGCACCCCCTTGCGCATGCCGACCCCCAATTTTATAAGATGTACGCACCTGTGCACGCATGTTATAAAATTGGGCGTCCATGTGTGCAAGCCGGGTCGTGCGCACACATGGACGCCTGCGCATAGCTTTTTAAAATTTACCCCTGCATGTTTCCACATTAGGAGGCATCACTCAGGAAAAGGATCTAGGTGTCATCATTGAAAATATGTTGAAATCTGCTCAGTGTGCAGCAGCAGCTAAAAGGCAAATAGAATGCTAGGGATTATTAGGAAAGGAATGGAGAACAAAACTGAGAATATCATAATGCCTCTGTATCGCTCCATGGTGCAACCTCATCTTGAGTACTGTTTGCAGTTCTGGTCACATCTCAAAAAATTTATAGCAGAATTAGAAAAGGTACAGAGAAGGGCGACCACAATGATAAAGGGGATGGAATGATTCCCCTATGAGGAAAGGCTAAAGGGGTTAGGACTCTTCAGCTTGGTGAAGAGACGGCTGAGAGGAGATGTGATAGAGGTCTATAAAATCATGAGTGGAATGGAATGAGTAAACATTAATAGTTGTTTACTCTTTCGAAAAGTACAAAGACCAGGGGACACACAATGAAATTGCTAGGTAATACAGTTAAACTAATAAGAGAAAATACTGTTTTACTCAACGCATAATTAAACTCTGGAATTTGTTGCCACAGGATGTGATGAAAGCTATTAGTGTAGCTGCGTTTAAAAAAGATTTGGACAAATTCTTGGAGGAAAAATCCATAAACTCTACCATTATTAAGGTAGAGTTCCAGAAATCCACTGCTTATTCTTGGGATAAACAGCTTGGACTCTATCTACTCCCTGGGATCCTGCCAGGTACTTATGACCTGGATTGGCCACTGTTGGAAACAGGATATTGGGCTTGATGGACCTTTGGTCTGACCCAGTATAGCAAGTCTTATGTCTTATGATTCCATTAAGACTGCTGTTAGGCAATATTAAAATAATAAATGGTGCCCTGGGACACATCAGGATAATAGTGGAGATAGTAGGGAGGGGGGACGGGACACCAAAATTATTACTCATAGAAGCATTAAAAAACTGGATTATGAAACAATCAATACATTGTTATGAATGTTAAACACTGCGGGAGTAAATATTCAGTCATTGGCCAGATTGCAAAGTTACCCCTGGATGCACTAAGCTGCAAAGTTTTATTGTAGGAGGGGTCCCGCTTTCATGAGGAGAGGGGGGGTGTCACCACGATAGTGAGGCCCCCTCCCCTGAAAAATCTTTGTGGCTCTATGGTGTGTTTTGTCTCACGGCCAAATACCATGGGGCAAAATAACGCGCCTAGCGGCCTTTTAACGTGATGGCAGCCCCCAACCTCAAGGGACCGCCATCGCCTTAAAGGGCCACTGGCAGAAAAAAAATTGTGGGGAAAATGGGGAGGTTGAACGAGGGTGAGTTGGGGGCCTGGACCCTAATTTTATTTTACTTTTTTGCTTTCGAGATGGTAGGAGTTGTGTATGGAAAGGAGGGCTGGGACCCTATTTGTGACTTGGGGGGGTTGGATATGGGCAGGGGGGGCTGGGTTTTGGGACCCTATATTTTTTTTAGCTCTCGGGGAGGGGGTTAGTTGGGGGTGGGGCTGGGACACTCATTTTTATTTGTTGGGGGTGGGGGGCCCAGGACACTCATTTTTTTTCATTTTGTCCTTTTGGGGAGGGGTGGGGGGGGGCTGGAGTCATCGCCGTGCAGACTCATTTTTCATTGGTTTTTTTTCTTTGTTTTTCGTTGGGTTTTTTTCATTGTTTTTCAACTGCCGGCCTCAGGTTGAGCCTGAGGTCAACACTGAACCCCGCTCAACCTCCCCATGTGGCTGCAACATTTTTTTTTTTCTTTGCCAGTTCTTTAAAATGTGAGGTGGGAGCCTCGAGACCCGCATTAGGGTCCCAGACCTCCTGCCTCACATTTAACACTTTTGAAATAGGTGTTATTTTATCACAGCTGACCACCTTCTCGGTCAGCCGCAATAAAAATATTTGCATAGGATTTCCTATGCACAACTTTCTTTGCATGTATTTGCATTATGCATGCATGCAAAGAAGGTCATTCTATTAGGGGAGGGTAGAAGGGTGGGCAGATGGAAAATATTACTTGTGTCGTTGCGATAGTGCTCTATGACGGCAATATATGCTGCTTATCATGTGATATGTACTGTTTAATGCTCGTTAGAGCACTGCTGCGGCTTGATCCATGCCCCGGTTAGCTGGATAAACTTATCCGGCCAGCTTGGGAGGGATATTCAGTGGTGCAGCCTCAGTATTGAATATGGCAGGTTATCTTAAAGATAGCCAAATAAGTTTAACTGGATATCTATAGGACTACTCTATGACACGACCAGAGTTAGCCACAGAAGTTATTTGGCTAACACTGAATATCTGAGTTAGCTGGATAACTTAGCCGGCTAACTTAATTCTGCTCCGGAACACCCGCAGGACGCCCTCATGCAATTTGGCTTAATTTTTGGACAGATAATAAGTTAATTCAGCTAAACTTTAGCCAGATAGGTAGGGGAAACATTGAAAAGTCAGCATTCAGCCGGATAACTTGTGGGTTATCCAGCTAAATGCCACTGAATAGTGACCCCTGCATCTTCCTCTTTGTGTGTGTCTGGGCGGTGGGAGGGGATGTCTAAACTTTTTTGGGAGGGTAGCAGTGCCCCTCCAGGTGATATGTCTGAATTCAACACAGCTTTATGGGCAGATGATTAGTACCACAAAGATCTGTCATGTTCAGTATTTTTAGCATAAGCTAATAGAGAATTTGCTACATTCAAACAGGTGAGCTTAGAAGGTACCGGTACCTTCACTGGCTGCTGCTCTTCAAGATGCAATTCTTTGTATAGCAAGACAGGGCTTCTGATTCTTCCCTGTGCTTAAAAAGATACAGGCAATATTTATTTAGGCCTGCTTTAAGGACAAGTGCCTCAGAGAGCTGGCCTGGGAGGATGTGAGCATTTCCAACCTGCAGGGTCCCTTTCTGATAGGCTCAGAATAATCTAGAAATCCATTTTGGGCAAGTCAACAGAGGACAGCAACATGCCCCAAGTTTACTCAGAAGATCATCTGGCATGGCAGGAGCTATCTGGCAGGCAGACCGTGAAGGCCACATGCCGTATGCCGAGTCTCCTCTCACTCTCTCTCCTGAGCTGCAAAACATGTGCCTGGCCCTTCCCCAGCGAATTTTAGATGCGAGCACTTTGCACTGTGGCTACAGAATCAGTGCTCCAAATAGCAGCACTGCCCAATGGAACGATTAACTAGCCCTGTAACTGGAGGGCCTGGAATATCAATCAGATGGCTAGAACTGTAAACGTGGCCTTGAAGGAAAAAAAAAACTGGTAACTTATTTCTTTCTGGCCAGGAAACAGTTTTTCCAGTATTCCAGATGTGGCTGGAGATGGAGGAAGTGAATTGAATGTATGGAATGCTTTTTTAACAGCAGTATCACGGCAGACGGTGCTGCCCTCTTTAAATACCGCTATTCCATGAACGTGGAACGGTGGAAGCCGCGAGATGCAAGCACTGCTTTCGTGCGACCTGCTGCTCTGAGGTAGCTGCTGGAAATACAGTTCTGGAGCTCAGGGAGGCAGGGAACACAGAAGAAATTTTCTAGAGCCATCAAAATAAAGCTACTGTCTTCCACCCAATGCTGCATTGTCACTGCCGCCTAAAAGATACAACGATCCATCCATAGAATCTCGTTGTATAGTGCACAGTAACATAGCAAACGATGGCGGCTAAAGACCAAAAAGGCCCCATCTAATCTGCTCAGGAGCAACTGTACGCACCTCTACCCAAAACAGATCAAATTCTCACATAGAGTCTAACTCCCAATCCCGTTGTGTCTCCTTTATGGTTGCACCTGCAGGTTACCCCATGCCTTCCAGGAAGCACAATGCAGCCAACATCACTGCTGCCTTGAGCTGCAACTACTCAGTAAAGGATGCCCAGTACCTTCATTACCATTCTCTGGCCACTAACAAATGATAAATATCCCTCGTATTCTATAGAGCTGTGCACGCGTCCTAGAGCGTATCATGGCACACTGCAGAATTCCGGGGCGGTATGACTGCAGAACCTATGGAATCCCACAGGTCCCCAAGCCCATTCCCCAAACTCTCCTGCCATTCTTTGCCATGGCCAGTAACCCCGGGGCATGCCCTCACTGCTCTTGCACTTCCCAGAGCCCTCAGACTCAGGTTATGCTCGACATATTCAGATGCGGTCCTTCTGCTTGTTTCTTGCGCGCTCCACGCTGATTTCTGTCTGAGGCGACCACCGTGGGAAATACCAGTGCAGGGCCTGCAGAGTAACCCAGGGCCAGTGATAAAATGGCGCCAGAAGCCCTCCCAGCTCACTGTCATTTCAAGGCTGACTGCCTCAACGTGGAGATTTGCTTCTGCCCAAATCATCAGGGGAGTGATCTCCAGGGACACCTGGTGACTCTTGGTACCGCCTTGTCGGTTGATGTAGGCCACTGTGGTGGCGTTGTCTGACATCACTCTGACCGCTCTGTTTCGGAGTCTGTGGGCAAATCGCAGGCATGCGAGCCTGACCGCCCGTGCTTCCAGTCGGTTGATGTTCCATCCCGACTCCCTTCTGCTCCACCGCCCTTGGGCGGGGAGCTCTTCGCAGTGTGCTCCCCATCCGTTCAGACTGGCGTCTGTAGTGAGCAAGGTCCAGGTTGGGGAGGACATCCTCGAGCCCCGGCTCAACTGGCCGGGCCGCAACCACCACCGTAGCTGAATCCGTACTCTGGCTGGTAGAGGCAGGTGGACGGTGTAGTTCTGCCATCGTGGGCTCCACCGGGACAGGAGGGCGCGTTGTAAAGGTCTCATATGAGCCCGCGCCCATGGGACCACTTCCAGAGTGGACGCCATGAGGCCGAGGACCTGCAGGTAATCCCGAGCTGTGGGCCGGATGGTGCGCAGCAGCACCTGCAGACAATTCTGAAGCTTCATTTCTGCCGTTATTACCACCCAGCCGGACTACGCGCCTCTTGAGCGGGCGTCTTAAAAACGTGCGCCTATAAACGGGCGTCTTATAATATGTGCCTATGTACGGGCGCCTAAGCAATGTGCGCCTATGTACGGGCGCCTAACTATAAGCGGGTGTCTTTCTATAAGAAAAGCGTACAGCGGGCGCCTAACGCAGCGCGCGTACAGCAACGGGCGCCTATCGCAGTATGCGAAAGCAAGACAAATGTCGATTTCTTCAGTGTGCTGCCGCACAAGCAGGCCCAGCTAATCCGCACTTCCTCGGAGACCACAATAAAGATGTACGCCTTACCTTGTCTTCGGCGCTTCCCGGCTAGAACCCGGGCGGTCTCCGGCTGCGGGGGGAGAGGGGAAGTACCTTCACCGCCGCTCTGGGAAGTGCACCGGCTGCCTCTAGGCCGCGCCCGAACTCGTCTCGCTGGGGGCCAAGTCCACGCTGGGACCGAGGCTGCCTCTATGCCGCGCCCGAGCCCTTCTCACTCGGGGGCAAGGTCCCTGCCGCGACCCAGCCACCGGACCGAGGCTCTTACCTCCGAGGGACCACGGAAGCCAGCTTGGGAAACTCAACTGGGGGAGGGACTGACTGGTATCACCGCAGGAGTGCGGGGCTTGTCTTCAGTAAGTTGTTTTCGATGAGATTTAGAAGTTTAGAATTTGGAAACACGCTCTGCGAGCGTGAAGGAGCTCCAAACTGCTTTGGAGATGGAAATTACTGAGTTGCTTCACTTCCTGTGGGGGTATATGTACCCGTGCTGATGTCAGATCCGTCTCCAACTGCTAGCACGAGCACGCTATACCCACTTGTTTTGAGTCCATCTGCTACACGCTAGGAAATATACTTTGCCAGTAAGAGTATAGGTACCGTTACATGTACTGTGTCCGGCTATTATTCTGTGACAATCAGGCCGATACCGTACAGTGCGATCCAATGGAGCACACTGTTAACCCGCGTTTGGACGCACGTTTTCGACGCACTAGCTTTACCCCTTATTCAGTAAGGGGTAATAGCGTGTAGAAAATGCGCGTCCAACCCCCCCCCCCCCCGAAACTAGTAGCGCCTGCAACATGTAAATGCATGTTGATGGCCCTATTAGTTATTCCCGTGCGATTCAGTAAGTAAAATGTGCAGCCAAGCCGCACATTTTACTTTCAGAAATTAGCGCCTACCCAAAGGTTGACGTTAATTTCTGCCGGCACCAGGAAAGCGTACAGAAAAACAGTAAAAACTGCTTTTCTGTGCACCCTCCGACTTAATATCATGGCGATATTAAGTCGGAGGTCCCAAAAGTTAAAAATAATTAAAAATTTAAAAAAATATTTTTAAATCGGCCCGCGGCTCGCGGGTTGAAAACCGGACCCTCAATTTTGCCGGCGTCCGGTTTCCAAACCCGTGGCTGTCAGCGGGTTTGAGAACCGACGCCGGCAAAATTGAGCGTCGGCTGTCAAACTCGCTGACAGCCACCGCTCCTGTCATTTGCATGTGGGCCGATACTTAATCGTGCGCAAGGAGAGTGGCCTGTGCGCGTGCCGAGAGAGCAGGTGCTCGCCCGCTCTCCAGCGACTTTTACTGTATCGGCCCGAATGTAGGGAGGAAATGCCTTGCAACTGCTCTCCTGGCATGAAATGACCTGCCTGGGCAGGAAATGTTGCACCTTCCCATAAGAGAGAGTGGGCTGGCACTGGGGCCCTGGAGTTAGCACTGCCCAGGACAGGGTAAACACTCCAAGAGGGCCCTCCGTGCACTTTGGACTAAAATAAGATGGCCAGACAGCTCCATGGCATTAAGGGTAGGTTGATCCAGGCCAAGCTTTTACCTTCCCGCTGCAAGCAATGACCTGCAGTCCCACTTTTCTTAAGGAAATTAGCTCATGTAGACAACGGAATAATAGCGGCACTGACTTATCCACATTATGAGGTGTGTGATTAATGCAGCGTTGTGCCACTGTATAATGAAGGGCAGAGGTTTACTAAGCAAACTCAGCCATGCATGAAGACCAGTAGTAATGCCCTCCCTGACCTCTGCCTGCTTCCCTGGGCATGGGGGATACCAATGGCTGAGTGGTGTGATCTGCAGATAGGGTCCACGCGATGGAATGCAAATCCCAAAGACTACCAGATGGCCAGTGCAGGGGGTCCTCCGGCTGGTGAAAAAGGGCTGTTCTGAATGCAACTGCAACATGTCTGGCCCTGCTCCTTCAGCTGCGCATCCTACGCCGAAATACCTTTTACCTAAAGGAGCACCAAGGCATTCTGGAAGGCAACAGCGTGAAAAGGCAGGAAGATCTATACAGCGTGCTCTGGTTCCAGCCTGATGCAATTTCAGGAGAGCTGGGCCAGTACAATAACTCCTTGGGAAACAAAATCTCAGCAACTGCAGACCCAGCTTCAGGGATTGGGGAGGGGGAGGGGGTAAAGGGGGAGGGGGGGTGTCATGGGAGCAGGGCCTGCATGTCACCACATGCACAAAGCCCCCTCCCATAGTCATTACAAATGCAAATGAACTGCCCCTACCCTGCCTCATTGCACAGCCACAATAAAACCCCCCCATTGGTCCACCTCCCCCCCCCCCCCCCCCCCGCCGCATCTTAATGAGTTAAAGAGCTTTGCAGAGTCTTTGGCAGCTGCTGCTCTGCGGGAGGCCTTCTTATTCTGGGAGCGGCAGATGGTGCTTTGTTCTGCCCCAGGATGAGGAGTTTCTGCCCCTGTCATACTCCAAACCTCAGGGCTTGAGTTCAGTAACCAATCATCGTCCGTTCCATCTCTGTCCAAGCCTACGTTAAAGATTCCAAAGGGATTATAATTTAAAGGGGAAATACTGTGTAGTATTTCCCCTTTAAATGTAGTAATCGGAACTGAAATCCGAACCGATTCTGGTTCCGATTCACATCTCTAGAAAGTACTCTTTTTTTTTTTCTCTTAAGATTCAAGCCCTGGAATCTGCCTCTTTCTGTACCTTTGTTTAATTTGCTAGTTATCTGGCCAGGGAAAATGCTTTAGGAATCACTTTCTGTTTTCCCTGTGAATTGCCATTTTTACTTTCTTGGTGTTTCCTGTTGCAAGGGCTGCTGGGTAAAAGTGATGTCACGGTGCTGTAAGATGCTCACGCTCCTTACAGCACAGGTGTCAGGGTAAAAGAAAATCACGCCGCGGTGGGCCTTGAACGGGAGCCACTCAGAGGTCGGTGCCTTGCTGTGAGGCCACCGAGGCAGTCTCAGATCTGTGTTTGCCTGGGACACGGCTCTGCCCCTGAGAATCTAGATTTGGTCCTGGAGGGAGGAATCAAAAGGGGGTGGCTGGGAAGGACCCAGTGTTTGGGCAACTTGATCGCCAAGAGCTGTACAATGGGATTGGAAGATGAAGCTGTCTTGCTGCAATAGGCCTGAACCCTGAACATGGAATAGCAGTGAAGCAAGCTGGTATAACCAGACTCCGGTAACAGGCTGCCGAACCGGGTTCTATGTATTAATTTGCAAAGAAACCTGCGTCTGTGAATAAAGCCCTGGCATCTGAAGATGATGAAAGTTATGTCCGTGTCCAGGAGGGGCCCTAACCCCGACAGTCTGCCTTTAATCTGGGGTAGAGTTAATCAGGTGCTGGGAGCAAGCAGCAGTTTGGCTACAACCATCAGCACTATAGCAGGGTGTTATGCCTTGCAATTCGTTTTCACTCTGTGCTCACACCGCAGTCCTGGTGTGTAACCTGGTCCTGAATCCTGGTTTTACGTCCTACCAAGAGGGAAAAGATGAAAAGTGCTTTCCCTCCAGCCAAGTATGCAAGCTCTTGTGCACAGAATAAGGCTATCCATACATGTAGGGTGCCCGTATGTAGCACCCTGCAATGGCTGTGCTGGAAGGGAGGCAGCAACAGCAGCAGCAGCAAATTTAAGAACTGCTGCACCAGAAATCGGCTCCTGCAGACATAGCAGCGGTAAAGACCCCTACCAAGCCCAGGGGCGGGCAGTTGAAAAACTGCCCAACAACATTTGCAGCCCCAGGCGGTGGATCAGCAGAACCACCCAGGCCCGCCGCCACCAGAACACTTTGACGGCAGCAGGGAAAGTTACTCAGGGTCCCTGCACCGGTGACACCTAACACTTCAGGTTACGCCTGGAGTACTCCCAGGAAGGAAGTGTGAGGATGAACCTTATTCACAGGAGATGCCGTGAAATGGCTACCGCTCTCATGGGACAAAAACCGGCACGTGACTTGGAAGAGATCTCAGGATGAGTTTTAACGAATGTTTTTGGGACCCACACCAGATATGTTCTGTACCATGGGGGCCTCTGACAGTGAAAACAAGGCAGAGGTTCAGTTCTTTCTTAGGCAACCGGGTGTTTGTCAGCCACAGGGAGGCAGCAGATGGAATGAGCAAGGCCTGTGCCGTCAGTTCCATCTGGGACTACATGAGGAAGTAACAGATGAGAAGGCCCGAGTAAAACCACCCGCGTCCCCGGAGGAGCTGCTTAATACCACTATCTGTACAGTTTTGAAACTGGAAGAGTGACAAGAGCGTAGAGATGTATCAGGGTGGCCACGTCCTTCACCCAGTACCCCTGAGGAGAAGGCCCCCCCGAGCCAATGCAAGTAGATGTGACTCACTCCTGGCAATTAGGTTTGGGGAAAGGAGCAGGATGCCCATGACCTCAGTGCCTGTGGTGCGAGCGTATTGGGCATTTTACGGTGTCTCAGAGTGCCGTATAACCTGGAACAGAGGGATCCTGGACCTCTGATGAGAAAAAAAGCTGGAGCACCCCAGAGGAATGTGGACCAAGGCGAAAGGGTAGGAAGAATAGCCACACTGGGGCAAACCGAGGCGGCTGGCACGTGGACACTAGATTGCTTCTGGGAACAGAAGTTTATGGGAAAAACTCCACCATGCCTTTAGCTCCCAAATGAGCAAGAGTGTGAGTACCATTAATTCCCAAATGGCCATTGTCAGTGAAGCTGGCAATAGCCCAGTTTAAGATGCTCAAGTGCCTTGCTCAAAGACAAGGAGCACCAGAGAGAAGCACAGCACGATCTCCAGGAGGTAACCTAGGGGTTAATTGAAGTAGTGGCCACTGACCCCCAAAGGCAGCTCCAATGATTATAGCCTGACTGGGGAAAGCATCCTGAGGATTTTCTGTGCTAAGAGTACTGCTCCCCAACGGAAGAAGGGGAAACGTCACCGGTAGCAGGCCACCATCTATCAGGCATATGACCCTGCGCAAGAAGACCCTAGCACAGGAAGCAGATTTAAGGGATATCTGAGAGCCAGAAGTGGCAGGGGCCAAGTCTGGTTTCTCTGGGGGACTTCACAGAGGAAGACCTGGCAAAGCCCAGTATAGGAGGCTGTACATTGTAGACTCAGGAGAGCAGGATCTGAGCTTGTCAAAACCGAACTCTCCCCACGTCAGGTCAAAGTTGGGTTGTGCCATTAGATCAGCAGGGCCATTGCCACCAAAGTCAAGTTCAGGGGAACTAAACTTAATTTTTGTGGAACGCAATTTCCCCAGTACCCAACCAAAATTGTTCAGTAAGCCTGAGTCAACAGGCCAGCTGTAGCCATGGAGGGCACTAGCCCTCAAAGGCTAAAAACCATCTTGATTTTCTCTAGTCATGACTGATAGTTCTGCTTTCTCATTGGAAACTCTGAATTGGGTTATGACAAGGGAAACTCAAGTCTTGCCCTTAGGAGAGGCATTAAAGATAACATTCCAGGATATGAGGTCCAGGACCCAGGGAGAGTCTATGGGGCTACTCAAAGGTTAACACTGGAGAGGAAGGTGATGTCAGGGTAAAAAAAGGTATTGGGTGGGTTTTGAACTAGAGACTGCCTGGTTGAAGACTGGTGCCCTGCTAGCAAGGCCACTGAGTGTCTTAAACAGAGGCAGCCTCAGACCTCTGTTCACATGGGACATGGCCTCACCCCTGATGATCTGACTGTTCCTCAGGAGGGGCTCAAAAGAGGTTGATGGAAAAGGCCCAGTGTTTGGGAAACTTGGCGTTTTCAGCCTTGGACAGAGTCGTAAGACCTACGCTTCGAACCTAGCAGGCAAGGGCCCAACACTGACCGACGACACATCGGAAGAGGACCAACTCCCTGATGAAAGGTCTCAGTGTAGACCTGAAACGCGGCTGCGTCGGTGACCCACCAAACCACCAGATAAGTTGGCGTGTTGTAGGAGCTTTTTTAAGCCATAAGAGACTGCCGGTTAAGCCTACTTAGGTCGCGCCATCAGCGGCTTTTCAATATCTATACCCTTCTTTGGGATCAGTTTATAAGGCTGCAAGGAGCGTTCACTTGATAACATTTTGAATAATTTCAACACTTGAGTGTATTTTTGCACCGTTATTAATACAGTAAAAAAAATTTTCAGATTAATAGAAGAAACATTTTTCAAAAAAAAGCATTTTGAACAGCAATATTGTTTTGTACACACAGTGCACACATTGGTCGGAGGAGGGATGTTTATGATTACAATTTACAGTCATATTACCCCGGTTGGGGATTTATGATTATGTATATGAAACATTCCTCTCCTTCCAAACAAATTTTTTGGTTTTGTTAACAGTTGAATTTTTTCACTCTTTTTTTTGAGGATTTCAATGTTTCAGTTCGTTATATTTACTTGAAGGTTCCGTTTTTGAGGTTTGAATTAGTATAGTAAGGATCCTTCTTAAATTGATTGGGTGCCTATTGATAATAGTGTGAATAAACCCTGGCATTTGAATATGAAGGAGAACTGCCTGTGTCCAGGAGAGGCCTTAATGCGACACACCATCAAGAAAGGCTCCTAGAAGAAAAGCAGACTGGAGTGCACATAAGGGGGCTTGATTGTTTAGATTTCAAGAACCACAGCAACTGAATAGCAGTGCTACAGCTGCATCAGGCTTCCGAGAACACTGGGGAAACCTGCTCAGAGCAACCACGGTTGAAACCCAAACATCGATGAGCATGGGAAAGCTGAATGTCTAGGGCAACAGCCTTACAGATCTTGATGGCTGAGTAGATTATGTAAGACTTCGTAACAGAGCATGAGGTGGGGGGGGAGATGGAGGGCCCTGGATGCTGGATTGGGTGTTGAAAGGGGCGGATTGGCCTATCGGGGGAATCGGGCATCCCCCGGTGGGCCGATCACTCCAGTCATGTGGTCTGCCGTGCGCGGCAGTGACAGAGCCGCACTCGGCAGACCACGTGATGTGTCCTGGGCCAGATTGGGCGGCGAATACCCAGGCCGGTCCGACATCGTGAATCCGCCGCTGGATGGGAATCGGAGGAAGATGAGAAAGCCCGGCAGAGATGGTGGAGGCACAGTGGCAGGATTTGGACATGGCAGAGAGGTGATGGGAGCAGAGTTGGGGGAGGAGGGGTTATGAGACATGGGAGAGCTGGTGTGAGGTTGGATATGGGCATTTGTACGCTTGTCTATCCAGGGTGATAAAGAAACAGAGAAGAAGAATCTCAACTGGGCAGACTGGCTGGGCCAGTTGTTCTTTATCAGCCATCATTTGCCATGCTCCTACAAGTTAACGAGAGGCAGAGAGTAGGGGCCAGCTCAGAGGAACAGATTCATTAGCAGCAGCTGAGGAAGTGCGCGAGTGCTAAGTCTCTTTTGTGGCGTGACAGTGGCAGGAAGATGGAGGAGAATCTGAGGAACAGGAAGTCGGGGGGAATGGAGGGGCCCAAGGAGCCAGTAGAAATCAGAGACCACAAGGAGCAGCGGCTGGAGGTTGGGAGGGGGGCCACAAGGAGCAGTGGCAGGAGGTGTGTTTTGGGGGTAGGAGGAAATACCATTTGGCCCACAGTCCTTGAAAATGGCCACTAGCAGTGGCAATATTGTGCAGGCAGGAGGAGGGGCAGGTGGTAGCAGGACTGTGCCAGGCCAGAGGGCCCGAGAAGCCCAATTGTACGGGGGGGACACCCTCTCCCCTCCCCAGAGGTTTGATTTCATTGGGTGGTCGGATGTGTGTGGGGGGGGGGGGGGCTGCTCCATGAACTCCGTGAAATAATTTAGAAGAGTTTAAGTCCTCTCTTGGTAATTAGTTTCAGAGCCTTGGTTCTGCGCACTCCCTTCACTCTGCTCGGATAATTTATAGCTCATTTAAAACAGAAGGGACTTGCACACCATTCTGGCTCAGACACCATGTCTGACCTCTGCCTGGGATGGGCATTTTGCATATAAATCACGGGGAGGCATTCATTCAGCGGCCTCGCTGGAGCGTGAAGGCGTTCAAAGAGCAACGGAAAGGCCCAGTGCCCTGAAGTCCATCACCTGGGCTCTTTCAGCGCTGCCCTGCTTTTCATGTACTCTCTGCTCTGAAGCGGCGATATGTGCCACATCAACAGAGAGAGAGAGAGAGAGGGACGTTGTAACTGGAGCAGCAGGGAGGGCCCCCATAATCAATATTCCTTCCTCACTCCCTGACAATGACCCCTGCCAGGAACCAAGGCACTCGCAACCAGAATTGTATTCAAAATTCTCGGTGGGACCCCTGTAGGAAGTGAGCAAGCCTTCAACAAAGGCTGACACAGTGACAGTAGGCGTATTATGGCTGCCGGGGCTGGCTTTGAGGTTAAGTAAGCTGTGCAGCCGCGCAGGGCACCAAGCACAGAGGGAGTGCCTGCCACACCAGCGCCTCCTCTCCCCTGGCCCCCTTCCATGTTATCTGTGCAGGTGGGGGAGGAAAGGAGGCTGGGGAGAATAATGGGGGAGATAGTGGGCAGAGGATGGGGGAGATAGTGAGAGGGCAATGCTGGGCAGGGGGGGAGAGAGAGCGAGAAAGGGGGGAGGAGGGGGATTGGCATGCTGGAGCTATTACCATTAGCAAAAGGCAGAGCTGCCGCTGCTGAATGGGCAGGGGGGGGGGGGGGCCGATTTCAGATTTTGCCCATGGTATCGGTTAGCCTAGAGCTGGCCCTGATCCCTGAATCCCATTGCCAGGAATGCCAGAACGTTATTCAGAACAAGATGGGGCAGGCAGGGAAGAACAGAGGTGGAGCAATGAGCAATGGTAATAACCAGCAGATCCCCGAGCCATCACTCGCTCAATGTGTGAGCATCCCCATCCTCCCCCCGCCAAGGTAAGAACTCACTTAACCTACTTCTCCTCCCCTCAACACTGTCACATCAGTGACAGAATTTTTTTGTCCACTATTTCTTGATTTTTTTCAGGCACCCCTTCCCCGAAGCAGCTTGCAAGACCTGGAGGTCTAAGCACACAGCATTTGAGCGAATGTATCCATAGAACTGGCGGCTGAAATACTAAGTAACGGATTAACCAGAAGTGAGCTGGAGGAAAATGTTAATTTGGATGTCGGGAGGGAGCCTGTGCCAGAGTTGAGGGGCAAGGGGTAAATACAGGGAAGGCTAAAAATCGAGCAGACACCTGCCGGATGCAAGGCATACAGAGAAGGGCTGGAGGAGGAATGGAGATACCGGGAGAGGGACTAGAGAGAAGATTATACAGGTAATGAAAGCGCTGATTCCTACCTCATTCCCTACACTGACCTGTGATGGGGAAGGGATCTGAGAGGAAATGCCTGGGTCATCTGTTCTGTTCATTTACGGTATTAAATCTAACATTGCACAGATGCACAGGAGAAATGACTGGCAAGACACTGAGGCAGCCACTAAAAGCCTGGTAATGTGTCAACCGAAGATAATCACGTCCTTCCATAGTGCAGGTCCCAGCCTGGGACCAGTTGCCGGGCTTGTTGGACAAGTGACCTTCATTAAGCTCTTGCCCAACGTTCCCAGGACGAGAAGGTGCGCCCTTGCATTACAGGTGAACATCCTGCAGGCCGGGATGAGGGAGAAGCCCAGGGGCATGGCGTGCAGATGGAGCCACAGCGCCAAAGACTGCCAGGCTATCTCTGGCTGCCCTGTCAATGCTGTACAGGAAAAACCCTGGTGCCTTTTCCTGTCGCTCTCAAAGGCACCAGAAGAGACGGTTCTACACCAGTGGCCGCTTAAATGCTCACCAGCTGTTCACGTTAATGAAAGGCAATTTAACGGTTCGAGTGCCCGGCCTGCGGGGGACACCACGGTGGCGAGGCGAGACATCTATTTACCGCTCCATGCACTGCTTAACCTCCATAAATAAGAACCTCATTCACTTCGCTCTCCGATTCCCACCCCCAGCCCCCCACCTCCAGCCCCCAGCGAGCCCCCCCAGGGTGGCCATCCCTTGCCCTCAGGCGATACTCACTTCCTCTTGCGCAGTTTGTAGTTCTCGGTTTTCAGCAGGTAGAGCTTCTTGGCAAAGAAGACGGTCATCATGAAGAGCAGCAGCACCACCAGGGCCGCCGTGCCCACCGCCACGCACATCACCTGGAAATCGGTGATGATGGACTCGCACCGCACCCCCTTGTGCCAGATGTAGTCCTGCGTGTTACACCTGCAGCGGGAAGCAAGAGGGGCAAAGTCAGGTCCACTGCTGCCGGCCAGGCTGAGCCACAGAGGGACAGGAACTCCCTGCACGTTCGCCCGCTTCCTTCACCATTCTCCTCTCTCCTCCTCCTCTATAAAAACTCTCCCAAGTCTCCTGCATTGCCCTGGAGTCTCTGATCTTTTCAGTATTGCTAGCACTCCCTCCTCCGACTCTTCTCTCCTGTCTTCTCTCCTTCCTGCTTGTCTCCCTTCCTCTGCCTCTCCCCTCCATCTTTCCCGCTGTCTCTCCTTGCTTTCTACCCATCTAGCGCCGTCTCTCCTGCCTTCTCTCTCCCTTTCTTCTCTTATTTCTGCTCTTTTTTTCTCTCTCCCCTCTCCTCCTCCTCCTCTCTCAGCTCTGTTATGTAATTCAGCTTGGTTTGTAAATGTTAGCCTCAGCCACTACCGCTGACTGTTAACCTGCTTTTTTTTTTTTATTATCTGTTCTGCTGCAGCGGCTTCTGCACTCCGCCTGCATGGGGAAGCAACCTGTGCAGGCCTCTCAGCTCCAGGGAGATGTGGTGGGGGTGGGGGCAGCAGCCGGTAACCTCAAGGAGTCACCAGCAAGCAGGGGAAGGGAGGCAGTACAATGAGCACATGGACGTGGCCTGAGGGGGGCATGGACGCGCCCGCACGGGTAGAGGGAGGGCTAGGGGAGGAGTAGGGTTGCCAACTTTCAACCATGAAAATTCCAAAAAACACTTGGGGGGTGCAGAGTACAAATGCTTGCTGCTTGCTGATTTCCTTCCACATCCACACAGGACTATTACTGCCACCCCCACCGTTAGGAAACGTGCATCTCGCTAGAGAGAGAATTACAACAAATACTTGTCCTGATTTATCAGTATCGGACGGACTTTCTAATAACTTAGTCCCAGCCTAGTCCCTCTGTCCGTATTCTGGAGTGCTGATCCCTTCCTCGGCCCCAGCCTCTTTAATTTGTCCATGACTTGGAGTACTGACCCTTTTCTCAATCCCAGTCCTCTGACTCTCTCCCCCTGCAGTGGGGCTATTTACCTACACTTTTCTATACAAATGCATCCCCCCCCCCCCCCCACAGTAAAAGTACTACTAAAATTATTTGATAGAGTCAGTCAATCAATCCTCGTATATGAAAGTGAGGTCTAGGGTCTATCATTAACCCAAAACTATACAGAATGGAACAGAACTCCTACAGAAAACCTGCACCTCCAGGTCTGCAAATAGTCTGTGCTCAGAGAGACATTCTCAGTAAGGGGTGCAGAGCAGAACTATATATTTCCTTTTATTATTCACCATACAAAAAAAATAGAATATTCAAAGTTTGAATCATCTAACAGTGACACAAACTCCCTCCTCTACCAGGCACCCTTTGAAGTAACACAAAACCCTGCAAAAAATATACTCAGCACCTACGTAGCAAACCTGCCATCCCCAAACACACTAAACTCCTTGAACTCAAGCATCAACAACCCTATCTACGAAATGGTGGAACTGCAAATGTTGCAGTGAACCCTAGAGCACCAATACACCTCCTACTGGGAAATTGGAAGAATGCAGACTCCTATTATTCACTACAGCAAAACTACATGTTTCTAGTATTTCTCACCTCTGCCACACATGCAGAAAGACCAAATCACCAAATACAGAACAAGTGACCAAAAGTCAGAAATGCGCAGTCAAAAACTGAAATGGAAATCCTGCAAAGCCAGACTCCACATGTAGTGCAGCAATGGAGAACTAAAAAGGGAAAAGCAAAATAAAAGGATAATTGCTGGAGGACCGATAACAGAATGGTAATCCTCCAGCACAGATAGCAAGGGGTTAACTGCCTCCCCCCCCCCCCCCCCCAGCCATATGGAGAGAAAAATCCATAAGAGAAGAGATGTATATTTCCAAAGCAGGCATATTCCAATCACTAAACTAAAAATAAAATGCTTAGGGTGGCTTTGGCTGTGATAAACGGGCGCTAATTATTTTAAATAAATAAATCTTCCTTTCTTGTCTGGACATATTATGGGGTCAATTTTAAAAGCGATGCTCGCGCTAAGAAGCCCATTATTGTGAGTACCTGGGCCACGTGCAAACGGTGCGTATTTTTAAAAGCTGAAAATTACGTGCATATGTACACGCGTGTGCGAGTAAAAAAAAAAGAAGAGGCACAAAAGGGGCAGAGTTGGGGGTGGGCATGGGCACTCTGAGGCAGGGCCAAAGACAATGCATGTAACTCTGTATTTTAAAACTGCTCGCCTCATATATTTCCTGCTGCTCCTGATGACGTGTAAGTCTGCAGAAATTGTTGTTTAGACCTAACTTGCCAGGGTGAGGGGTCTGGGTCAACTGGGGAGGGGGGGGGGAGTGCAGGATGAAGACCTAGAGGGGTACGGATGATCTCGAGTCAGACTAGGGAAACTGGTGGACCAACTGGGAAAACTGGCTTATGTCCTTCATGTGAACATGTTTTAAAATCCGCTTACCCGTGTGCGTTAAAACCAAAAATTTCTTAAGGAAGATACGCAAAATACGTTTGCTTGAGTAACACCTTAAAATTAGGAGCACACATACGTGTGTTAGGTGTATTTTAAATCTTATGCACGGAAATGCTCGCACAATATGCTTGCTTGCACGCCCATATAGGTGTTTTAAAGTTACCATCTATATTTTTGAATTGTGTTGATCCCAGTCTTTTCTGCTTTTCCTATGACGTTATCCAGGGTCTCCTTTCCATTTTTCTTTTCTTCTTTCTTCTCCTGTCTTTTTCACTTCTTCCCCTAGGATTCTTTCAATTTTATCTCTTTTTCTTCATTTCTTTTTTCTGTCTCTGACAACTCATAACTAGGTTTCACTCCCCTTCATACCCTCCCTCTTTCAGTCTTCACTCTCTCTTTTCAACTCTCACTTACCCACCATCTTTCCATCTCCCACTCCAATCACCTTCCCAGTCTGTCTCCCCTTTTCCCCACTCCTTCCCTAATCTCATATTTCCCCACGTCCTAATCCTCCATTTCTACCCTTTAAATTTACCTTCTCTCCAGTCCTCAACTGCTTTCCATTGCCTCTAATCTTCTCCGGACTGATTTCTATAGTTCATGCCCTCCCCTGCCTCCAGACCCTTTTATCTGTCTTTTACACCTAACCAGCCTCCAAGGACCCTTCTTTCACCACCTCCTCAACCCCATTCCCATTTTCTCACCCCCCCCCCCCCAAATCATCCCAGTCATTTTTTACTGCCTCTCACCCTTTCCACAGTCCTCCAGGTCATTCACACCACATTCTCCACCCTTCAGCTCCCTTCTTCTCTGACCGCATCTCACACCTTTACTCATATACCCAGTCCATCTAACACAACCCCCACTCAAATCCACCCAACTGCCAAGTTCCCACTGTCCACCTTTCCAAATCTCCAGTCAGTCTCTGAGACCCAACAATTCCATTTCCCTTAGTCTTTGCTCAATCCTGCCGCCCACGCTCTGAGTCCCCACTATCTCCCCCAATCATGAAATCCCCATTCATCCTCTGCTCTGCTCCCCCACCCCCGAAATCCCTGTTCTTCCTCTGCAGAACAATCACCACACCTCCAACGTGCAACATCACTGCATCTTGCTCCAATGGACATCTGCCTGCTGTCAGCCCCAATCGCAGCAGACACCAGTGCTACCACTTCCAAAGACTATGGTTGGCTTAGGTTGCTGCCACTTACTTTAAGGGAACGTGGGAGATGAGACTTCCCAAACTGGAAGGCTCCCATGAAATACGAGAGACTTGGCCTGTCTGGAAAACCTGTCTCTCTCTCTATCTCTCTCTTCACTTCCTTCCTCTAACTCTTCGCTCCTTCTCTCCTCATACTCTGGCTGATCTCTGTATTTCTCCCCTCTCCTTCCCTGCTCTCTGGGTCTCTCCCCTCTCTGCTCTCCGTTTTACTTTTACTTTCCTTGATGTTTGACCCTAGCAGTGCAGGCTTATAGGTGCCACGAGCTATTCATATGCACCACTGGGGTATGAATTGTGCACCTGGGTAGACACAAAGCATAACAAGAGCACGGATCTGCAGCCATCCTATAACTTTAGAATATAGAAGTCATATATATTTGCTGGCCTAGTAGTTTCTAATTGCTACTTATGGCTTTCCAGCTCAATTGGAACCAGCCTCAGTTGGGCTATGAGGCCATCAGCCATCATTCACAACTATCCAGGGTTTCACACCCACCTCCGCCCCCCCACCCCTCCCAATTTATATTCCTCTCCCCAATTACCTAGCCCAACCATCGCAGTAACAATCCTCAGCCAGAAGCCACGCATTGGCATTTCTTCTGGAACCCTGCAATCATGGCCATGAATTTCGGCCACTAGGTGTCATTGTTGCAAAATGCCTGGGACTCCCTCCCTCTGCAGGATCCTCAGCTCCAGAAAGCAGAACCCAGATCCCCCGCAGGGCAACATGCAAGCCACTGAGGCACTTCGGCCGGCCCGAGTGTGGCTTTTTTGAGACTTGTTATGCAGCTCATTGCTAAAGTGACTTAATGACAAAGGTCAAGTTCACCACTCCTGAGAGGGCATTTCCTCTCACCTAAGAGGGATGAAGACCCTCTGATCTCTTCCAGTCTCACTGCACACTGACAGCAGGAAGCACCGAACACAAGCAGCTGTTTGTGAGGCCAGCAAAGCGTCTCCTCTGTTTTTCTCATTTGTAATATGATAGTGCCTGGGCACAGTCAGAGAAGCAGAGAACTTTTCAAAATAAAAGTGATGCAATCACAAGAAACCTGTTCAGTTCAAGCGCTCTTGATAAGAAGCAATGGGTGCCTGTCCATATTTATTTATTGAAGGAAGCGCTATCTAGATTGCTCAAAAATATCAACCTGGATTTTTTTTTTTTTTTTAGTGCCTGTGCAACTTCTCCTGATCTTATCCTTAAGTCTCCTTCCCTTTTTCTGTCCTAATATATTATGTGGCAAATTTTCAAAGGCTTGTCTTTTATGCAAGTAAAAATAAGGGTTAAACCATGTAAATTAGCCCTGGCTTTTTAGCTGTGTCAGACACAGATTTAACCCTCCATCTATCCACCTCTGAATTTTCACCCAGCCCAGAGGTTGGGGGAGTTGTCCCCTCCAAAGTTGCAGCTGCCCTGGGGGAGGGTAGTATCTAGGTTGCCTCTCAATGACGCATCAGCTGGGCCTTCCTAATGTAGTGATGTGGCTGCTGAAGCTACTTTCAGTGACCGGTTGGACCTCCGATGGCAGGGCAGCCACCATTAGGCAGTTGCCTACTCTGCCTATTGGGAAGTCTGCCCCTGAGTTGGCTGAAAGTATGCACAGACTGTTAGCCACATAGGAAAGAGGGGTTCTGGGGAAGCATTTGGAGTGGTGATTGCAAACTGCTCGCATACAGTCAGTATTTAAAAAAAAATGTATGTGGGCAGGTTTACACACATATTTCACGGCTTCGTTTCACACTGGGTAGGGGTGTGCAGGTGGATAACTTTAGACAAATGTAACCCCTCCTGCTTCACTGGGTAGACTGAATGAAGGGGGCCACATAGTTCTCAGGATGCTACTAACACCCCGGACCTCTGATTCTCTCTGCCATAGCAACACAAGTAGCTTCTAGGATGTTGGGGGTGTCAGGGAGCCAGCAGCCAGAGCTGGACTCTGGGAGTAGCCCTCCGGCCACTCCAAAAGCCCTTTCGGTCTATAGATAGGCGTGAGCCACTGTGCCACGACGTAACCTGCACAACCCCGGGGGCGGGTGAGCACATCCAGGCATGAACTAGGCATACGCTGAAGACAAGAATCCAAGCAAAACAAGGCACCAGGCGAAGATTGAAGACAAAGAGTCCCAGCAAGATGAGGATTCAGCTGAAGGCTGAAGACAAGGACCAACAGACCCAGGCATGACCAAGTCTATAAAAGAGAAGGCATGGGAACTCAGGACCAGAACTTAGGAACTCAAAAGACTATGACCAAGACTAGGAACTCAGGAACAGGTCTCTGAAGACTTGGAACCGGACCACTGGTGTGAAGATTGAAGACACCAGATGCTGGAACAAGGTGAAGACCACAGGAACTAGATGTGGACCTCCTGAAGCAGACTAAAGACACCAGACGCTGGGACAAGGCCAAGACTGAGGCACTGGAACAAGACGAAGACCACAGGAGACCTTGCAGGACCAGAGACTTGGAATCAGGAATGAAGACAAGGAACCCACAGAACCAGGAACAAGAGATTGGTGACCTTGCGAAGGCCAGAAACAAAGACTGAAGAGCTCTTATGTAGGGCAGCCAGAAATGATGTCTTTTGAGGGTGCTGTGGGCTTTTCCCGCTGTGGGCACTTTAAATGCTGAAGAGACACACGCGTGCACGACCTAGCAGAAGGCCAGCGGAAATCAGGCCACAAAGAGACGGCATCGGTGGTACTCTCAGGCCACAGGAAAGTGAGGCAATGAGGCCCCTGAGCCCATCCCAAAAAGGGGAAGGTTTAAAGCTGGGGAGAATATCCCCAAAAATGCAAAACCATAGGGGTGAATTTTAAAAGAGTTGCTCGCATTAAAAGACCCACATATGTGCGTATCTGGTCTGAGCGCAAGCAACTCGTATTTTAAAATGGCTCCATTACACACGTATATATGTGTGTGCGAGCAATCAAAAGCATGGAAAAAGAGGTGGAGTTAGGGCATGTCAGAGGCATTCCAGGGTGGATTCAACATTTACATGCGTAAATATGGATTTAAAATCCCACACCCGCAGCACGCGTCTGGCTGTTACCCGCGCATATTTACTACTGCTCTTGATGAGATGAAAGTCTGAACAAAACTCATTTCAGGCCTAAAACGACATGGTGAGGGGTCTGGGTAAACAGGATAGAGTGCAGGCTGAAGAACTAGAGGGATATGGATGATCTAGAGATAGGCTGGGCAAACTGGTGGAATAATTGGTCAAACTGGCTATTTCCTTCAGGCCCACTTTTTAAAATCTGCTTAGCTGCGCACGATAAAGCCGACGAATCCATAAGGAAGATACACAAATAATAGTTGCCTGTGTAACCGTTTAAAATTAGGGGCACATATACATGTGCTGGGTGTATATTAAACAGTGCATGCGCAGCTGGGCGGACGATTTAAAATTCCTACATATATGTGCTCGTGCGCGCATATGTATGTATGTGGGTGCCTGCGTGCTCGTTTTTAAAGTTTCCGGCCCTATGTGGGCTGGAAAAGGTTTAGCAATGGTGCAAAGCCGCTAGCCAGACTCAACACACGCCGGTACCTTCTGTGTGAATATGGGCTGGATTTGTGCGGGCAACAAAGTAGGCAGGAAGCCTTGCTGGACAGGCATCCCACTGCAAAATTTGACTCAATAATTATTTCTCAGGTTTTTCACACTTTTCCAAACCAAAAAACTGTGCACTTTTAGCATAAGCTCCATCCCTTGTTTGTTTTTTTTTTGGACAGTCTCCTTCACCTAATCCACACTCCAGCAATCCATGCTGTACGGGGCATGGGGCTAGGGTGAGGAGCAGCAGCTCATCAGCGCCGTGTGCGACCGGAGAATCCATTGTAACCTAAACAGGATGGCGCTTTCTTTTTTAATAAAAAACTTTACACACGTCCCAAAAATGAAATAAAAATGAAAAAGAAAAAAAATTTGAATCTTAATGATTTTATTTAACTGCATATGACTTTTTAATAGTACTGTTGCTTTTGGCTTACCATAAGGGTTCACATTTCCTTACAGGAAACCAGACTGCTCCCGTAAGCCCTTAGAACCTGCTTTGTTCTTCAGCTGCGGCCTCACATCCTAGGTCGAGAAGAAGCAGGCCTGCTGACTTTGTCCGTATAAGAACATATGTCTCCCGAGACCAGTCTAGGGTGCAGGGATCCCTCAGACCTGCCAAGTCTCCCGCGTCGGGCAGGGGTTTCCCACTTCGCGAGTCCATCTCCCACGCGAGAGCAGGAACCTCCCGCCCAATGCATGAGAACTTGGAAGGCAGGTGGCATCAGCTCCAGCGGAAGGGTCTTATGTTGCTGAGCTGACTGAGAAGGCGCGCTGCACCTCAGACCCACAGAGGAGTGCCAGGAATCTGTCACACAGCAGCCCACCATTTGGTTTATTCTTTGCTGGCACTGTGACGAGCAACTTCTAACCTCATGAGATCAGCAGCAGGAGGTGCTGGGCTGCGAGATTTGAAAGTTACCGGTCGTGGTGCCTGCAGAGAAGACATTGGACAGTGACCTGCTGCCTGATGGGCTCAGTTAGCTGCTGCAGGCGAGAGTGGGTAAACTGGGGAGGGGCAGAAGGTGAATGGAGGAGATTTGGGGGGAGGGGGGGTTACAAGCAATACGGGACATGATGCTGGGAAGGGAGGGGATCAGATGTTGAGGAAGGGTGGAGTGAGGAGCATTGAAGAGCAAATACTAGGGAATGGGGGGGGGGGAATGGCAGAGGGAATAGGTGCTGAGGAAGGGGGGAGCAGGTAGCAGGGAGCATGAATGCTGGAGAAGGTGGGATCAAGAGTCAGGGGATAGATACTGGAGAAGGGAATGGGCAGAGGCAGTAGCCAGATGTTAGGGAAGAAGAGTGGGGAGAGGCAAATGGTAGGAAGAAGGGGGAAAGACTGGAAGGAGATGACAAGAAACAAAGGAGGGGAGGCAGAAGACGGATGATGGGGAAGTGGAAAGATTACAGGGGGACAGATGCTGGGGAAAGGGGGTAAAAGGTGGGGCAAATACTGGAGAAAAAGAGTGAGGCAGGGAATAGATGCCAGGGGTAGAAGGAAGACGGGAATGGATGCTGGGGAAGAGAGAAAGAAGGGTTAGTGGAGGGAAGGTGTAAGAATGAGAAATGAGATACATGGATAAGGAATGACGTTGAGGGGATGGGAAACAAAGACGTGGAAAGGCAGGAGAGAGAAAAATGAAGAGAGAGGGATGGGGCTGATGCAGGGGGAGAGGAAAGGGACAAGTAGGGTGGATGCGAGAGATGAGAAATGTGGAGGGATGGGGAAGGAGAAATAGAGACGAGGATGAGTGAAGGGGATGGGTGGCAAAGGAATGGAAGTGTAGGAGAGAGGAAAATGAGGTGGTGGGGTAGGTGAGAGAGTGAAACGTGTAAGAAAAGCTACAAAGTAAAAAGAAATGAGATGGAAATGAAAGGAAGGGAGATGAAAGATGAGAAGAGAAATGGGAAAGGAGGGCAGAATAGAGGGAGAGAGAGAGAAGAAAGAACCTGAGAGGGAGGAGAGATAGAGAAAGTATCGGGGATGGGGGAGGAAGGGAGGACTGGGGATTGGAGTGAGAAAGAGAGGAAACAGGATTTAGTGCTCGTTGGGGGTGGGTTGGGGAGATGAGGAGTCCAGGGAAATAATGGAGGAAGAAGGGAATGGGAACTGAAGGAGAGAGCATAGGAGAAAGGGGAGGAGAAAGGGGAGGAGGAATGGAGAAAGGAGAATATGCAGGAAGAGTCAAGGAGAGAAGAAAGCAGAAAGCAAAGGAAGAGAAAGTCTTAGCATATTCACTCATAGAAAGGGACGAAGAAGGAAGAGAAAGAACTGAAATAGGACACAGCAAGAAAGAATCAAGAGGCAGAGATGGAGAGCAAGCAGAGATAAGAGGAAAGAAATCACACTGCAGACCCACAGGCTCTGATCTTTCTCCTGAGTCCCGAGATGACTGGAAAACGCCCCCATGAGCTTTGCTATACTGATCAGACAAACGCAGGAGTCTGCCTTGGGCTCTGCATTTTGAACAGTGAAGCACTGAAACAAGCAGGGTTGCCCTGGGAGGTGGAGGAATCTCCTTCACTAGGGGTAGGCGACTCCAGCCCTTGAGAACTGCAAACAGGTCTGGTTTTCAGGGTATGCACAAGGAATAAGCACGAGAGAGATCTGCATGCACTACCTCCCCGGTATGCAAATACATCTCATGCATATTCACCATGGATGTCCTGAAACCCAGACCTGTCTGTGGCACTGGAGGACAAGAGTTGCCTTAGACACGCAGCTGTCTGTGATGGTTGAGGTATGGTGGACTCTGTCTAAAGGCAGCAGGATGAAGAGATGACCTCTTGACGTCCCTCCTGATAGGGTTAAACCCACTGACTATTATATTGCATGCATAGAAATATAGTTTTGATGAAAAGCAGGGCAACATTTCCATAGGTCTGGCACACCTAACCAGTCGGGTATTCAGATATATGTAATGAATATGCATGAGAGAAATTTGCATACACTGGGTCTCCATTGCATTCAGATCTGTCTCATGAATATTCATTGTTGCAAGCCTGAAAACCTGACTGGAGTGGTGTGCCCCCCTCGGAGAAGGTTAGGAAACGGGAATCATCTCTTATCCATTTCCAACTATATTCTTCTCTGTTTATATGGCAAGGCTTCCCCAACCTCTCCTGATGACCCCACAGTTAGTCTGGTTTTCATGATATTCGCCATGAAAAAGACTAGCGATAAATTAGCCTATACTGGGTATCCAATGCATGCAAATGTATCTCATGCATATTCACTGTGGATATCCCAAAGAGCAGACTGAATGTGGGGTCACCAGGACAACTTTGGAAAGCCTTGTTCTATGAGGTACAATGAACTCCGTTCCCCTTCCTCCCCACTTCCGTTCAATCAAGAACAATAAAGGAGATTTTCACAGAGGGCGCCTGCCTAGGACTTGAAGCACCCGTAGCCTGTCTCTAACTATGCCGGCACTGACTATATTCCCTGAGGCTTCTCAGAGACACTTCATCTCGTCTCTTACTCCTTCCTTACCCTTATGGTAGCCAGCAATTTCATTTCATAAGGGAGCAGGTAATCCAGTCCTTATTTTACCCACCTGCTTGTGTGGACTTGCAGATATGATTCTCTTACAAAAACAAAACAGCATTACATCTCCACTCACAATGTGGGGTAAAACAAGGGCTGCATTAGCATGACATGGAATAGTTGGAAATGCTCCTGTACCCCAACTGGGGGTTCTCAGACTATACCAGGGCTTCCCAAACTGTCCTGGGGACCCTACAGCCAATTGGGTTTTCAGGATATCCACAATGATCATGCATGAGATAATTTTGCATATACTGGGTCTTCAGCGCAGGCAAAGTTTATCTCATGCACATCCTTCCTGAAAAAGCTGATGCCTGTGAGGCCACCAGGATAGTTCTGGAGAGCCTGGGACTATCCCTACTGCACTGGAAAACCTCCTGAAGGGATAACTTCCCTCCCTTCCTCTCCCCCTCCCCCCCCCCCATGCCTCCATGCCACATGCATACTTTATAAACAGGGCTTTGATAGAACTATAGTAACTGGTAGAGCCTTGACTAGCACAGCAGTCGCGTTTTCAGGCTACCTGTAATGAACATGCAGGGCAGAGATTTACATACATGCAGATCTACCTCGTGCATATTCATTTCTGCAATCCTGGAAACCTGAGTGGCTGGGTGTGCCTCCAGGAGAGGGTTGGGAAACTTTGCCAAAGGGCTCCATCCAGAACCCTGAATCTGGCCACTAGGTGTCACCCATAAGCAATGACCACAGCTCCCTCCTCAGGGGATGGGAAAGCTGACTCAGCAGCAAGCCAGGCTAACCGGCCCTATTTACATCCCCATTCTGACTTCCAGATCACCTCGGACTTTTTCATGACATGTTTATCTCCTTGGGGAGGGTTAGTGTGATATACAACGGCAGGTTTTTTTTTTTTGTGCTGACAGATTCATCATCATCATCATCATCCTTTATTTGTGCCGCACCTTCCCAGCCAGGAAGATCTTTCTCTCCTACTCCTTCTGGGCTTCCAGCTCATTTGGAACCCAAGCTGGCGTTGTCACCTTTCTTCACAACTAGCCATGGATCTTTCCCCCTATTTCAACCCCCCTCCCAATTTGCTAGCCCGCCTGTCCACCATTCCAGGAGTGCAATAAAAGCAGTCATAAAAAATTAAACAGAAACTTAACAATGGGCTTCCCACGATTCCCCAATGGATTTAAAAAAAGCCATTTATGTGCATAAAATTGGGTTATCATTGACATAGATGCTAGTGAAAATCAGGCCCAAAATTATACATATATTAAATATATACAGGCATCATTAAGCAAAAAAAAAAATTTACAATAATGACATTAGAGGGGTTTTTTTTTAATCCAAATATTTTCTAAGCGAGAGCACTTTGAATGGGGAAATTAAAAAAAAAAAAAAAAAAGTCTGCTTGCCACGCATGGAAAAGCAGCAGTTGGAGGCTTCTCTGTAAGTAGTAGAAGATTTGAGTACATAAATCCAGAGTGGCAAAGCTTTCTCACTACGTGCCAAGTCGCACTCTCTAGCCAGCGGTTCCTTAACTGTAAACGCCGCATATAAATGCCAGCGTGCTCTTTGCTGAATGATCGGTGGATCCAGCTCGCGCTTTTAATGACTTATAACAAAGCAGGTCATAAAACGCATTAGTAGTAAAGAAAGACCGAACAGATGGTGCAAGGGAAAGGCTGTTGGAAGACGGAGATATTGTTAGAAGACTGTGTGTGTGTGTGTTTGCTTGCCAGCCCGCTGAAAATGGATGCAATGCAATAAGTACAGATAACAAGAAAGTGAAAATGAAATGCATGCTGGTCTCCAGGGTCCCCAGTTGACTTCCTGAAGGCAAGGCCGGTGCAAGGGGATTAGGCGCCCTAGGCGAGCCTTCTCCCTTGCGCCCCCCCCCTGGTCTCGGCCCCGACTCCTACATCGGTCTCGATCACGCCCACCGGCTGTGTGGTTTTCTGGGTCGCGAGCAGGTTGGGCACTGCTCGCAGGCCCGCCAAATCTCCACTCCTCTTTGCCGCCGCTTGCGGCCCCATATGGTTCGCACCCAGTGGCGCACCAAGGGTCTCCGGTGCCCGGGGCCTAATGCATTTGTGTGCCTCTCCAGCATCCCCCCTTAATCCTTCTTGTACTAATGCTTAAGGTCACAGAAAATCAGTGGCATCTCTAGACAGAAGAATTTGTTTGTTTTTTTTTGTGGGGGGGAGCCAAAATGACATTTCTTCATCTCACCCACCTCTATAGCATGGATCCTGCTTTAAAATTGGTTTAAAAAAAAAAAGTGTTAATAAAAAAGTCCAAAGGGTCTTCTGCGCAATTTTAAAAAGCTGACCAGTTTCACACTTCTAGTAAAATTACTATAAAATTATTTGATAGCCTCATTCAACTAATTCTATATGACTATGAGAGTGAAGTCTGGAATTTATAGGAAGGGACAGAATGTCAATATAAATCCTGCACCTCCGGTTCTGTAACTCTCTGCATCCACTGAAATTCCCCCAAACAATGGAGCTTGGATGTTTCCCTTACAGCTCATCAAGGTAAAAGATATTTTCAAATTCTGGTGTCACCTCACAGTAACAGCAGCACAAACACCTTCCACTGCCAGGCACATTGTGAACTAACACAAAACCCTGCAAAAAAGACACTCAAAATCTATACTGCAATCCCATCGTAACATAACAGTAATAACACCAAGGACTCAAACAACAATAACCCTACCTGTGAATAAGCAAGGGTAAATATTACACTGGGTCCTAGAATACCAATACACCACCTACTGAGAAAGCAAAACAAACCAGATTGCTATAGATCCCTATGCTAGCAGAATCTCTCATCATGGTCACACACACAGAGCAGAGACAGACCCTCACCAAATACAGAATACAAAATAAAGGAGCACAAATTAGACAAAAACTGAAATGGAAACTCCAAGAAGCCAGACTCTGTGTATTAACAATGGAAAAACAGAATCACCATTCCTCATAAAACAAATAAAATCAAGAAACATAAAGCATCAGTTATAATAGTAAAACCGTAATAAAAGAATATTTTAAATCTACTGATAAATAGAATTTCTATTAATTAAAATCATATACATTTTTTACTATTTCCCAAACACCAATAAAATATTTCAAAACAGCACATATATCAAATAACATCCAATAATTAAAACTAATAAGGATTTTAAAAAGCTCCTGCTGTCCCCTTCTGTGGGAGCTCTTGATTTCCAGTCACCCTGATATTGTCGAAGATTAGGAGGTTATCCTCTCTCTCTCACACATACTCACATGTCCATTCCCTCTCACACATACACTGTCACATACATACACATTCATGCTCTTATACCCACCATAACCTCTCACTCTCACAGACACTGACACATTCTCAGGCTCTAAGACACTCTTTCCCCTCCACACACACCCCCCCCCCCCCATATACAAACTCTTACTCCCCTGGATTTTCTCATACACACTCATGCTCTCACACTCACTGGCTCCCTCACATACACACAAACACACACATCCAGGCAGGCTCCCAGTCATTCTCACACCACTACCTCCCCATCCCCCAGGCATGCACACATTCATTCTCACACACACAGACCCCCAGGCAGGCAACCATGCATTCACACACATACACCCCCAGACAGACTCCCATTCATACACATGCATACACTAAAGGCAGACCCCCCTCTCTTTCTTTTGCCAACAACCTCAGAGCCTCTCTCATTCCTCTGCTGCCACTGTCACTGCTGCCGTGTGGCTATTGGGGAGGTGCCGATTGCTGCTACTGACACTGAAGCCCATTCTGCTGCTTCCTCTGTGCAGGCCCCGTGGGCTTCCACTTTCTCCATGCTGATCTCGTACATTGTGAGATCCGCATAGAGAAAGTGCTACTCTTGCACATTACCAAAGATTACATGTGCCAATCACTAAAAAGTAATTTTTATTTTTTTTTACCTTTGCTGTCTTACATATATATAGAAACATAGAAGTGACGGCAGAAGAAGACCAAATCTGATCTTAGTTTTCTAATCAGTTGGTCATAGGCTTTTTTTTTCCTACCTTCCCTTTCTTATTTTTTTGCCAATTCCTTTTATATTGTCTTTTTTTTCTATTTCTTTTCTCTCCATCTTCTTCCCTCAAACACACAGTCAGGTTCTCATTCTCACATGCATTTCTCTCTCTCATATACACACAGGCTCTCACTGGCACATGCTGCTTGAGTCTCACACACACAGGTTCTCTCACTGGCACATGCTGCTTGAGTCTCACACACACAGGTTCTCTCACTGTCACATGCTCTCTCTCATACAATCATTCATACACACAGTCTCTCACTGGCACAAGCTGTCTGACTCACACACACAGGCTCTCTCTCACTCCCACATGCTGTCTTGCTCAAGCACAGGCTCTCACTGTCACATGCTCTCTCTCATACAATCATTCATACACACAGTCTCTCACTGGCACATGCTGTCTGATTCTCACACACACAGGCTCTCTCTCACTCCCACATGATGTCTTGCTCAAGCACAGGCTCTCACTGTCACATGCTGTGTCTCTCACACACAAACAGAGGCTCTCACATTCTGTCTCTGCAAACATTCAGGTCCTCACTTCCACACACAGTCTCTCAACTCACTCTCACATACAATCTCTCAACTCACTCTCACACACAATCTCTCATCTCATACATGCACACATACACACTCTACAGACCCTCAGCCTCTCTCTCACCTCTGGGCCTCCTCTTCGCGGGTCACCGCAGGATGGGCTCTGCAGTGGCCCTGATCTTCTCGGGCTGCGGAGGCCCTGCTACCGGGCCTCTTCCTCTTCTCGGGCCGCTGCGACTTGGGATTCGCGGCGGCCCGTAAGTGTTGCTCCTCTTTCGCACGCGCTGATGCTCCTCCTCCTCCTTCCTGCCCACTTGGCTCCAGCAACGTTTTCTTCCGGGGCCGTGCAGGCAGGAAGGAGGAGGAGCACCTGCATGTTTAAACGCAACCTTTTTCTTCGGGCCGTGGTGACGTGAGCTCCACCACGGCCCTGCCGATCTGCCTGCTATGTGTCGCTACTCAGCCGCCAGTGGGATGAGGTCCACCGGCAGCCGCCCGAGCCTCCCTGCGCCCGGGGGCATTGGCTCCCCTCGGGATGCCACTGCTCGCGGCGCCCCCTAATACTCGGCGCCCTAGGCCCAGGGCTAGTTTGCCTAGTGCGTCCACCAGCCCTGCCTGAAGGCCCCCACTGCGGTCATTAAATCATGTGGGAACTTTTCTGCCCCTTGAGGTAGATGGCAAGGTAGGATCCCGCTGCAGCCGCCAGCATTAGGTGGGGCTTTCAGATCTGCAGGGTGTGCTTCTGCGCTTCAGGGCAGAGTTGGGTCCTTGGATGGAAGCAAAGCTCTTGCTGGTACTCCCAGGGATGGCAAACCAGCCAGAGAAAGGACGGTGTATTGGGGTTAGGGGAGGCGGGGCCGGGGGCACCATTTCACACAAGTTAAAGAGCGGCGCTGGCACGTGCGTCCTGGGCACATACCTGCTGGCTTTGCCAGTCGCAGCCATGTTAGACTCACAAGCTGCTTCAGTACATCTTTAAGCATGGCAAAAATGAGTCAGTTCAGCTGGGGGGAAGTTATTTTGGCCACAGTGATATATAATCAGCTGCAGGCTTGGATGTGAAGACTTTGTAGCTTATTCTTAAAAAGCCCTACATGAAGTGGTTTTGCTGCAGCCAAGGATTTTGGTTTCTTTGAAATTTCCATATGTGGTAGCCTGGAAACAAACCCAGTGTTGGACAAAAGATGCATCTGAATTTTGCTATTATTGTTGTGGGGGTCACTAGAAACAGATAGAATTAAAATTGTGGAATTTTTTTTTTTAACTTGTTCTTTATTAGACTTAAGTGCACAACAAAGACACAGTTATTGTCTCATTCACATTTGTTAGACAAATATGTTGGTTAAATATGACAACTAAATAAATCACATCACGTATTTTAATGAACATATGTGTGGTCCCGTCCCCCCCTTCCCCTTGGTCCAGACTATGAATTATTCCTATGCTTGGGGTGGGGAGTACCACATGAGAAATGTTATTTACTAGTATGATTTATCTTCGGGTTTGTAGCCTGAGTGGGGGATGAGACAGAGTCCCGGTCACCCCCCTACCACTGTTCTGTGCCCTTCCCACACAACCTCTCCCTTGTGACATCACAGAGCGCATAAAATCATCACACAGGAATAAAACAGTAATTAATCTTTTTACTAGCATTATGTACTTAGACAGTAAATCCAACCAGAACATTAAATGGGAAAAGTACAACAGTGAAGTATAATATAAGCTTGCAGTTTTCTTATTTTATATCAAGGAATGCAAAAATAACACTGGGTATGGCCTGTTAGCCAGGGCAACCAACATAGTCATATGGATAGTAAAAAAAAACAAACAAGGAACACTAATAGAGAAAGGTTGAGGGAGAAAAGCAGTAAAGTACCCAGGAATTGGATAAAGACTCCTAGTAGCCATCCAGAGGGAAGAATCCCTGAAGTCAAGGGGTATAACTCTCTGCTAGGGAAGCTCCAGGAAAAGGGTAACGTTGCAACAAACTGCTCAGAAAGCATTGGGACTGAATGTTGATTTGTAGGATCTCTCATTCTCAAAGAAGTTGAATTGAGAAGAGAGAATTTCGGTTTATGTTTATTTTTGGGGAACTCTATCCATTTATCTTTTTTTAAGATTTTTGCCTAAAGATTCTGACTGCGTTTGGATTTATAATAAAATTCTATTTTGCAACCAAGCTCAGGTGTGGACCTTGGCCTTTGTTGGCATATAGGAAGTCTTCCCCTGGGCCTCCCAGAGATTTCTCTGGTCCCTGACCGGCGATCCCTGGAGGACCATTACTGTGGCCCTAGTGAAAATTGTTGCACTGGAGGTGGACCCTTGGCCTGGTGCAGGATTGGTACGACCCTCCGGTCGGACCCGGAGAGCGCCTGCCAGCAGGAGGCGGAGCACAGGAGGAGACAGAGGCTAAATGGAGCTTCACCAATAGCGACCCGGGGTTCCCTCAGGTTGAGCCCTTGGTTACCCGGGCCGCCTGGTCTTAGGTGGGCCTCGCAGGGTCTCCTAGAGAGGAAGTGCAGAGGAGTGCCCACCACGAACAAGGGTGCGTGGTCGATGTCCAAACAAGAATGTCCAGAGGTCACAGGAGGCCAGAACAGAGAGTCCGAATGGATAGGCAAAAGGAGGCGCTAGGGCCACTAGCGCGTCCCTAGCACCTCCTTTTGGACCGGAGCGGCGGCTGTCAGCGGGTTTGACAGCCGACGCTCAATTTTGCCGGCGTCGGTTCTCGAGCTCACTGACAGCCATGGGCTCGGAAACCAGACGCCGGCAAAATTGAACGTCCGGTTTTCGACCCGACAATTGCGGGCGAACTTTTTTTTAAATTATTTTTTTACCCTTCGGGACCTCCGACTTAATATCGCCATGATATTAAGTCAGAGGGTGAACAGAAAAGCAGTTTTTACTGCTTTTCTGTTCACTTTCCCGGTGCCCGAAGAAATTAGCGTCTACCTTCTGAAAGCAAAATGTGCGGCTTGGCTGCACATTTTGTTTTCTGAATCGCGCGGGAATACCTAATAGGGCCATCAACATACCTTTGCATGTTGCGGGCGCTATTAGGTTCAGGGGATTGGACGCGCATTTTCGGCCCCTTACTGAATAAGGGGTAATGCTAGCGCGTTGAAAACGCGCGACCAATGGCGGGTTAACAGTGCGCTCCAATGGAGCGCACTGTACTGTATTGGCCCGATGCTAGTACAATACACCATCACTTTTTCCTGGGCATAGTTCATACCTCACAATGGTCATGGACCTCTTTACACAAATCTCCAAAGTACCATCCCTCCTTTCTTGTTTCCCTGGACATAGCACTAACAAGAACATCTTGAAGCAATAGCTTAGTGCAACTCACCTCTCTTGATCACAGCTTCTTTCCCCCTTTGAGCCTCCTACTATGCATCTGTTGATTAGGTCCTTGGGAGGAGGACAACACTACTCCACCTTCTGCCCACTGGCCTCTCTGTTTCACCACATGGTGGTGTTCCTCAGTGGGAAGAAGAAACCTCTACTGTCCATGTGTGCTAGATTCCCTGGAGCTCACACATCCAGACATTATAGAGCAGTTCCCCATTCTGCTCCTACTTCCTTTTGATCCATCTGGTAGTTCCCCATAGGAGAGAAAGAACTCACTTCTTGCCACTCTGATACTCCTCAGCTTCGACCCAACCATGAACTGGAACGGACTCCACTTCATCTCTTTTCGGCCTCGGACCTCTCCCCTTGTGGGGGATATCTCCTGAAGGGTTCCATTCCCTTTGGGGGGTTCCCGAGCCTCCCAGCCTGTAGGTTGGATACTCCAGTGCGGTCACATCCCTGGAGGTTCCTAACCCCCACCTTATACTGGGGAAGAGCAGGGGAGGAAAGGACAAAAACTCACCAAAGCCTTTACCTTTTATACTGCTCTCTCTCTAGAATCCACCAATAAGAGCATCCCAAACTCTTAAGGGAACATACACTCTTTTCCCAAAAAGCACCTTAAACAATTTACATCATGAATCATTCCCCCAAAATGCCATCCAGTGGTCATTTCATGGTACTATATGATAACTATTTAATACTTTTGTTAACCAGTCAAGATATGATGAGGGCAAGTTTTTCCCAACCCAGACAGTGTTGTACCATTTAACCCAGAATAATAATGGTCATCTCAAGGGGTTCGCCACACTTGGGGATCAACTCCTTTCTCTTCTTCTATGCACATATCCAAAACAACTGCTAAAATGTGTTGTTTCTTTCTCTATAACATCACCAAAATACATCCTTTTCTTTCTGAACACACTACCAGAACCCTTATCCACTCTCTCATCACCTCCCATTTAGACTACTGCAACCTGCTCCCCACAGGCCTCCCAGTGAACCTTTTCTCTCCCCACTTCAATCTATCCAAAATTCAGCTGTGCGACCTATCTTTCACCAGAGTCACTATACCCATATAACCCCTCTTCTCAAGTCACTACATTGGCTCCCTATCTGTTCTCGTATTGAGTTTCTCTTGCTCACCTACAAGAGCCCTTGCTCTGCAGCCCCTCACTGCCTCTTCTCGCTTATCTCCCCTTACACCCCTCATTGTACATTCTGCTCATCAGGCAAGTCAGTCCTATCTATGTCCTTCTCCTTCCGACTTCATGCTTTCCACCTGGCTTATACTTCCTGAGCTGGCGCATCATGCTTCCTCTCCAGCTTTATTAAAACCTCACTTTTTCAGGCTGCTTTTAAATATTAACCCCTGATTATCCCATTTATAGCCTTATTGATTTTCATCATTTTCTTAAATCAATGAAATTCCCAACATCGTTTTAGCCCTGTATGGTTGTCTTGATTAGATTGTAAGCTCTACAGAGAAAGGACTCACTCTTATATGTTTTTGTAAAGAGCTGCGTACATCAAGTAGCACTATGGAAGTGATAAATAGTAGTACTAGAAGTACAGCTACAATATGCAGGACAACCAGTTCGTATGGATCTCATTAGCCCTATCCAACCAGCTAATATATAATCTTTTCTATTTAAGGCTATCTTTTTAAATGCTTCTATAAAAGGATATAATTTAATTGGTATAACTCCTCCAACTTGGCTGAGATATTTATTCCCAGATATTTTATACTACTGTTGTTCCGCCTAAAAGGGCAGTGTGCTCCACATCTCAATCTATTAAATTCTTCTCTGTTCAGGGGCATGTTTTCAGACTGACTTATGCCCCAAAAGCACTTAATTTGTCTAACCGGGCTGGTATGGATCGCTCCAAATCAGTTAAATATGTTACGAGCGCGCAGGGGCGCGGTCGTCTCGGGCGGGTGGTGAGCCCTTGGGCCACGGCAGGACCCCAGGAGGAGCCCAAGGCCACACCGTGGGAGGTGAGCTGAGCAGGCATGGTGAGCCAGGCAGGCAGGAACAGAAGCAGGAAGTCCGACCCTCAGCCGGACCTGCATGCCCATGGTAGCCAACACGGGGAAGTTGACTAATGAACGGTCCTCCGACTGTTCCCGGCCCTTTCGGACCTGCCGCAGGGAACGGCAATGGGCAGCAGGCCGGACAGAGGCGAGGGCAGACAGAGTCCTTAGCAGAAGACATCAGACAGGGCAGAAGCAGGCTGAGGCAAGACGGAGACATCAGGACAAGGGCTGAAGCGAGACACAGGAAAGGCCCAGGCGAGCGGGAACTCCGATGCTGGGATACTCACATCCGAAGCCCCCTCGGCTGGCAGAGGAAGACATCCGGGCAAGGGCTGAAGCAGACACTGTAGACAAGGCTGGACGGGAACATTGCACTGTCCATCAGGGCGCCCTACTCAGCCCACCCGTGGGACTGAGTCGCGGACCACCCTGTCCCAGACGCGCCCTACACAGCCTAGGAAGGCTGGTCGCGGACCACGCTGAGAAGGAGGGCGCGGGGAAGACCCAGGCGAACAGGAACTCCGATGCTGGGATACTCACATCCGAAGCCCTTTCGGCTGGCAGGAACAGGAGCAGACAACAGGCAAAGACACTGGACAAGGAACCATGGAAGACCTGGATCAGCACGGTTACAGCCAACTGTAAGGCCTGATTGAAGGCCGAAGACAAGCAGGAGTCGGAGTCACGGACCGGAGTCAAGGCAGGCTGAAGACAAGCAGGAGTCGGAGTCATGGACCGGAGTCAAGGCAGGCTGAAGACAAGCAGGAGTCGGAGTCACGGACCGGAGTCAAGGCAGGCTGACGACAAGCAGAAGTCGGAGCCACGGAGGACCTGGATCGGGAGAGGCCACAGACAACTGTGTAACCCAATCCGAAGGCCCGGTGCAAGTGAACAGACAGTCCTTAAGTACTGGAGGTAGAAGGCAACTCCCTGGGAGGAGCTTGCCAGGACCGCCCACCGCTGGTCCTATAACTAGGGTAGAGAGCTGCGGGCCAGCCCCTAGAGAAACGGGCGTGGCTGGAAGCAGGAAGTCCAAACGCTGAGGCTTGCAAGCCACAGGCATGCCTCAGGAGCAGCTAGGCCTCTAAGGCCCTGGAGCAAGTCCTGGAAGATGCGCAGGCGAGGCCCTGGCTTCAAGGCGGCCTCAGGAGGAAGGTAAGAGACCTCCTGCAGCGCAGCAGCAGGGGGGATCGCAACAAAATACTGTAATATATCATCTTCAGTCAGTGACATTTTTGGCTCCAGCTCCTACATCACAATTCCTCTTCTCTGAGAAGATCTCCTGATATGCTCTGCCAGGGGCTCAGCCACCAAGGGGAACAGTAATGGTGAGAGAGGACAGGCTTGCCCAGTCGCTCTGTGAAGCTCAGGCTGATCCGAAGTTGCCACATTTCTCTGACCTCTGCTCTAGGGAACTTCTAAAGGACCTGCATCCATCTCCTAAGATGATTTCCAAGCCTAAATCCAGGCTCGTGTTCTACGGTTTCTTCCATAAATCTCCATTCGACCCTGTTGAATGCCCTCTCTGCATCTAATGTGACAGTCGCTGAGTTCTCATTTCTACCAATGGCAAACTTGATGAACCTCTAGTGTCCTTAGCATATTGTCACTTGAATGTCTCGCTAAAATGAAGCCAACCTGATTCCCTGTGAATTAGTTTTGTTATTTTTTGATCTACACTAATTGCAGTTACTTTGCAAACTTTTTCATATCTGCATTTAGCTATATTATGGGGTGATGCAATGCACATTTCTTTGTCAAGACATTTCTTTGTCTTCTGTCAATACTTTGCAATAAACTTTGGTGTTTCTCAAACAACAAAAGGAAGATTCTCAGTAAGAATTTGGTTTGTTGGACAGATCTTAAGATATCCACCATACACCTCCTTCTCTGTGATATATTATTAGTGTACAAGTGGCTCTTTCTTCTTTGACTTTATACCGTTATGCATGCAGCATAAATTGTCATGGAAAGATGGCCTGAGACCAACACATTCTGAGACAGCCATGCCCATGTCGGGGCTACCTGTACTGCAAACCTTTTGTAGTATTCTAGGCCAAAACCATCTTTAATGCATGCTTTTCCAGCCTTTAATTTCTTAATAGTTTCTAATTCCTCTAGGACATGTAACTGAAGCCTCTACTTCCCCCTGTGATGCTCCGTTTTGTATGCTCATGCTATTTAATGACCCATCGGTATGTAAAGGGATCTTGCTATTTACCAATGCGTTCTCAGATTTCTATGCAGAATAATAGCATGAACACACTACCGGCAGAGCTGGTGCAAGAGTATAGGCACCCTAGGCGACCCTTCAAGATTTTGATAATTAAACGTAATCATGATGATGCCATCGCCACGCCACCCAGAACACCCGCCCGCCCCCTCCCCACCCCCCCGTTTTCGCTGGTTTCACCATTCTGCGATAGAATGGTGAATCCAGGCCTTAGATGGGCTAACTTTTTAGCCAGATAGAAAGTGAGCCGGCTAAGTGGTAGCCACTGACAATACCCAGATAGTCAAACGCTACCACTTAACTAGCTAAGTCCAAACTTAACCGGCTAAAAGGAGCTGAATATCAGGTCCACTGTGCCTGATGAATGTGTCATTGAGATTTTAGGGGAAAGATTGCAAAAAAAAAAAAAAAAAGAATACATACATTTATAAATTAAAATAAATCCATACTAATCTACCTGAAAGTAATCTCTGAAATGGTTGACTGGCCTGAATTAGATTTTCCCCTTACTATTCACTATACAAAAAAAATAATTAAATTCTGTTGTTACCTCAGTAACAGTGACACAAGCTCCATCCATTAACAGGCACTTTGTAAAGCAGCACAAAACCCTTAAAAAAAGACATACCGAAGTTATATAGCAAACCTATTATACCAAAACAGCACTAAGCCCCAGAATTCAAACAGCAATAACCCTATCTAGGAAAAAGCAGCATTGCAAATATTACACCAGGCCCTAGAATACCATATACCCTTTATTGGGCAAACAGAACAAGTCAGATCCCTATGCAGAAGCTACATACCAGCAAAATATTTCATCTCAGTTACACAAGCAGAAAACACAGACTGTCACCAAATGCAGAAAAAGGGCTCCATTTGCAGCTGCTGTTTGACCAGCAAGATTACTCAGATAAACTTATCTGGCTAACTTTGCCAGGATATTCAGCAGTGCGGTGGTGCCACTGAATATACCCAACTACCTTAGAGATAGTTTATCCAGCTAACTTTAGGACTGCTCTGCAGTATGACTAGAGTTATCTGGGCTAACTTATCTCCACCCTGAAACACTCCCAGAACACCTCTAAGTTATCCAGCTAAGTTTTATTGGCTAACTACTTAGCCAGCTAACTAGAAGGCAGTCAGCCAGAGGGGGTTTTCAAATTCCACTATTTGTCTGGCTAATAGCAGCCTCTATGTGGCCACAAATTAGAACCTCTCCACCTTCAAGCTCACTGCTTGATCTCTGATCCCATTTCCATCCAGTTCCTCAACTGTATTTCCCTTGCAGTCACTCCCTCTATATGTCACATGCTCAACCTATCACTTTCCACTGCAACCTTTCCCCGCTGCCTTCAGACATGCTGTGATCACATTCTGTTTCAAAAAAAGCCTTCATGTGACCCAAACTGCCCTGCTATCATCCCTTCTCCCTCCTCCATTTCCCGTCCAGATTACTCAAACGTGTCTTTTACCTCTGCTGACTTGACTTTCTTTCATCTCAAGCCACTCTCAATCCATTCACATCTGACTTCCACCCTCTACATTCCTCAGAGACAGCCCTTGCTAAAGTGTCCAGTCATCTTTTCAATGCCAGGGCCAGGATCTTTTATTTGATCCTCATCCTCCTTGACATCTCCATTGCTTTCTGGCATCACCGATCACCATCTACTCCTTGACACTCTGTCCCTCACCTGGATGTTGGTATTCTGCCCTTTCTTGGGTTTTCACTTAACTTTCCCATCACACCTTTAGTGTATCATCTGGCAGTTAACAGTTGGTGTGCCTGAAAGTTCTGTCCTGGGCCCTTTTATTCTTCTCTCTACATACTTATTCCCTTGGTGTCCTGATGTCCTCCCATGGCTTTCAGTACTATCTTTATGCTGTTGATTCCCAGATCTGCATCTCTGCACCAGAACTTTCATCCAGAATCCAGTCTTAGATCTCAACCTGCTTGTCCAACGTCACCACCTAAATGCCCAGCCACCTAATATTAAGTTCACTTAGAGAATAGCCACTGCCATTAGCAATGGTTACATGAAATAAACTTAGTTTTTGGGTACTTGCCAGGTTCTTATGGCCTGGATTGGCCACTGTTGGAAACAGGATGCTGGGCTTGATGGACCCTTGGTCTGACCCAGTGTGGCATTTTCTTATGTTCTTATGTTCTTAATATGGTCAAGTTGCAACTTCTAATCTTTTCTCCAAAACCTACTTCCTGCCTGCCCCTTTCTTCACTTTCTGTGGATAACACTGGTATCATTCCAGTTCCCACAATTCACAACCGTGGGGGTCATCTTTGACTCCTCTCTCTCCTTCTCTGCACACATCCAAAACACCGCTAAAACATGTCAAATATTTCTATCACCAAATTGTTCCCTTTCTTTCTGAATACACTACTCTTGCTTTGTTTTGACCAGAAGAAGGAAGTGAAGCTCCTGAACACTAGTCAAGAAATGTTTCGTTAATCCAATAAAAAGATGCTATCTTATATTTTTGGTTTATTGACCTTTATTTCTGTGACTTACCATTGAATCCCAGCTGCCAAGACTTCGACCACTCTTCAAGCTTTCTTAAATCACTTTTCATTCTCTGTACTCCTTCAGGTATATCCGCTCTGTTACAGATCTTATAATCATCCACAAATAGACAAACGTTACCTTCTATCCCTTCCACAATGTTACTCACAAAGATGTTGAACATAACTGGTCCCAAAACCATTCCCTGTGGCACTCCACTTAACACCATTTTTTCTTCAGAATAGGTTCTATCTACCATTGCACGCTGTCTCCTGTCAGTCAACCAGTTTGTAAAGCATTCCACCACCTTGGCGCCTACTCCCAAGCTTCTCATTTTATTTATGAGCCTCCTATGTGGAACCGTATCTAAAGCTTTGCTGAAATCCAAGTAAATCACATCAAGTGCTCTTACTTGATCTAATTTTCTAGTCACCCAATCAAAAAAAAATCAATCAATTCCCCTGGTGAATCCTTGGGTCCAGCAACCCACTGGACTGTAGATAGTTTACTATCCTTTCCTTCAGTAGTGTCTCCATTAATTTTCCAACTACTGAGGTGAGGCTAACCAGCCAGTAGTTTACAGCCTCCTCTCTGCTACCGCTGTTATGAAGCGGGACCATCACCGCTCTTCTCCAATCTCATGGCACTACCGTTTTCAGGGATCTATTGAACAGGTCTTTCAATGGACCCTCCAGCATATATCTGAGTTCCCTCAGTATCCTGGGGTGTACCTCATCCAGCCGCATGGCCTTGTCCACTTTCAGTTTTCCTAGATCTTCCTATACATTCTCTTCTGTAAACAGGGTTGCATTTACCCCACTGCTATCCATGACTTTATCAACCAGCAAAGGTCCATCTCCAGGGTCTTCTTTAATGAACATTGAACTGAAGTATTTGTTTAATATTTCTGCCACTTCCTCATCTTTCTCCACACATTGCTCTTTGTCACCTTTCAATTTTACTATACCACCTTGGACAGTACTCCTTTCTTTGATATATCTAAAAAATGTTTTGTCACCTTGCTTTACCTCTTTGGCAATCCTTTCTTCCACCTGAACTTTTGCTTTCCTGATTTCTTTCATTTTCCCTAAGTATTCTCCCCATCTTCCTCTTTTTGGGATCCTTTGTAGAGATGTGATTCAGCCGAACCTTTTGGTTTGGCCTTCATTATCGGCCCGCTGCGGAAAATTTCATTTCCCGCAGTTCGGACCAGTTTGTTTTCGGCTGTCCCTAACTGAAAAAAAACCCAAACACCCCAACCCTTCAGATTTAATTAATTACAATCCCCCACCCTCCCGATCCCCCCAAAACTTGCCTAAAGTCCTTGGTGGCCCAGCAGGGGTCCCGGGAGCAATCTCCCGCTCTCGGGCTGTCAGCTGCTAGTAAACAAAATGGCCCCAGTGGCCCTTTGCCCTTACCATGTGACAGGGGCTATCGGTGCCATTGGCCAGCCTCTGTCACATGGTAGGAACAATGGATGGCCGGCGCCATCTAAAAAAAAGGTGCGGGCCATCCATTGCTCCTACCATGTGACAGGCGCTGGCCAATGGCACTGATAGCCCTGTCACATGGTAAGGGCAAAGGGCCATTGGCGCCATTTTGATTAGTGGCAACCGATGGCCCAAGAGAGGGAGATCGCTCCCAGAACCCCCGCTGGACCATCAGGGACTTTAGGCAAGTTTTGGGGGGTCGGGAGGGTGGGAGATTGTAATTAATTAAATCTGAAGGGCTGGGGTGGGTTTGGGGTTTGTTTGTTTTTTTTTATGTGCCCTTTCTCCCCCCCCCCCCCCCCGAAAATGATAAGAAAACCACATGAAATTTTGTGGATTTTCCTATCGTTTCGGGGACCCCCCCCCCCCCCCCGAACCACAACAAAATAGGAAATATCGTCTATATTTCCTATTTCGTCGCAAACAAATGCACATCCCTAATCCTTTGTACTTCTTGAATGCTGTTTTTCTTCTTGCCTTTATTTGGTTAGCCACCTCCTTTGAGAGCCAGATCAGTTTATGTTTACTCTTACTTTTGTTTACTTTTCTAACATAAAGATTTGGGGCTTTGTAATAGATCTTTTTAATTTGGCCTACTGTTCTTCCATTTCACCCATTTTCTCCCAGTCTTCTAGATCTTTCTCCAGGTACATTCTCATTTTGACAAAGTCCATATTTTTGAACTTCAAAACCTGGCTCTTTGTACGACTTCTCTGTATCCTATTTGCAATATCAAACTCTATTGTCTGATGATCACTGGTGAGCACCTACCTGGATATTAGAGGTGTTATCCCTATTAATGAGCACCAGGTCGAGTATCACACCTTTCCTCATGGGTTCCATTAGCTTTTGTTTGAGCAGAGCCCTTGAAGGACATCTACTATCTCTCTTCTTCTTGTAGATTCTGCAGAAGGGATACTCCAATCCACATTGGGCAGATTAAAATCTCCAATGAGCAACACTTCATCCTAATTTCCCACCTTTCGGATGTCTTCGATCAGATCACTGTACAGTTCTTCTGCTTGAGTTGGAGGCCTGTAAACCATGCCAGTGTAAATGGAAGTGCCATCTTCCTTTTTTTTAGGAAAACCCATAATGCTTCTTCCCTATCCCACGTTCCTTGCATTTCAGTTGCTTGGTTATTGTTTTTGACATAAAGAGCTACTCCTCCCTTTTTTCTTGTCCTCTCTGTCCTTCCTTAACAAGTTATAGCTCAGGACGACAGTATCCCAATCAGGAGATTCAGTGAACCAAGTTTCTGTAACAGCAACGATGTCCAAGTCCGCTTCTATCTTTAAGGCCTGCATCTCTGAGATTTTATTGCCCTGACTACAGGCATTTGTAGCCATAGCTTTCCAACTTTTCTGCCTTGGTTTGTTACTCTTTGTAGTCGCCTTTTTTGCTTTTTTGAGGTGATTAATTTTGTTATTTTCACCTCCCACTTCCTGTAATTTCATTGGCCACCCCCTGCCACCCCTATCCTCTGGTTTAAATGCCTAATGAATGATTTGAACTTCTCACTTAGTATCCTTTTACCTGCCACAGACAAATGTAGGCCATCCTTATCACATAACCTTTTATTGCTCCATACACGGCCCCAGCCTCCAATGTATCCAAAACCACTTGCTTTTCACCATGTTTTGAGCATGAATTGAAATTATCTACTGTATATGGCTTAGCCTTTCCTTTCCCTTTCCATGAACGGGTAATACTTCTAAAAAGATATGTGCCGAATCTTAATCCCTAGGTTTTGAAAATCTTTCTTTGTTGTATGGGTACCATTTGTAGTGAGGTCATTGGTCCCCAAATGGATGATAACATTGATATCAGAGCCCCTGCTTTCTTCTATCATTGCTTTGACTAGCTGTTTTGCATTTCTGTTAGCTGAGGATCCTGGAAGGCATTAAAATTTGTGACCCAAATAACTGAGACCTGATCCTGAGGTCCCCCGCACCCCCCACTCCCTACACACACACACACTCAGCCAGAGACGCTCATGCAACACCTTATTTTCCCAGGTCTCCGTTTCCCAAACTGTAATTAGGCATGGATAAGAGCGTTCCTGCTGTGCTGTCGGGTCATCCACCCCAGAGGTAGCTGTGTGCACATTTTCTGAAGTGCTAAAAATTCTCATGGGTGTCTCAACTCTCTTTGAAGTAAAGAAGCTTTAAAAAACCAAATTATGCTGGTGGAGAGCTGTCCTAAATTATATCGCGTTCCCAGCAAAAGATGTTCCTGAAAGAAATTCAATAAATGGCGACTTGGAGGGAAAAAACTTTTAATTTACGAAGGACGGGCATTAGCAGTTCCTGTGCAGAAAGACGGCACCATACGCAGAGTTCAGTTTTCTTTTAGCTGCTCACTAATCTCTAAAACAACACAACTACACTATGACGGTTACTTTGAAACCGGCGCGCATCCAGAGAAGTGGCCATTTTATGACATCCGCGCACATATGCACACAGGCTATAGAATAGGCTAAGCGCGTGCACGTGTGCATGCAATTTTTAAGTGGGCGCCCACACGTGCGGGCAAATCCCGCTTCCAACACGTAAGTGGAGGGGATTTTAAAAGGGGTGCGCATCCACGCCATTCCCAGTTTCACCAGTTCGTTCCCAGTTTGCTCAGTTAAGGGGCAGAACTTCCCAAACCCTTAGTTTAATAGCCTCCCTTTCCCCCTGTATGCCCCGACCCTTAAAACCCCGCTGACTAGCCTAAATTATTTTTTAATTTTATTCCTTACACACCATCCACAGCAGTAGTAATAGTTACACAGCAGGGGACCCCCCTGTTTGAGTAAGTGTTTACGCACGCATTTGCTGGTCTTCCCGGACACACCCACGCCCCACCCAGCGGGAGATACGCCATGTACACGGGTGGCTTATAAAATCCGCTCGGCGCATGCCAGCCCCATTCGCGTGCATATCTCCCGGCTTTGATGCGCGCAGGGCTTTTAAAATTCACCTTTATGTGTACTTGCAAAATAAACAACGCCCAGCCCCGCCAGTGTAGAGAACCCATAAAACGCCCGACAAGGATGAATCCCAGCAGCAGCTGCTTAAAACGGGTTTAATAAAAAGGCAAACGGGCCGACGCAATATGGATGCGCTACAAACGTGCGTCCGAACCGGGCGCGTGTTTTTTGTTTTTTTTTTACGCGCGCACAATCACCTCTCCTGGGCTGCCGTGCTAAAATGGACGCTCTAGGGATGAATTGTACGTCCCTATCCCGTCCACGGCATCCGGCGCCCAGAAGACGTGGCTGTGGGTGGGTTAGGAAAATGGACGCTCAATTTACGAGCGTATGCTTTATCCCACGGCAGCTAATTTACGGGCACAATACGCATCACATGCACATCCAATATACACGGCCCGGAGCGTGTATATTGTGCATTCCCCAAAATTTTTTTTCCCGACAAGATTTTTGGTTTTTTTTTTGCATGGTGCTGCTTTCTGTGGTTCTTCCTACTTAGTATCGCGATGACACTTAAGTGGGAGGAACTACAGAAAAGCAGGGGGTTTTTTTGTTTTTAAGTTGAGCCCTTGATGAGCTGGGAAGGCTTTACGCCTGCTCCGGGGCGGGCGTAAAATTTAACGGGTTATAAAGTGCGCCTTGGGCACCCGGGGATTTTTTTGCATCGCAGGGTAATAGCTAATTGCCTCATCTAATTTGTATTTACATGCGATGAGCGCTACTAGCAACGTGCGAGTTTGGAGGCAGGCTCTGGACGCACTGATGCCCTTATTGCATCAGGGGTTATGGACGCGTGTCCAAAACGCGCACGCAAACGCTCGTTAGCCTGTGCGCTGGGCTGGGCTCTCTTTATTGCATTAGCCCCAAAAAGAGAGAGACGGCAGGAGGGGCAGGAAAACGACAGCTTTGAATGACAGAGACCTGGCTTAACGTGCAATAGGGCCGGGCGGAAGGGACGGGGGTGAAAGAAAGTCCCAAAGGCTTGGGTCGGGGGCGGGGAGAGTCAGTTCGCTTTGCACAGTTTCAGAATAACACATCCCTTGCCCAAAGATTTAACGTCTGGAAGGAGAAAAAAAGAAAAATTCCACAGGAAAAGCTGTGCAAGCAAAAAAACCCGGAGCAAACAAACCCTTAGTGCTGGAATTTGGTCTTTTTTACATGCAACTTTTTAAAAACTGGCGAAATGTCCCAGAGTGGTTTTTCTTTTTTTTTTTTTTTGCACATGATTATTGCTTGCTCGGTTTTCATCTGTGGAGATTTTTCCCTTCCAGTTGCCAGAAACCAGAGACTTGGGCTAAAGATACTGCTGTTTCTTTAAATTTTTTGTACCCTGTAAGCCGCTCTGAGTCTTTGCGAGAAGAGCAGGGTGTACCTTTAAACCAGAAATGGAACAGTAGAAGTAAACGAATTTCAAGGCTTTTTGTATTTTTTTCCCCTTTCCCCTGCCTCCGGACATACCTATTTTAAGTTTGAAATGTAAAGGTAGCCCATAGTTTTTCTTATCATCTTCCACAGAACAGTCACATGGAGTCTGTTTTTTTTTAATAGAAAAGACACTGAGGAAACTCTATGAACATTGAAGATGATGGCAGATGCAGGGCGCTATTCCTCGCCCTCTTCCTATGGACAAAAAAAAGTCATTATTGAATAAAGCCCGAGACCTCAAGGCCAATCTAATCTGCCCATTTTCCTTTTCTATTGTAACATCACAGACCCTACTTGCTCTCTGGTTTTTACTTCTCTTCTTCTCAACGAAAGATCCTTTCTGCTTATCCCATGCTGTCTTGAGTGAGCCCTGATGCTGTTCCATGCCTCCACTACCCGTTCTGTTGTATCTCCTGGGCAGGGCTGGCGCAAGCATATTTGGTGCCCTAGGCAAATCTTTCATCATTCACCCCCTCTCCCCCAACATCACTACGGGCAATAGGGTTGCCAACTGGTTACAGATTTTCAAGACAAGCTGATCCGGTCCTGGTTTTACTCCCCCGCCTGCAAGAATTTATTGTCTTGCTTTTTCTCAGGGAATGCAATAGGGAAATCAGAACAAGTCCCAGCATGCAATGGGGTAAAACCAGGACCGGATCAACCTGTCCTGAAAATCTGGAGCCAGCAGGGCCGGTGCTAGCGATTGTGCTGCCCCCATGCAAACACTTTCTGTGCTGCCCCTCCCGTTCAGGGCCGTTGCGAGGGGCTCAGCCGCCCTAGACAAGCCATCATGCCGAGTGTCTTTCTCTCGCAGGCCTTCCTGATTGGGGGGGCAGAGCGGAAGCTGTGTGTGGGCGCACACACACACGCAAACAGAGACAGGCCTCTCCGACGGCGGCTTGGCACTCTAGGCAGCTGCCTAATTTGTCTAATGGAAGCACTGAGGTTCACTAGGAAGGAGTTTAGGAAAGTCATGAAAAGGTTTAATGACGTGAGGGCAAATTTCCTGAGCTGGCAGGAGGTGTTTGCCCCTTAGGGGATGGGCTTTCTGGGTGTGCTGTATGTAGCGCTTCCACAGGCACCTGGGAGTGGCAGAGGAGAAGCAAGAGAAAGATGATTCCTGACTAAGGATTACAGAACTTGGGGAGAGTGGAGATTTAGGAGTTGCGGAGCTGAGAGGAGTTGCTGTTGGGTCCTGCAAAGGAGCAGGGTTAGAAGCTGGTGACAAAAGTGGTGCTGGAGCAGCTGAGGAGTGGCTTCTGCTAGCAGCAGGTGAGAGGCAGCCAGAGGGAGCAGACCTCCAAGAAGGAAGGGAGGTCTGCTCCCTCTGGCTGCCTGTCCTGTCTGGGGAAGCCCACAGGGAAGATATCTGAGGATCTGTGAGTTTTATCCCAAAGCCCTTGGGTAAACAGAAGGGGAAGAGGGAGAGAACTGATTTGAATTAGAGGAAGTAGGTGCTGCCATTGCGGGGGTGGTTTCTGTGCTTGGACTGTATGCTCAGTTTTGTTAACGCTTTGCCATTTGAATTTTGAATATTTTTGGACCTTGTAATAAATGTCTTTTTTATTTTGGAACGGCCGTTGGGTGTGGACCTGTTTCGTCTTCCTGGTTAGTGCAAGTCTCCCCTTAGGCCTCCCAGCTTTTGTTGGTCCCCCACCTGACTGAATCCTGGCATTTAATCCGCTCAGGGGCTGCAGAAGGAGCGCTCGCCACCCTGCAGCTGCCAAAGGTGACCCCCGACAAAGGGGAGGCTACATGTAAACGTTTAATATTCCGCTTTTACCAAGCTGGTCTGAAGGCAGTCTCTTTAATTTCAAGAGCTTATTATTTATATAAACCCTACTCTATTCCAGGAGTCCCTATCAGGGGCAAGATTACCTTCCACAGCAATAAGCAAGCTGAGCTCTTAAAAGTAACAGTAAAAAAAATATATATGCTCTGCAAGGTATCTAAAAGATAGATAATCAATATTCATACATAGTTGTTTAGGAACGTTAAGTTGCCAAATTCTTGATCACTCTTCATTTTCACTACTCCATATGCAGTGTCCACCTTTTTGTAAGTCCTAATATTATGTGGAAAAAAAAAGATAAACCATTGCTAGCAACCCCTCTGTAGTATCAGATATGAAAATATTCAAAAGAACTGGACCAAGGCCTGATCCCTGAGGGATTCCACTGATAACCCATCTTTCCTTTGGAACAAACTCAATTTAACACTATCCTCTGTTGCCCATCACTCAGTCAGCTTCTAATCCAGTTTTGTACATTCTCAACAGTGACAACAAGAGAGTGTGGCAATACAATGACAACTTTTCCCCGCTCACCCCCTTTTCATCCATTCCAGTATTTCCGATTATATACTTAAATAGCTGAGAACATCAAAATATATCAATATACAATTAACGTTTTAATACCACTAGTACACATTAGGACACACTAGTACCCAGTTAAGGTAGTCGATAGGCACTTTCATTCAGTTGGGAGATTAGATTCAACATTGTAAATCGGAGGGGAATGTTTTCACAAACGATGCCCATATTTGCAACATCTGGCTTTGTGCTCTTTTAGAGCCTCCTCTTACTGATTTTCTTTCTAATAGATATAAATCCATAAAGGATGATTACCAGGAAATCATGATGGTTCCAACCATTTGCACAGTATAAGATGTAAAGCCACCAAGCATCCTTTGATCAACAAACATTTATTGAATAGATGTAGGTCTGACTTTGCCTGGACATGACCCAATAAACAGAATTCCACTGAACAAACTGTGTTGAGACATTAATAGTATTAAAGAAAGCTTTTATCAATTTCCAAAATCCCTGTATAGGCCCACAATCCCATAAACAGTGAACCAAGGATGTTGCTGAATGGGAACATTTCAAACAGGTGCCAGAAGAAGCCACTTTCGCTGCGTAGGCTCCTTTTGGCCAATATCTCGCCCTGTGCAAAATCCTTAAATGGACCTCCCACATAACAACATATTTCATTGCTCTTCGAGCCAAAATAGCACAGTCAAGAATATCATCATCTGACATGGTAATTTTTAACTCGCATGACCAAACTGCTGCTAACCTGGAGTAAATATTATATTTGTGAGTATTATGCAAATATTTATACATCATTGAAATCAACACTCGTTTTTTGCCTTCAAAGACAATAGGTGCTGAAATATCCCGTTAGTATTGCTCCCCCCAATATTCAACACCTGCCGTACATAACTGCAAATTTGCATATAAATGAAATAATCTTTCTCAAAAAATGATAAGTATTGAATGCAATACTGGAAGGATTCACCTTGCCAATTTGCAGATTAACAAATGGATTTATACTTGAAATTCCCTGTGAACAGAGCAACCTACATCTTACGTGCGTCAATCCCGGTTCAAATTTCGAGTTGCCAACCAGTGGTAAACTAAGGGATAACTGCCAACTGAGTCCCAAATGTTTCCTAATACTGCACCAACATTTCCTCATATTGCTGGCCATTAAAGATTCTAATGCATAAGAGGGCAGTTCTTCATTCTTAGCATAAAGTAGATACGATAAATGTAAAGGACTCGGCGTCTTTTTCTACCACTCCCAAATCATTCCCTCAATACTGACAACAGACATGAGATATTATAGAAATATATATCCGAGAAACCCATAGGTTGGAGGCATACCATCTGTGAGTATCCTTGAGAACTTTAATATCCAAATATCTGATGGTATGTACAGCATATGCCAAAGGAAAATTTGGCATAGTATCTTTCAATGAGCCCGCAAGATCCATAGTTCAATTTTAAACATCAAAAGCTACCAAAAAGATGTATATAGTTTAAAACCTTGGGAAGGGTAAACCGAGCTTTGGTCAAAACCATCAACATGTCATCCATGAATAACATCATTTTCAATTCTTTCCTTCCTACCTGAATCCCACAAATATTCATATTTTCATTGATTTTTCGAATTAGCGGTTCCAACGATGTAATAAATAATAATGGGGACAAAGAGCAACCCTGCCTAGTGCCCCTTCCCAGGTTAAAGATGGGGGATATAGAGCCATTAATGCAAATATAGGCCTTGGGATTTTTATAAAGAACCCTAATCGCAGCTATGATAGGGCCTCTAAAGCCAAACTGTTTCAATGCAGCAAATAGATATTCCCTCTCCACCCTATCGAATACTTTTTCTGCGTCAAAACTGACTAATAGGGGGTCCACAAGCTGCATTTTGTTACAAGACTCAAGTGCCAATATTAACCTTCTAATATTAACCCTTCTGTTCCTTCCACTCACAAACCCAGTCTGTTCTGTAGAAATCAAAAGAGGTAAAATATGCTTGAGCCTGTTGGCAATAACTTTAGCATATATTTTTATATCTAGATTTAGGACGCATATTGGCCTAAACGACCCAGGGTCAATTGTATCTTTGCCAGGTTTAGGGATAATTACAATAGCTGCCTCGGACATTGAAGTAGGCATAACTTCTTTTTCCCTCATATAATTAAACAATTCGGCAAGAGAGCTAGCCAGGGGAACCTGGAGATACTTATGAAACAATGCATTCAGCCTATCTGGGCCGGGTAATTTGAAAAGCCTTAATTCCTTAATAACGTGGTTTATTTTTACTTCAGAGAAAGGTTTGTTCAACCCTTCTAACTGCCCTGCTGATACTTGGGGTAAATTTAAATTGGAAAAGAATTCCAGTTGGTTTTCTAAATTTGGAGACTCAGATTTGTATAAAATTTGGTAAAAATCCTTGAATCTCTCTCCAATTTGTGCCATTGTGGTTGCAAAGGATCCATCTTTACACTTGATCTTGCTTATAAATTTGGACAGGGTATGAGCTTTGGCTAAATTAGCTAGCATGCGTCCCGGCTTATTGGCATGTAAAAAGAACTTATGTCAAAACATAAATATAGCATCTTTAGCTTTCTGATGTAACAAGTCATTCAGCGTTTGCTGCATCGTTCTAAACCTCTCTTTGCAAATATTAGAATTTCCCCTATTCCACTGGGACTTATTTCTAATCCACTTTTAATACTTTAGGATCCATTCCTGGACTGCTCAGCATGCTTGAGGTCTCCTATGTGGAATGCCTTACTGAAGTTTGAGTGCACCACATCCAGCATTTACTCCTGATCTGATTCTCTGATCTTTCAGTCAAAGGAATTGATCAGATTTATCTGATATGATCTCCACTGGGTAAAGCCATGCTGCCTTGAAATTCCTGCAATTTGCTGGATTCAAGATAATTCACTATCCTTTCCTTTGGTGGTGACTCCATTAAGTTGCCCACCACTGAGGTCAGAATAAATGACTTGTAAATAATCACCAGTCTTTTCCCCACTCCCACTTTTGTGAAGAAGGATAATGTCTGTCTGTCTCCAGTTTTCTGAAATAACAGAGGCTGGTTGAAGAGAAGTATCTGTGGAGCTGCCAGATCCCCTCTGAGCTCCTTTAGTATCCTGTGATGTAGAAGAACCAACTTCTGAAAATGATCAGGGTGCTGAACTCAACACAAATTACAGTTGCAACCCCTACCCCCACTCTCCCCAGCAAAAAAAGAAAAAAAAAATACAAAACAAAGCGGTTCATGGGTGTCAATGATCAGTGAGAATAATTTTCTCACAGCCCTCAAAGGGCCAGAGCAATGTTTCCCGACCTTTTTGAACTCAAGGCACACGTTCATTAACAAAAATGTTGTGTGGTGCACCCACCTCCAGGGAGTAGCCAGCGTGGGCATAGAGAAGAATTATAGTCTACTGGATTTGTTCCTCCCAGCAATACCCAGCTCCTTTGGCATTGGGGATGAAATACAAATTGCAATCGCGGGTTATCGACATCTTGAACCATAGGTGCCAGCTCTGTGAGTGCTTGAGCACCCCCAATATTGTTCAAATTCTTTCAGAGTCAGGCATCTGGGGTGCGGCAATCCAAAAGAGCTTTATGAGATGGGCGGTGAAAGACTAATGCACACGGACTGGGAGAGGGATCTTGATGTGACAGTGTCTGATGATCTGAAGGCAGTGAAGCAATGTGACAAGGAGATAGCTAAAGCCAGAAGAATGCTGGGCTGCATAGAGAGAGAGGAATAACCAGTAAGAAAAAAGAAATGATAATGCCCTTATTCAGGTCCTGGAGTACTACATTCAATACTGGTGTCCGTATCTCAAAAAGGATAAAGTCAGAATAGAGGTGATCCAAAGAAAAGCAACCAAAATGGTGTGGGGTCTGTACCGAAAGACTTATGAGGAGGGGCTGAAGGATCTGAATATGTACACCCGAGAGGAGGTGCAGGGGAGATAGGATACAGACCTTCAGATATCTGAAAGGTTTTAATGATGCACAATCTTCAAACCTTTTCCATTGAAAAGAAATGAATAGAACTAGGGGTCACGAAATGAAACTCCAGGGAGGACAACTCAGAACCAATGTCAGGAAATATTTCTTCATGGAGAGGGTGGTGAATGCCTGGAATACCCTTCCGGAAGAGGTGGTGAAGACGAAAACAGACAAAGAATTCAAAGGAGCATGGGATAAACACTGTGGATCCCTAAAGGCTAAAGGATGGAAATAAAGAAAAGAGTGCATGGGGGTAACTGAGGGTAACTTGCTGGTATGGCAGTTGCTACCCTTAACAAATAAGCCTTGATACTGTTAATGCAACTCCATCATTGCTCTCTGCTTCAACGGCAGTGAGAAAAGGGGAATTGGATTCAGACAGCAACCAACAAGGGGCCCGATTTTACGGTCTAGGGAACAAATAAACATGGGGGTAACATAGCTGATGCAGTGCTTGCTACCCTTAATCACTAAACCTGATACTTTGATGCAACTCCAACATTGCTCTCTGCTTTCATGACAACGGTTAAGGGAAATTGGATTCAAACAGCATCCGAGGGCCCTGACTTTTATGGTCTGGTAAACTAAGCATGGGGGTAACCTGCACAGTGCAGAAGATACTGGCATAAGCTTGCTGGGCAGACTGGGTGGATCATTTGGTCCTTCTCTGCCATCATTTCTATATTTCTATGTTTCTATTACTGTGACTAAGAAGGGGTAATTACTGTTGAGTTTAGCACATTCAGTTGTTTTGATAAGTTGGCTCCTCTGGCTTCAACACATTTCTCAATAACACTTCCTTGAGCTTCAGCCACAATGTGGCCCTGTTGTTATACTTCACTTTTTTCCACTCTCAGCTGCCTTTTAACATGGGCACATTGCCCATCTGCCCCTTTTCTCCCTGTGGATGCTCTTGCTCTCTCTTCTCTTTACCACCTACAGAATCCTGCTTCTTCCCTATCCTCAGCCCCTCGCCACATAAGGAATCCTCTCTATTCCGTCCCTTAAGTTCCTCCTTGTCAACAGACTTCCCCGCTCCCAGACTCCAGTTCCTTCTATATGCAGAAGAAAGCAGAAATCTGTACCGTGTATGTTTGTGTGAGAGTCTTTGTGTTTGGGAAACATGTGACAGCCTCTCTCTCTGTGTATGTGTGTGTGTGTCTAGGAGAGCATGTGAAAGTGAAAGCATATGTATGTGTGTGTGTGTGTGTGAAGGAGCCTGTGAGTGAGAGAGACATGTGAGATTGAAAGTCTGTGAGAAAGCGTGTGAGAGTGAAAGTGAGAGACTGTGTGTATGTGTATGTGTGTGTGTGTGTGTGTGTGAGAGAGAGAGAGAGAGAGAGAGAGGAAGGAAGGGAAAAAGACATGAGGAAAGAGAAAAACAGAAAGAGAAAAGAGACTTTGAAAAAGAAATTAGGAAAAGACCAGCAAGGGGAAAGTGGAAAAAAGAGACCAGGACCTACTGATTAGAAAATTAAAAAGATCAGGCAACAGTACCAGCTCACTTCCATGGGTAAATTCTTTGTTAAGAATTTAGCAACCCACAGGAGCTCTTCCATCACAACAGAGAGGTCTCCTTGAACTGCCTTCAGTAACAGCAGCAAGACTGTTTATACCAGGGTCTCTGCGTCCTCTGTCGCTGCGCCGTTGCTGTGGAACACAATTCCCGAAGCCTTAAGACTTACAGAGAATACAAAATGTTTTAAGACACTGTTAAAGTCATTTCTGCTAGGACTGGCTTTTAGTTGACTCTTTTATGTTGTCACTAATGGTATAAGCATCTGGAATGCTAATCTGGAGTTGGCTATCATCACTGCTGATACCTATCGGCACAGTACTGTACAAGTTTGTCTTAAATCTGTTTTAATATTCATCTTATTGTATTCATTATGTATGTTTTTATGTATATCGCTTAGGGCTTTGGTTCGAGCGATTAACAAATTGTACTAAATACAAATAATACAAATACAAATTCAAATTTGCATTGCTACCACCTCATACATAAGGTTGCTGCTGTTTGAGAGTTAGGGCTGTAATGGCACGGTATGGCAAGATTCTAAGTTTCTTTTTATTATTATTGGTTTTTTTTTGAGGGATTTGTGGTTACTACACAGCGATGATAACTTTCATAGCGGGCGCACGTGTGCTGGCCGGCGCTCGGGGACGCGGCCATGTTATAACATACACGTGTATATGGCGCGCATGTTATAAAATAGCCTGAACGCGCCCACATGTGCGTGCAATTTTAAGCGGGTGCACGCCTGGATGCGCAAAAGCCGCTTCTACCCCCGTGAAAGAGGGGTGATTTTTAAAGCGAAGTACTCCGACACCATTGCCAGTCTCTCCAGTTCCTTCCCAGTTCACTCAGTTAAGAGATAGGACTCCCAACCCCCCCCCCTAAGTTTAATGCCCTTCCTTCCCTCCGTTAGACCCGAGCCGTGTAAAACCCCGCTGATCTGTCGAGATTTTTATTTATTTTTTTTAAAGTTACGCGTCATCCGTAGCAGAAGTAAAGTTATGTGGCAGGGGAGCCCGGCACGCGCCAGCCCTGCCTATTTACGCGCCTATTTCAAGTTTGAATTCAGGAACGCCCGTGCCCCGCCCATTTTTAAAAAACCAGGCGCCTTTTAAAATCCGCTTGGCACGCACCGGCCCGACACATTCGCACATCCCGTAAACGACGCGCGCGTCGGGCTTTTAAAATTCACCTTAAAGAGTTTGGCGGTGGAGGGATTTTGTTTCGCTGAGATGACACCAGAATTTGAATTTCTTTTTTCTTTGTTTTTTTGCATGTTGGGTTATAATGTGAATTGTCCTATTCTGCTCTACATCTGTTGCACATTTTAGGTTTGTGTGATTATTTTTAGTATCGCTTTTTTATTGCAGTTATTGTCTCTGCCTTTCTGGAAAGAGGATTCATAAAAGAATACATTGGTGTTTGTTTTTTTTTACATGATTGATTGGATCTGATGACTCTGTTATATATCCTTTGTATGGTTTTTACATGATATTCTTCTTCTGTATTTATAAACTGCAATAAATATAATATGAATTAATACAGGTTACTAAGGAATTTTTAGTGTTGGTAAGGGCTTGAAATAGTGAATGACAGCTGTTGCAGACTACTTAGAAATCCATGCTCAGGTGCACTCCAAGGCTTTATTTATTGATAAGATTACAGTTAGTAGGGATCAGACCTGTAAGCCTACTGCCCATCCATGTTAACCTTGGGTCCCCGCCGACAAAAAAAAAAAAAAAAAATTCAGTTCTGGCTACGCCACTGAGAGCTGAGCTGAGTGAATGAAAGGGAAGGGAAGAGAGGTGAGAGCAGGAGGGAAGAGGTGTGAACGAGCGAGGGGACATGCATGGTTTGCAGGAATATACATGATGTATGGGGGGGGGGGAGGGGTGGCGGGGGCACCATCAATAATTTTTGCCCAGGGCACCATCTGACCTAAAGCAGGCCCTGCCTGCAAGCTTAGTTCACCCATCCCTTCGCAGCTCCCCAGCCCTCACCCACCCTTCCCCAGCCCTCACCCATCCCTTCGCAGCTGCCCAGCCCTCACCCCCTCCTCAGCACATCGGGCTTCCTTCCATTGGCAGGCTGGGCTCACCTTTCAGCTTGGGTCACTTTCAACAGCTCTGCCCCTCCCTGAGCCTAAGCACATCTTTTTTTTTTCCTGACGCTGCCCCTGCCTCCCCTTCCCCTGAAGCGCTTCTCCCCGTAGTCACAGATCCCAGGCCCCTGCAGAGTCCATATAAAGACTCTCCACCCCCTGGCCTGCCCCGGCCCTCGGCAGTCAGCACAGGCTGGCACCAGCTTCAGGGACAGAGCCGCGGCTGCACGTGGCGTCCTTTGCTCTCAGTTTGGAAACCTGAGAAATAACTGCTGTCTCCTGCGGGATATATTACATTATTGCCCATCCGCATCCCGGCAGGATATATTATATATATTATATTATATATATTACAGGGATGTGGGATATATGCCCATCCACTGTTACTGTTGTGATTACTGTGGACCCTTGGGCCAGACTGCAGGGAGGCTTCCTAAGCAGACCGGGAGGCGGAGTCTATGGGTCTGGCAGGGCTTCACCCGGAACCCAGAATCCCCCCGGGAGGAGCCCGTAGGGATCCAGGCCCTTGGGACTTAGGCTGAAGGTGGGCCGCAAAGGGTATGGCAGAAGCAGGCCCAGGTTAGGTAGAGATCAGCAAGCAAGTCCAGAAGCAGGCCTGGGGCAGGCAGGCTGCTAGCCAATAGTGTACTGAGGCCGGACCGGGTCAAGGGCGGTAACAGGCAAACAGAGTTCGGAAGCGGGCCAGGGGCAGGCCAGGCAGCCAGTGGGCAGAGTTCAGAACAAACCGAGGTCGTGGCTGGCAGTAAGCTGGCAGAGCGCTGAGGCAGACCGAGGTCGTGGCTGGCGGCTGGCTGGCAGAGTGCTGAAGCAGACCGGGGTCATGGCTGGCGGCAAGCTGGTAAAGTGCTGAAGCAGACCGGGGTCGTGGCTGGCGGCAGGCAGATGAAGTACTGAAGCAGGCCAGGGTCGAGAACCAGGAAGACAGTCGAGGAGTCTCTGAAGCAGGAACAGGAATGAAACCAGGAACCAGCAGAGTCAAGAAGGCAACTAGCATTCAAGGAACCTCGTTGCAAGGCGTCTACTAGGAGTCTGAACGCTGGTTAAATGCAGGCCCGGGGTGTGACGTCAGCTTGGGGGCTGTCCCGTACTTCCGGGTGCTGGATGCACATAAGGGCCTTCCTCGCGCGCGCGAGGCAAAGAGAGGGGCGGAACTTCTGGCAGCCTGGACGGCGTTTTCCACGTGGGGAAGCTGCGACCATGCGGCCCACCGGACCAGGACCTTGGCGCGTCTTCTCGTGGACCGGAGTGGAGGTAAGCGGACCCGACCCCGAACATGGAGGAGGCGGTCGGGACTGCAACATCCACATCCCTGCAGGATACATTACATATACATACATATATATATATATATATATATATATATATATAAATAAAATATTATATATATTACAGGGATGTGGGATATATGCCCATCCGCATCCCTGAATAATGTACATTATATTTTTCCTCTCATCCTACCCCCTGTATGCTCTAATAGAGTATATATTTCACCCTCCCCTGCCATCCTTACGCACTAACAACTCACTCTACTTATTACCATTGCCCTTCCCTTTATTGTATTTCTCCCTCCTCCTTGCTCCCTTCCCCTCTATACCCTTCCCCCTCTCCTCTTCTCTTCGTACCCCCTGACTTCTCTCTCACCTCCTACATTAATTCCCGCTATTCTGTATCAAGCTTACCCTTTCTCCCCTATAAATTTTGTTCTCTCCCCCTCCAATTCTTCTTCTCCCTTTCCTACTCCCCAATCAAGTTCATTGTTAATCAAATTTGTTACTTCCTCCAATTTCCAAGTTTTGTCGCACCCTGTTCTTTGTACCACGTTCAAGTTCTCTGTAAACCGATATGATGTACCCACGAATACCAGTCTAAAAAAGCTTTTAAATAAATAAATACATAAAATATAACAGGGAAATTATTATTTTTTTTTTTTCTGAACAAGGGGAATGGTGTTCCCCTCCATCACCCCACATTTCAAATCCTCACTACAGCTCCTCTCAACATCAGACCCACCAAGGGGGAGCAGTTTTAAAAGATTTTCAGACCACTGCATTGCAGGTCGCCACAACCTCTTCCCTCATCCTTTCAGTAAAATACCTTATTTACCCCCCGGGATTGCAGGGCTGGAGGAAAAGAACAGATGCAGTCTACCCCCGTAGTACAGAAATCTTCACCAAACTTAAAATAAACATGGTTAATCTATCATTAAAATCATCCATTGCACCTGAAGACTGGAGGGTGGCAAATGTAACCCCAATATTTAAAAAGGGCTCCAGGGGCGATCCGGGAAACTATAGACAAGTGAGCCTGACTTCAGTGCCGGGAAAAATAGTGGAAACTATTCTAAAGATCAAAATCGTAGAGCATATAGAAAGACATGGTTTAATGGAACAAAGTCAACATGGATTTACCCAAGGGAAGTCTTGCCTAAAACGTGGATAAAAGTGAACCGGTAGATGTAGTGTATTTGGATTTTCAGAAGGCGTTTGACAAAATTCCTCATGAGAGGCTTCTAGGAAAACTAAAAAATCATGGGATAGAAGGCGATGTCCTTTCGTGGATTACAAACTGGTTAAAAGACAGGAAACAGAGAATAGGATTAAATGGCCAATTTTCTCAGTGGAAAAGGGAAACAGTGGAGTTCCTCATGGATCTGTACTTGGACCGGTACTTTTCAAAATATTTATAAATGATCTGGAAAGGAATACGATGAGCGAGGTTATCAAATTTGCGGATATTACATAGAAACATAGAAATGACGGCAGAAGAAGACCAAATGGCCCATCTAGTCTGCCCAGCAAATTATTCAGAAGGACCTTGCAAGCCTGGAAGATTGGGCATCCAAATGGCAGATGAAATGTAATGTGGACAAGTACAAGGTGTTGCATATAGGGAAAAATAACCCTTGCTGTAGTTACACAATGTTAGGTTCCATATTAGGAGCTACCACCCAGGAAAGAGATCTAGGCATCATAGTGGATAATACTTTAAAATCGTTGGCTCAGTGTGCTGCAGCAGTCAAAAAAGCAAATAGAATGTTAGTACTTATTAGGAAGGGAATGGTGAATAAAATGGAAAATGTCATAATGCCTCTGTATCGCTCCATGGTGAGACCGCACCTTAAATACTGTGTACAATTCTGGTCGCCACATCTCAAAAAAGATATAGTTGCGATGGAGAAGGTACAGAGAAGGGCAACCAAAATGATAAAAGGGATGGAACAGCTCCCCTATGAGGAAAGGCTGAAGAGGTTAGGGCTGTTCAGCTTGGAGAAGAGACGGCTAAGGGGGGATATGATAGAAGTCTTTAAGATCATGAGAGGTCTTGAACGAGTAGATGTGAAGCGGTTATTTACACTTTCGGATAATAGAAGGACTAGGGGGCATTCCATGAAGTTAGCAAGTAGCACATTTAAAACTAATCGGAGAAAGTTCTTTTTCACTAACGCACAATTAAACTCTGGAATTTGTTGCCAGAGGATGTAGTTAGTGCAATTAGTGTAGCTGGGTTCAAAAAAGGATTGGATAAGTTGTTGGAGGAGAAGTCCATTAACTGCTATTAATCAAGTTGACTTATGGAATAGCCACTGCTATTAATTGCATCAGTAGCATGGGATCTTAACATAGAAATGACAGCAGAAGAAGACCAAACGACCCATCCAGTCTGCCCAGCAAGCTTTGCATTTTGTTTCTCATACTTATCTGTTTCTCTTGGTTCTTAGTAACCTTTTGGTTCTATTTCCCTTCTACCCCCACCATTAATGCAGCTTCTTATTCCTTTTCTTTTAAAATTAATTTTCTGGTTTTCCTCTCATTTCTTTATCATTTTTGTTATTTTTCCTCCATATGAATATCTCTTTCTCTCCACAGCTCATTATTTTCTTTGACCTCTTCTGGTCTCAGGCTCATCCCTTCCTGCCACTTCCATCCTTCTTCTCACCCCTTTACACCTCTTCCCTCCACTATGTTCCCCTCCCTTCTCAAACCCTTCTCTTGGCTTATCTTCACTTTCAGTCCCCTCCTCTTTGTCCCAGTCTTCTTCACTTCTTTTCTCTTCTTAGGTTGCCTTTGCCTAACCCCTCACCCCAGCTCCTCTCCCCATGGTCCTCTCTTCCAACTGGTATCCCCTTCTCCCTTCTTTCAGCTCCTTTCCTACCAGTATTCTCTCTCCCAGCCAGCATTCCTTCTCTTCTCTTCATCTCCCAGTAGTTCTCTTAGCCCCTCTTACCTGCCCCCTATAGCTCTTCTGACCCTCTTTCACCCTCCATGGGTCCTTTCTCCTTCTCTCATTCCCTCTTTCAGTCCCTCTTCAGCAGCCCTCCCCATCTCCACTGGCTCTTCAGGGCAAACCAAAGGCAGGAAGCCAGTCTGACCTACACTGCTGCTGCTTTCTGGTCCCCCTGCAGCCCATTGGTCAGATATTCCACAGTCAGCCAATAGGCTACAAGGAGTGGTGAGAGCCATGGCAGAGGAGACACATGAGCTTCCTGCCTGCCTTCCCCTGCAGTCCTTCAGAACATCACAGAGCTCATAGCTCTTAATTAGCAGGAGGCAATATTGGGGGTGCTCAAGCACCCTCAGAGCTGGCGCCTATGCTGTGATGCATCTCATCTGGCCCCACTGTCTTGTCCACTTTCAGTTTTTTTTTAGTTCCATCTTAACCCTTTCTGCTGTAAAAGGATTGGTATCCAGCTCTCTATGAAATGTATCCTGCCGTCTATTTATGATCCTTCTCCAACCTTTTCTTCAGTGAAGGCTAAACAGCAGTATATGTTTAATATTTGATTTATGCTTGTTGCCCTCCATACATTCCTCCTTTCATCTCTCAGCCTTACAATACCTCTGCATGACATTGTTTTATGAAAAGAACAGGTTTTGTTGCCTTAGCTATTTTTTCATCCTTTTATGCTTTTGCTGTCCTGACTGCCTTCCTTGCTTCTTTCAGCCTTTCCAGAAAAATCTACTTCATCTTCCTCTTTCTGAGCTCCCTTCTATCTTGGAATGCTGATCATTTTGTCCTTACCTTTTCAACGGCCTCTTTTGAAACCCTACTGGTTTATTACTTTCCTAACATAAAGATGTCGTACCCTTACAATGGCTCCTTTTACTTTAATCCACTGTTCTACTTCACCCCACCAGTGCCTTCCTAAGGAATTTTCCATCTTTAAAAAGTTGGTACTCTTGAAAGCCATGGCTCTGACTTTTAGCTGACCCCTCTCTGCCTATGCTGGGCCCCAGGTGACCACCTACTAGATGACATTAGAAACATTTTCCCTGTTTGTAAGTACTGGGTCCAGTATCATCCCTCCCTTAGGGATTCTGTTGCCGGCTGCCTTGAGGAGAGTCCAGGATTTTCCTTCTTCCCTCTGATTCTGCAGAGGGGACGATGCTCCAATCAACTCTCGGCACACTGAAATCTCCCACCAGCGCCACTTCGTTCATCACTGCGATATTATGGCTGTCTGAGACTAAATCTCTCATGCATTCTTCCGCCTGTTCTTGGGGGGGGGGGGGGGGGGGGGGTGTCTCTAGATCACACCAGTGTGAATGGAAACGCCATTTCCTCCTTTCTGAAATCATCCCCATACCCCCAGCACAGGAATAGGCAACATCGGTCCTGAAGTGCCACAAGCAGATCTGGTTTTTAGGATTTCCACAGCGACTATGCATGAGATAAATCTGCACGCACTGCCTCCTTTGTATGCAAATGTATCTCATGCATATTCATTGTGGATGTCCTGAGAACCAGACCTGCTTGTGGCACTCCAGGACCGGACCTGCTTATCCCTGCCCTAACATCTCGGTTGCGATATTTACTTAAGTTGCCCCTCCTGCTCCCTTTGTGCCTACCCTGTTCATCCCGAACAGATCAGAGCCTGGTATATGGCTACATCCCAGCCATTGGGTCTCGTTAAACCACATGGGACAGCGACAATAGCCAAACTTCCTTTAGCCGACAGGGCCTTCGAATCTAGGATTTTATTACCAGATTCTGGTCTCTTGGGTTCGGTTCCAGTTTTCACATCTAAAAATTATGATTTTCCTTCCCCCGATTCCTTGCTGGGACTTCTTCTCTTTGTTCTCAGTGTGTAGACTTTTTTGTTTTTTTCCGCCTTGTCGACCCTCCTTTATTTTTTCTCTTGCTTTCTTCATGGAATTCTTTATCAATTGCTTTATTTATTGCTATCCATCAAAACAGATCCAGGTGGATCAGCAAAAAGAACATCAGCTGGTAGGCAAAGGATTTAGACTTGGAAGCGGAAGCCTGCAGAGGTGTCCGAGACGGAGCAAATGTCAGCGAAGGGGAGGGTGCACTGCAGGGCAGGCAACTGAAGCCTTAGAACAAGGTTAGCAATGCCAGGCACCGATCAGAGCTTCAGTTTAATCAAGGTTTATGCAAATCATTTCCATTCAGCTCTACCGGACTCAAATGTATCACCGATCTATTAAAGGTGGATTTATGTAATCCTGGCCAGTGTCAGCATAGGAGGACAGGAGCTGCCCGTCGTGTTAAGGGCTTAACATGTGGGTTTAATTCCCAGATGAGTAGAGATGACAAGTGACCCAGATGAAGAAGGGAGATTTCAGGCCAGTCCTAGATTTCTGCCTGCCCCCCTTCCTGGTACCTGCGGGGCTAATTTCAAATGGTAAAAGGAGTGGACAACCACACAGCATGGGGATGAAAGTTAAAAAAAACAACCCAGGCATGCTCTTTATGGATTCTGGACAGGTAGAATAAAAACTACCATCCTTCCAAGACTAATTATACCTCTTAAATTCTTCTCTGATCTCCGTAATCATATTCCCCAATTTTATTTGGAAATGGAAATCCCCAAGCATTAATTTACATACTTTGTTCAAACCCAGACTCTATGGGGATACGCCTTTTACTTCATTTGAAACCTTACTGCTGGGTGGCTAGGCTTGCTTGTATGTGGCTTGCTAATGAAATAATTTCAAGCAGATGGGCTTAAATTTAGGAGTATTTCTTACATTCACTGATAAAACCAAGTTTGTCCATCAAGTCCCATCATAGCACACTCTGAAGATCCCTGGGAAAAACATTCTCTCCTATTTCTGTCCTGCACGTACCTGTACTATAACTATGATGCTGTGGAAACAAAAGACGACGACAAATCTTTTCCGTCAGAAAAAAATCAGCAGAACCAGGGGTCACGATTTAAAGCTCCAGGGAGGAAGACTCAGATCCAATGTCAGGAAGTATTTCTTCAGGGAGAGGGTGGTGGATGCCTGGAATGCCCTTCTGGAGGAAGTGGTGAAGACCAGAATTGTGAAGGACTTCAAAGGTGCGTGGGATAAACACTGTGGATCCATAAAGTCTAGAGGACGTGAATGAAGAGTGGGTGGCTCGCGGGAATGACGGCTACTACCTGGAGATAATACCTTATTCAATAAACATTCACACGGTTAATGCGACTCCAACATTGCTCTAAGCTTCAACGGCAAGAGGAAATGTGGAAAAAAGGATTTGCATTCACAAAAAAGTGGGGAGTAGCTTGCTTGTTATGGCAGTTACTACCCCAAACCAAATAAGCCTGATACTTCACTTTTAATGCATATCCAGCATAGCTCTCTGCTTCAACGGCAGGGGAGAAAGACCGACATTTCACGCATATCCAGCGTAGCTCTCTGCTTCAACGGCAGGGGAGAAAGTCTGATACTTCACTTTCAATGCATATTCAGCATAGCTCTCTGCTTCAACGGAAGGGGGGAAAGTCTGATACTTCACTTTCAATGCATATCCAGCATAACTCTCTGGTTCAACGGCAGGGAGAATGAAGAAAAGTGGATCTATATACAGACAACAACCAACAAGGACTGAATTACATAGTCTGGGTAAACAAATAAGCATGGGTGTAGCTTGCTTATTGCAGCGGTTACTACCCCTAACTAATTAAACTAGATATTTCACTTAGATGCAGTTCTAACACTTCTCTCTACATTAATGGTGGGGGTGGAAGGGAAATAGAACCAAAAGGTTACTAAGAGCCAAGAGTAACAGATAAGTATGAAAAAAAAAAAAGTGTGAAAGCTTGCTGGGCAGACTGGATGGGCTGTTTAGTCTTCTTCTGCTGTCATTTCTATGTTTCTATGTTTTTTAACTCTTTCAGTTAAATGAAAATAAGATTTAAATTGCTTTCAGATTTAGGCTCCAAATATTCAAAATACTTTTCAATAACCCAATCACGTTGGAAAATGTTTCTGGACATGCATCAAGAAGCATTAGCACTTGGTGCATGCTTCGGCTGTTCGATATCCCTGTAAATGTATCATTGCATTGAATGATGTACAGCAGATCTTTTTGACCCTTCTCAATTGTGATTTTTCTTAAATTCAAAGAAGATGTAAGTATTCTAATGTTTGTTACTGCTGGGTAGTTTCCAGAAGATGTTAATTTTTCAGATGTTAAACTCATGCCTTTTCTTTTTTTATTCCCTTTTTTATGCTTGGATCATTTACGGACTCCCTTCCCCCAGTATTGAGGACTCTTTAAGGCACACATTGTATTTCGTCTTTGGCTATTGATGGTCACTTGTTTTCTTCTATGGCCTGTATTTCTGTAACAGGTTATACTTGTAAAATTATTTGAAAATGATAAATTAAAAGTAAAAAAAACAAAACACCTCAACTTTTCAATTATTTTCAATTAAGATCTGCCATAGGATGACAAACATGTTTTGATAGGCCGTCTACCCTCTAGGATGCTAACAACTGTGGAGATGGTGACGGATGCTGAAAACATTATCTGTTGACCTGCGTAAAGCAAGCCAGAATGCGCGCTGCAGATTTCTTCTTAAAATTTCCTGAAAAGTGTATAATTAAATATTAAGGGTGTGTGTTTTATTTTCTTTGATCCAGTACAACTGGAGGGATTTCTTAAGGATGGAACAGCGGGCTCTGTTCTGTTATCAGAGTTACATAATTTATTTCAACCTTTGGGGGTTGTACCTAGGAGGGTGCAGTTTATGGGGTAGTGATGTTAATTCTATTGACAGTCTCTTTCTTCTGAATTAACGAGTTATGCAATGTTATCTGTCTATCTGCTTTTCTTCCTTTGTAGTTTCAGTTTTGATTCTGTAGGTTTCTTATGAGATGGATTTGCTGGCAATGTTAATTTATTTTGCTTTCTAATTTGGGTTGAATTTTGTTTTTGTATGTGTATGTAACAAGATCAGTTTTATTCTTGTTCAGTTTATTTTGTTGGCAATTAGTATTTTAAGTGTTCTTTTATTCTGTTTATTAGTTTACCTGTTATGCTGATCTCTGTATTATATGATCTTCTGCTTGTTAATAGAGCTCCAGCAAAGATGGCTGATGACTGGAATACAGGTTTAAGAGTTACCTTAACTAATGACAATTGGCTATTGATATGGAAACATGGACATAAGATTTCCCATGTGTTGCAAAAGAAGACCAATGTTTGTTCATCTTTTACATCTCACATGCAGGTACTCAATCTTTTATACCAAGATTCTCTTCTGCTAATCCATTGCCTTGGAGAAGGTACAGCCAACAAGGCACCCATGTATAAATGTGGTTGCCATGTTGGGTTAAAAAAATTTGGGGATGCTGCTGAGGCTGAAATTGCAGAGGAGGTCAGTTTCCCATTGCCTCTCTCCTTTCAAATTTCATTTTCTCATTATTCAGGGATGTTAATTCTCCTCCCTTGTCTATTATGTATTTAGTCTCGTCACCTTGTTACATGCGGCCAAATACGCAAATTATTTATTTATAAAATTTGTAGCCCACTCTATCTGTAATTCTAGGTGGTAACAAATTAAAATACACAATAGTTAGACATAAAACAATGCTAATAAATTAAAGTGAAACAACTTTGAACAAGTCAACCATGGCCTCAATGGCCAATACAATAATATCCACAGGCAAAGTCTGCAACCCGTAGGAAGTATCTGGCCAGATGTCATGATCATCAGGGCATCTTATGAATTAGTCACTGAACACGAGTATAAAAAAGGAAAGCCTTTAGCAGTTTTCTGAAATGAAATAGTGATTGTTCGGATATGATATCTTCAGGGAGTGAGCTCCACAACATGAGACCAGTTACACAGACTAGATGCTTGCATAACTCAGCAAGTCAAATAAGTTTGTCAAGGAAGTTACTAAAGAAAGAGTGTAAAGTATGGATGAGACGATATATCCTTGGAACAGAATTAAGATAGCGAGATACTAGACCATTAAAGGCTTTATATATGTCAGTGTAATAATGCTGAATTGAATCCTCCAGGTAATAGGTAGTTAGTGGAGATTATTCAATATGGGAGCAAAAGAACAGACCATATCTCACCCGTGCTAAAAGAGCTACACTGGCTCCCCATAGCAAAATGAATTGAATACAAAACACTATCAATGATTCACAACTATATTCACCACAATGACCACGATTGCCTCAACTCCCTTCTACAAATTCACCACACTCAACGCAACACGAGATCAGCCAATAAAGCACGTCTAGAAATCCCACCAGTCACCACAGCCAAATTAACTACCACCAGAAGAAGATCCTTTTCAATAGCTGGACCTCTCCTCTGGAACACTCTTCCTTCTAGTCTCAGACTACAAAACAACACCAAACTGTTCAAAAAACTACTCAAAACATGGCTCTTCAAGCAAGCATACAAAGACGGAATAGGTTAAACCAACGACTTTGACAATCCCCTTCATCCCTACTCCTCCACCCGCCCTAACTACCACATTTCCCCTCCTCTTTCCATTAAACTCCCCCTCCAGACCCAACCTCTTTTCTTCCCCTTAGCTCATCCTCCAACCCAGTACCCATCCACTCAACACACTACCTGATCATCTTAACATTCTTATCACTTGACAATGTATCACTAACCTACTGTCAGTATTGTTTCCAAGATCTTTTACTCACTCCTGTTTATGTAGCCCCCCTAATCTTTTCTATATATTTGCTATAATTGTAAGTCTGTTATAGTATGTCTATATTTTTAACAATATTGACATACTTAGACCTTTAACAGGTCTTTTGTATATATTCGTTATAATTTTATTTCTGTTAAAGTTGTTCCTCTGAATTCAATGTATAGCGTTGTTAAAAATGTAAACCGGAGTGAAGGCCCCCGCCAATACTTCGGTATATAAAAAAACTTATAAATAAAAAAATAAATAAAATATGCTCACACATAGAGGAACCTGTCACAATGTGAGCAGTGGGATTTTGGGCTATTTGCAAAGTCCTGATAGTCATATGGAGAAAACCAAGGTAGAGGGCATTGTAATAGTCAATGAAGGAAATGACTAACGATTGAATGAGCAACCAAAGCTTTAGATCACTAAGAAAACGTTTTAAAAAATAAATTCCGAAGGTGGCCCAGCTTATAGAAGGCATTTTTCACTATGTCACCAAATTGTGGCCAGAATGATAAAGAAGAATCAAGCAATACACCTAAATTGTGAGTTTTATGTCATATTGGAATTGCCATGCCCTCAAATAGCAAGGATGTTGGAGAGTCAACTGATGAGGAGGAGAAGTCCATTAATGGCTATTAATCAATTATACTTAGGGAATAGCCACTGCTATTAATTGCATCAGTAGCATGGGTTCTTCTTAGTGTTTGGGTAATTCCCAGGTTCTTGTGGCCTGGTTTTTGGCCTCTGTTGGAAACAGGATGCTGGGCTTGATGGACCCTTGGTCTGACCCAGCATGGCAATTTCTTATGTTCTTATGTTCTAAATCAAACAACTTCCGTTTATTTCAGGTTTAGAGCAAGCTTGTTTGCTAAAGAGCCAAGATTTAATAGCAATCAGGCAGTTTGAGACCTTGGACAGAACATCCATAGGAACCTTCATTTTCAATTTTTTTTCCCCATGGAAATTTCAATATTATAATAAAAAAACAAAAATTCAGTAGAAAAATTACTTTTTCATTGATTTTTCTAATGTGTGCTATAACAGTCATTTTTCCACTGATTTTTTATTTTTTTGTTATGACATTGAAATTCCCAGGAAATAAAAAATAAAACTGAAAATGAAGCTACCTAAGCATCTGTTAGTGAGAAGGTGACAAGAAGGTAAAACTGAATGTCATCAGCGCGTAATTTGTATCCCACATCCAGATTTGCCAGGGCCTGACACAATGGGAAGATGTAAATGTTGAACAAAATAGCTGCAAGTGCTGAGCCTTGTGGAACACCTGTAGTTAAAAGCACCATCAAGGAAGACCCTCTGTTGTGTTGACAGTTTTGTGGCCAGCTTGAAAATACAAGGAATGGCTGGGTGGGTGCTGATAGGCTGCTTGATGATATAATGAAAGGAAGGGCGGAGAGACAGCTATAGAGGTCCTGACCTCCACCCTCCTTTTTTCCCCCCCTGACTGAGCATGAATAGACTAAGGGAAACCTTGTAAAAAAATAAAAATTTAGAATTGTGTACCAACTTCAAAAAGTGCATTTTATGACTCCATGACCTGGATGTGAGCGTTATAGAGAGGAAGGAATGGGAGGGTGTGGGTCAATAGGCTTGCAGAGGGTGTTTGGGGTGGAAGGGGGTGATGTGGGTGAGTGGTGTGTTTGTGGGGGAGGGCGAGTACGTGTGGTGGAGAAGTGGGAGGTATGTGTTGTGGGGTTGGTGGACGTGGTGTAAGGGACAGGTGGGGGAGTCTGTCGGGGTATGTGCGGTGGGCCCACTTTACCCTTTTCACTCTACACTTTATTCCTCTCCTTCCCTCCCTCCCATTTTCCCCTTTGTCCCCCTCACCCCATACGTGGCAGGTGTACGTTGGAGGGTGAGTGATGTGTGGGGATGAGTAGGGGTTGAAGTGTATGTGTATGCACTCTTTCCCTCTCGCACACTTCACTTCGAGTCCTCCCCACATACCCTGTTTCCCCGAAAATAAGACATCCCCCGAAAATAAGACCTAGTAGAGGTTTTGCTGAATTGCTAAATATAAGACCTCCCCCGAAAGTAAGATCTAGCAAAGTTTTTATTTGGGTGCATGCCCGTCGCACAGAACACCAGAGCATGCAGCTGTGATTTTTTTACCCTGCAGGATTCACAGTTAGTTGTCATCACAAACCAGCATAACCAGACAACTATTCAGAATATAATAAATGTTCATTTTTTTATTCAACAGTATATGTGAATTCTTCTTCATGGAAAAATAAGACACCCCCAGAAAATAAGGCCTAGTGCATCTTTGGTAGCAAAAATTAATATAAGACACTGTCTTATTTTCGGGGAAACACGGTATATGCATTGGGGGTGAGATGGTGGTATCGGTGGGGCACTGTTTCCTTCTTACCTCGCCACTTTCCCTCGTACTCCCTTCTTTTCTCTTCCCCTCCACCCCCCACATGTGTGTGTGCAGGTGGAAGGTGGGTGGGGTTGGGTGTTGTAGGGGGGTGAGATGGGTAGTTTAACTGGGGGGTATGTGTGTGAAGTGTTATTGGTGGTGTAGGTGGGATATGTGGGGGATGGTGGTGGTATAGGTGGGGCATATGTTAGTGGTATGGAGTGCTTGGAACTATCTCCTCCTTGCACTTTCCACTTTGTCCCCCTCCCATCTTTCCTCTCTTCTGCTCACTCACCTCTTTTCTCACTATTCTTACTCACTCCCCACCCTCCTCCTTCCACAATACTCTCCTCCCCAGTCCTCCTTTCCCACGCCTCCTCTCTTCCTTTCCCTCTTCTTTCCTCCCACTAACTCCCCCCTGACCACTCACTCACCCCTTTCCTTCTAACTCTTCTCACTCACCCCTTCCCTTCGGTCCTCTGACTCGGCCCCTTCTCTCTACCCCCTTGCCTCTCACTCACCAACCTTCTTTTTTTGGGAGGACTGATAGCAAAAGGTCATTCCCCAAGCCCAGAGAGCAAGGGGTTAACATTCCCCAGCTGGGCTGCCTGACCCTACATGTAAGTCGGGGGCTATAAGGGTTTCCTAGAAAAATGTAACCCGTATTAGTGAGCCTGAGTCTCCATCTTCCTCCCTGCCTAATGTGCTGGTTGTATTCCAGTACAATCACCTATACAGAACCATGTAAATGTATACATATTGGGCCAGATTTTAAAAGCTTTATGCACGTAGAGTGCCTTACGTGCGCCGGGCCTATTTTATAAAAGCCCAGCGACGCGCGTAAAGCCCTGGGACGCGTCTAAATCCCAGGGCTTTACTAAAGGGGCAGTCTGGGGGCGGGGCCAGAGGCCTCCGACACAGCGGCCATTTGCCATTTGTGTTGGAGGATCACGTGCCGGCAGGCTGGCAGCGCGCGCAACCTGCGCCTACCTCCAGGCAGGCGCAAAAGGTGAGATAAGAAATTGGGGGGGGTTAGAGTAGGGCCGGGGGGGGGGGGGGGAAGGTTAGTTAAGGGGGAGGGAACGGGGGAAGCCCACGCGCCGACCCCTGATTTTATAACATGCGCGCGCCTATGCATGCATGTTATAAAATCGGCCGTAGCTCTGAAAATCTACCCCAATGTTTCTTACTTTTCTATCCCAGTTTCCCAAGTAAAGAATCCTTGCATGCTGCCACTGAAGAGTTCTGAGTTACTTCTGCTTCACAGTAAGTGTTTCTTCTGGAGGCCTGGGCGTTCTGCTGCATGCACACCCGTTTCCGACCCTGAACAAGTAGATTGGGCCAGAGTGATACCAAAGAAGGAAAAAAAAAAATAATCTATCGCTACTCTTCCCCATCCCCTCCCACTTTGGGTCTTGTCTGTCAGCTGCTGGTGGGGCCTGGGCAACCCCACCAGCCTTTCTACCACTGCCAGTGCTGGGGTTGTGGCTACCACCTTGCTGACTGCACCGCCCCTCACCACTGCAGCCTGCGGTCGCCTACAAGGGCGGCGGGGGCCCGTTTCCCAGCCCTGATGCACGGCGATGCTCACCCAGAGCCCCCTGATATTTTTTTTTTATGACATGGAGAGAAATTGGAGCAGAGTTGTTTTCTTTAAAATTGTGCCTAGATCAAATTGGTTATTAAATTAAAAAAAACCAAACTAGGAACATCCCAAAGTCTCCTTGCTTGAATCGGATCACTTGGCAGCTCTGGAGCAGTTGCTTTAACATTTTACTTCCACTATTTCAGTACTGTTGTGGGCACTTCCCACTGTTGGAATAAGCACTGAACACTTGACAGCCAGCAAAGAGAAATTCCTTATTAGTATTATTTCTTCCGGAGCAATGTAGAATACCATAGCAGAGTAAAGCACATGCAGAGGTAGAGACGGTGAGGCCCTGCGGCAGATTAGTTACACCACCTCCTCCAAACCTGCACAGCAGTGGGTTTGTTTCTCTGTTCGCATAACAAAGACCAGTTAGTACTACAACCTTATCTCAGATATGCTAATAACACCGCTTTCTTGTAAGCTGGAAGTTGAGCCCTAAAGCAGAAATGGAACCTGGGCGCTTGCATTTGGTATATTTTAACATTCCACAGCTCTGGCTGTTTCTATAGACCTGATCAGTTCAGTCTTATGACACTACCATTACCTTTCTGCCTCAGACGCTCCCCTCAAAATACCCACACGCTACCAGTTACAAAGGTTATGTAATGGACCCCCTTTATTTTAATTCCAATGTATCTGATGCTGCATTAATGTTCATATAGTAACATCAATAAAGATTTTTGTTAAAAAAAAAAAAATACAATCAAAAATTTGCAGCTCTGGAGAAGACTTCTGCAATTTGAGCTTTCCAGGGCTGGGCGTGTTAATGCGGTATACTTGTAGCCTCCAGGGGGAAGAGAGAGACAAGGGCTACCCTTTGGTAGGATTGCCATCTCAAATGAGGTTAACCCAGTCCTAGTTGTGCTCCACTGCATGTATGGAGATGTAGTTACGATTTCCGTAAGGAAAGTAGGAACTACATCTCCATACATGCAATGGGACAAAACCAGGACTGAATCAGCCATTTTGGGTTGACTTGGATGAGGTAATGTTGCATCTGTCGCTGCTCGATGCCCTCACTCCGCCCTCTTTACCTCTGTGGCGACTCCCTCCGGGTCTGATGGACGGTTAGCTGCCGTGGTGTCTTCTTGCCGTCTCCCTCCGGCGTCCCCGGACCGGCACGACGCTGCGGATCTGCCATGTTCCTGATGACATAGGGCACGCGCACGCTCAAATTGATGTACCAGCAAGGGCACGAACCTCGGGGGCGTCCCCTGAGATGACGTCATCCGCTTCCAATATAAAAGGTCTCAGTATTCGCTAACGAATCGAGTTAGCAAGGGTGATTGCTTCGGCTTTACTCCCAAGCTACTCTGTCTCCTCGGACTTACCAGGGGTACCTGCTCCTCGGGGGCCTCACTCTCTTTTCTTTATTTCAGATTGCAGATAGGAACTGGTACTCGCTCCTCGAGGGCCCATGTTCCTGAACACTCTGAAGATTCTCTACTGCCTGGAAGCTATCGCAGATACAGACATTTGTGAGTTACCATCGCTCTCTCAGAGCTTTCCCTGGAACCAGGTACTCGCTCCTTGAGGGTCTAACCCTTTCCAGCTACTGAGCTTCCTAAAGACCTTGTGTGAGTTTTGTCATCCAGTTCTGGCTATGAACACAGCATACCCTGTCTACTCACTATACTTAGTTTCTCTACAGCTCAGCAACCCTGGGATTGTGGTTCCAGTACCTGAGGGACTTCAGCCCTGCCGGGCATATCAGCTCACTACTGCCACCTCTGGTGGTTCTACTAACCTGTCTAATAAAAGAATTATCTGTGTCTGTCTCCGTACTCAAGCCTAGCCGGTGGTCTCTCTCAGGATATCCTCCTGGGGGGCGCAGTCATCTGTCATCGGCCCAAGGATCCACCTATCTACATTCCTCTACAGCTGAGTGCCCTCTCCAAGCACTCTGCTGGTAACAGATTGCTACTCCTTCTCCATCAGGAGTCTTCAGTAACAGATTCATAACAGATTGCTACTCCGCAGTCTAAACCCTAACAGATTGTTTACTACTCCCTCTACAGGAGCTGAGCATATCAGATTGCTAACTCCTCCTTCCACAGGAGCAGATTCATTACAGATCACTAACTCCTCCCTTCTTGAGGAGTAGATCATAACAGTTTGCTAACTCCTCCCTTCCACAGGAGCCAAAGCATAACAGATTGCTAACTCCTCCCTTCCTCAGGAGCCAATTCATAACAGGTAACAACCAGAGTTCCCTCGAAGCTGTGTGTGTATGCCCAGGCACAACCTTTCCCTCTGGCGCACACATTTTTTCTCCCACAGCGCAGGAAGGCCAGCGGGGCTGTGTTGGAGCTCATCTCACAAAGGCCCGAACACGATGGGAAGGCTGGCAGGGCCACGATGGCGCTCATATTGCTGTAGCCCAGAGATGACGGGTAGGCCAGTGGGGCCACGATGAAGCTCATCCCACCGCGGCCCCGTGATGATGGGAAGGCTAGTGGGAATGCAATGGAGCCCATCTTTCCGCAGTTTGAAGATGACAGGAAGGTTGGCGGGGCCATGGTGGAGCCCATCCTGCCACGGTCTAAAGGTGATGGGAAGACAGGCAGGGGCCGCAGTAGAGTCCATGACACTGTGGCCCAAAGATAATAGAAAGACCGGCAGAACCACAATGGAGCCCATCCTGCCACAGCTCAAAAAGAGGTGTGTGTGTGTGTGTGTGTGAGAGAGCGAGAGAGAGAGAGCCTGTCTGCATGTATGTGTATGTGTAAAAGGAAGCCTGTGTTTATGTGTAAGAGGGAGCCTGTGTGCATGTGTGTATGTGTGAGAGAGCTTGTGTGCAATTGTGTTTTTGTGTGTGAGAGAGCCTATTTGCATGTATATGTGTGTGTGTAAGAGCTGTCTGCATGTGCATGAGAGAGAGCCTGTGTGCATTTGTGTGTGTGTGTGTGTGTGTGTGAGAGAGAGAGAGAGAGCCTGTGAGAGCTTATATGTGTATATATGTGTGTTTGTGTGAAGGAGAGAAGGAGAGAGGGAAAGAGAGTTTGTGTATGAGAGAGAATATGTAACAGAATGAATGTGTTAGTGGGGAAAAGAGGAAAGGGGAATTGGATTTAGATAAGGACCCTGACTTTTATGGTCCGGGGAAAAAAAATAAGAATGGGGGTAACTATTTAAACATAAAAAAAAAAAAGAATGGGGGTACCTAATAAGCCTGATACTTTTGATGCAACTCCAACATTGCTCTCTGCTTCAACGGCAAGAGATAACAGGGAATTGGACTCAGACAGCAATAAACAAGGGCCCTGACTTTTACAGTCTGAGAAACTCATAAGTATGGGGGTGATCTGTACTTTGTGGTGGGTGCTGCCATAGGCTTGCTGGGCAGACTGGATGGACCATTTGGTCTTTTTCTGCCATCATTTCTATGTTTCTATGTGTCAGAAAGAGAGAAGATAAGGTTTGTGTGGCCACACCTCTTCCAATCCACAACAATCTTAGAATGATTGGAAATCAAAAGATCTCAGGTATGGAGAGCAGGAGATTTTTTTAATCCTTTTTAGTTTTAATTATTGGGTGTTTTTTGATGTTTCTGCTGTTTAGAAAAATTTTATTGGTGTTTTGGGAAATTTATAACATTTTAAAATTATTGGATGTTTTATTCATCAGATGTTTTGAAATACGTATTTTTTGTATGAGTATGGTTTTGCTATTCTGATTCATGATTTATATTTCTTGATTTTATTGTCTGATGTTTTATGAGGGATGGTCAGGCTGCACTGCATACAGCATCTGATTTGTTGCGATTTCTAGTTCAGTTTTTGTCTGCACAATTAACTGACACCTGTAGGATTATTGTGTGTAATCTATAAGGTGTTAAATATCATCTGAATAAGATCTAGCATCCATTTTCTTAAATTGTTGATGCAATGCTGTCAGATGATTTTAAAAATAGTTTGGCCAGGGCTTTCTTTATTGCATATAGGGCCTTTCAGGGGGGGGGGGGGGGGGGAGAGGAACCTGTAATGTCTTATAGCCGAGTCGCCAGATATGGTTAATGGCAGACCAAGGTATGCAGGGTCTAGAGCTGTGCTCTAATTCTTGGGTTAGTTACACAAAATTTGAAATTTATATTGGAGATTGGTTTTTTTTGGCTCGGTTCTGCGTGATCCAGGAATACATGATTGATAGAAAATGGGGGGGAAAAAAAAAGTCTTTTTATTTTGTAGATGCAGAATTTCTATATATAGAGAGAATGTATATTTCTATATTTCTGAGGCGAGCACTAGAATGATGGGGAGGGGATGGGGAGTGCTGATGTCAGCGAGAAGATAAAAGTGTGCCCACTCCGGCTAATCCATAATCAGTCTGAAGGGAGGTATTAGTCCTTTTCCCTCATCCTCCCAGTCTGACTTCCTTACTTTATGCACCCAAGGAGCAGGGATCAGAGGGGGGTGGGGGGAGGGGCGCCATCAATGATTTTCACAGCAGGGCGCCACGGCCTGAAGAAAGAAGAGGGCTGCGGCAGAGCCCATTATGCCACAGCCCACCCAGAGATGTTTTAGCTACCTTACCTCACAGGGTAAGGTAGCTAAAACATTTTTGCTCACAAACACCCCCAATCCTTACAGGGAACACCGGTGATGACTGTACACTTAGGGGCAGAATTTCGGCGACTGGGCGCACAGAGGGAGTGGCAGTAGAGTGTCACGTCCAGCCTGCTCGATGGCTGGAAGCCCTCAAGATCCAGGACCTGTTTATGGACAGCAACTGCATGAATGGTGCTGAGCTTAAGCATAGGGGACTGTGAATGAATTAGAAGCAAAAGCCCAAACCCAGCAAATTTTAGGCTATAAGTCCTGGCAGAAAGATCTGTTTCAGCTAATACTTCCACCCTAGAATTTAACTTGAAAATGTTTAATGAAATAGGTAGGAAAGCTGAAATTTGTTTGAGATTTGTAGAGCTGGCGGGTGTCATTGTTTTATGCTTTTTGTATTTAATAAATCTTTCCTTTGACATTCATTTATTTTTAAATTGTTTAAATGTATTTACTTGGCTTTATTATCTGCCTAACAGTCGCTCAAGGTGAAGAGCAACCCATAAAATACAATCATAACACATAAAATACACTAATAAAATTATCTAAAAAACATATCAACTTTACAATAAATTAGCTAAAAATCCAACATCATATCATAAATTACCAATAAAAAATATAAAGCACATAGGAGACTTAACTGATGTTTTTGGAGCAATCCTAGCCAGAGATAATGAAAAGGGCCACTTTATTGGCTACCTTTCTTGACGAGTCAGGCTAAATATATTTCCTTTATGGGTGGAGTAGTGGCTGTATTTCCTGATGTGATCAGAGAGATGCAGCGCAAGTGAAAATTGTTTCTTACTTACAGGAAGAGGGTACTTGATCTTGGAGCATCATCTCTTTTAAAATTTCCATGTAAGCACTTAGTTAATTTAAATGGAAATAAATATATTTTCTTTGATCCTGAATAGTTAAACAACTTTCTTCAGAATAGGATTTCACCGTAGATGTTGTCTTCTCAGTAGGATGTGTGTGAAACATTTATTGTGAGAATGTGCTGGTTTTTCTTAATACAATTTTCATTGTGATCTCTCCCCATATTGCGGACTGTGTTTTGGTAAATGGCGGCATGGTTTTAATTTTTGTCCTTTTCTTTTTTTTATCTGATCACCTCTTGCTTAAGTTTTTCTGTAATTCAAAGTTCTCTTGATTTATAATTTTCAAATCCAGTAAAGAGATAATAATTATATATAGTACAGATATATAGTAAACTGTCATAAATAATCTAAAAAATATAGCAATATACAATTAAACACCTGGGGGGGGGGGGGAATTTTTGCGACAACCTACATAAACTTACGGGCTGTCATACGAGAAAGTTATACCAATTTTCAAAGAGACCTTGTACGCGTAAGTTTGCTTTGAAAATGATCCCATGAAAACTACACGCACCCAAAGTTTTATGGCGAAAATTACATGCATATTTTTTCATAATCGAAAACTATGCACATACATGCAAACCCACCCATACTCCAAGCCCCAGAACGTCTCTCCGCAGTGCGCATAGTTTTACATGCAGACCGGCCAGGCATTATTCAAAAGGGCCATTTCTGTGAGCAAAGAACTGTTTTATCTGCAGAAGTCCCTTTTGGAAATTGCCTTCCCAGTGGGGATCCTAAGAGTCATAAAACAATCATTAAAAAAGGAAATACAATTATTAAAAGCATGATACAATAACTGGTGTTTTTTTTTTTTTTTGCTAATCACCTAAGCATGTTATTAAACGCCAAGTGAGCTTCCCAATGTGTGGAGTAATTATTAGAGAAAGCTCACTCATGTGTCCCAGCAAGCCCAAGTCGCTTTTACTGAAGGGTTACATAAAAAGGCTTCATGTTCTGGCCTCAGGGATTACAAGTCTATCATTAGGAAGAATGTCAAATAAATCGGGGAAATATTGGATTTTGTGGGATCTCTGCACATTTTGTTCGCCTTACTTTTCTTGCATCCTAACCCTGGGGCCATAAAAGAGCAAAATGTCTGGAAGCGGCAGGCTGTCGAGTGCCAGTGGGTGTCTGTTCACTGTCGCCAAGCACCTGCCGTCATCGCCAATTTATGAAGGAGACGAAAAAAAAAAAAAGGACAAGAAAAACAGCGGCAGTCACAGCTGCGGGAGCTCTTCCTGTCTCACAAAATCCCAATGGGAAGGACAGAGGGACGTGCATGGGAAAACAAGAACAACCTCAACTAGACCCAGCCCGTCACAGTCAGAGAGAGATACTAAGAGCAAAGCGGTAACTCAGATCCAGAGTTCAGGGACATGACAGAAGCAGGCTGCACGTGCTCAGGGACGCAGAGAAAGGGAAGGCAGCAGCCCCTAGGCTCGTCTGCTCTGTCCATCTTTCCTATCTGCTGTAATTTTGCAGCCTCGCATTGATTTGTGTAAGGGCCGGCCTGGTGGTCCAGTGGAAGAAATGCATGCAGCTCTATGCGGAAGGTCCCCAGCTCAATCCCCCAGTGGGGTCTTCTGCTTCCAGGGTCGGCCAGAGCTGGGGATGTTGCAGAGGCAGCATTCACAGCCCCCTGGGTGGGGGAAGATGGTTTGGGAGGGGGCGTCATTACTGGATTCAGGGCCCATGATTGCAGCGTTCTGGAAAGAGTCCTGGTGCATGGCCCCCAGCCCCAGGATCGTCACAGCAATCACCGGACTTAGATGTGCTGGAGTCAGGGACAGGGCAGGGAAAACCCCTTGCATAAGTTACAAATGAAGGCTCAAGGTGCCCCAGGATCCCAGCTGCGATGGAGGCCCAAAGCAGCAGGAGGGAACTGCAGAGTCCAAGGTAAAAAAAAAAGCTTTTGTCTTTCTTACGACACACAGCGATTTATATATTGCTGGAAAACTTTGTAACTGCATTTATCATAAAAGGCTCTGGAAAAGGGTGCTCCAGGAAACCAAATAACAGGATGTCCTCCACAGTGAACGAAAAAAAATGGAAGAAGCGGATTATAAAACTTTTACATACATAAATTAAATAATGTAGTGATCTGGCTCAAAGGATATTCTGTGCTCTTCTCACCCGAATCCTAATCTGCAGCTGCAGCATTCTCTGCTATGCCACGTAGCCTCCTGGCTGCTCTGCCAATGCACCTGAATTCCTAGGTACAGCACTCCCTGCTGAGCCCCCCCCCCCCACAGCTCCGCTAATGCACCTTAGCCTGACTGCAGCAGTCCCTGCTATCCCAGATCTGAGCCCCCTCAGCTCTGCCTAAGTCTGACCGGCAGCACCTGATCCCCAGTAGAAGTATTCTGGGCCCTGGACTCCCTGCAGTGGAGTCTGACATATATATAATGCACAGATCTTCCTTATAGTGCAGCGTTTCCCTACCCTCTTCTGGAAGCACAGCTAGCCAGTTGGATTTCCACAATGAATATGCATGAGAAAGATTTGCATAACGTGGGTCTCCAATATATGCATATTCATTATGAATATCTTGGAAACCTGACTGGTTAGGCGTGCCTCCAGGAAAGGGGTTGGGAAACACTGCTATAGCCCATAGGGAATTCCCTTATAGCATGCAAATACCCATGCAAAGGATATGTTTGTGTAATCATTTAGTATTTAGGAAGATGGTGAAAACTGTCTTCGTTTAAGGAGGCTTTCAATTGATTTGCTTTCCCTCAGTTTGATTATGACCTTGTGCCATGGAAGGAGGAAAGGTTCTGGCTCTGTGGGAGCTGTTGCTTATTGCTTGGGGTATTACTGGTCTTCTTATTTACGGCTGGTTTTTATTATCCTTTATTTTATCGCTTAGCATGCTGTTCCGCTTGTTCAAGTTTTGTTATGCTTGTAAATATATTGTTTCATTGGATTTGTAATGTATTGTAATGGTTATTTATTTGATGCTGTTGCATATCCCCTAGAGCGGATTGTGTATAGACAGCTCTTAAATAGGAGAAGTAGATGCACAAAGCCATTCCCCCTTTCCTAACACAGTCAAACCCCTGCTGTAACCTGCACTTCTCTGTGCAAAGGCTTGGACCCCAGGGCTGGCACTAACCAGAGAGGGGGAGGGGAAGCTGGTACTCCTGGTGTATTTATGGCTCTCATTAGGATTGGGGAGAACCATCTTGCTCAGCTTGCTCCGTGGATTATAAACCTCCTCGGGGAGCGATGTGTCAGCCAAGCTGTGACTGTGATGGGCAATCTTGTGGGGTTTAGTAGCAGAAGTTGCTTTATTGCAGGGGGGCAGGGATTTCCGCAGGTTACTGCCTCCCCAGCAGGGGTGGGGGAGGTGAGTCACCACTCTCTTCTCTTCAAATCCCTGCCCTAAGCAGGGGTGAAACCAGTCTCTGTCCTTGCCAGGAATCAGTAAAGTCTTTGACACTTGTAGCAAGGTTTTTATAGTGCTTAAAGCTCCTCTGCAGGATCTGTCCTCACACCCTCCGCCCCCTTACACTATGGCACTGGCTCTGGCCATCACAATATCAGGAACTGCCTGCCAAAATCTCTCTGCTGCTCAGAAAAAGCTAGGGCTGAAGAAGCTCCAAAAAGAGAGAAAAGCATGCAGAAGGATAACTGTGTGTCGGCAGGACTGCTGCATGGCCTAGTGCTCCCTCCCCCCACCAAGAGTTCCCACACAATTAAAAATTATGAATTTATAACAGAAGATTCTACATGGAAAAGGGCTTTGAGATAAAAATATCACTTACAACATGCATATTAAATGTATATGTACTACTATGATGCCGACCGGAAAGCTCTGCCAAAACAAGACACATGGAACCCATATGGACTTAGGTCCACATAATGGGGTAGATTTTATATAAGTATGCCTGCGCGTACTTTTGTTCGCGCACCAGGCGCAAACAAAAGTACGCTTGATTTTAATAGATACGCGCATAGCCACGCGTATCCTTTAAAATCCGGGGTCGGCGCGCGCAAGGCTGCCCAAAATCGGCAGCCTGCTTGCGCCGAGCCGCGCAGCCTGTCTTCGTTTCCTCCGAGGCCGCTCCAAAATCGGAGTGGCCTCGGAGGGAACTTTCCTTCCACCCCCCGCACCTTCCCCTCCCTAACCCCCCCACCTTTGTTTTAAAAGTTATGCCTGTCAGAGGCAGGTGTAACTCGCGCATACCGGCCAGCCGGCCGGCGCGAGATTCCCTGGCCTGGGAGCTGTTTCGGAGGCCTTGACCACACCCCCAAAACGCCCCCGGGCCGGAACCATGCCCGCGGCCCCGCCCCCAAATGATGTGCTGCCGTGACACGCCCCAGACACACCCACCCTCAGGAAAGCCCCGGGACTTATATGCATCCCGGGGCTTGTGCGCGCCGCTGAGCCTATTCAACATAGGCTCGGCGCGCGCAGGGGGAACTTGGGGCAGGTTTTCGAGGGGTACGCGCTTATCTTACGCACATACCTCTTTGAAAATCTGCCCCAATGGGTGTGGTCTTGACCCTCAGAAAGCCATAAGTAAACTGAATTATAATTACAATATAGTAAATCTACCATACCTAAACAGCACCAATTGTCAGCACTCCAACAGTAACAACCCTACCTAAGAAAATGAAACACTGACAATATTATACCAGGCTCCAAAACAAACAATACATCTTCTATTAGAAAAAAACAGAACAAGCCAGGCTGCTATAGATCCCTACACTGAAACTACATGCTAGCAGAATACCTCACCTCAGTGACACATGCAGAACACAGAGACCCTAATCAAATACAGAATAAAGTTACCATGAACTATAAATAGAAACTATGTAGACAAAATCTAAAGTCAGAACCTCAACAAACCAGACTCTGGATGCAGTGCAACAATGGAAAACCAGAATCAGCATGCCTCATAAAACATCAACCATAATAGTAACACCATACCAATAAAAAAATAAATATTTCAAAACAGCTGATAAAAAGAATAGCATCTAATAATTAACTCATATACAAATACAATATTTCAAAACTGCAGACACATTCAATAACACTCAATAATAATTAAAACTATTAAAGATAAAAAAAAACAAACTAAACACTCTCTCCGTACCTGGGAACTTTTGATTTCCAGTCACCCTGAGATTGTCATAGATTGGTTGGGAGAGGCAGGGTGTGGAGCACACAGACTTTCTCCTCTCTCTCCCTCACATACACACATACAGATGTTCTCTCAAAAACACATGCTCTCTGTTTCTCCCTACACATTTGCTGTGCCCCCATGACCCCCACACACACACACACACACTCGCTCCCCACTAATGCTCGCTGTCTGTTCCCATGCCCCCACACACACACACACACACACTCTGCCCCCCATTTCACACACACACACACACACACAAACACGATCTCTGTCCCCTGGACCCTGCAACACTCCGGCTCTCATATACACATACAGAAAATCTGCCTCCTCCCCCCCCCCCCAAATAAACATTCATGCATACATGCTCTTTCTCACATCCGTGTTCTCACTCAAAATGCTCGCTCTCCCCTCTCACACACACACACACATACACACAATCATGCATACATTGCTCTCTCTTCTCGGATAGGGCAAGCAGCAGCCATCCGCTTGGGTCACTGCAGCATCTGCAGGCCTCCTGTGCGGGACACTGTTTCTTTAGTACATGGACTCTGCTGCCACTGCGTCCGATGCCTTCTTCAGCTCCGCGGGCCTTGCTGCCGCTGCTCCCAATGATCTCTTCCCTTCAGGATCTGCCACCATTACTCTTCAGCCGGAAAGGCCCAGCTGCCTCTAATGCAGATCCTCTCTTCTGCACTGGCCCTTTCCTCTGGCTCACAGAGCCTCTACATCCGGCCTCAGATTGGGCCTCCTTCTTACCGCCTGCGCGGGCCCACTTCCTCTTCTAGTCTGCAGCAAACTTCCCACAGTCCTGCCACCAAAATTCGGGCTACTGCTTCCACATTTTAGGAGGATCGGTGCAAGCACTAGGCTGATGCACCCAAACCTGTGGCGCTCTGGCCAGTTCGCCTAGTGCTTCCACCAGCCTTGTGTGTAGGTGTGGAGAGGGAGGGGGTTAAAAGAGAACACCCCCAAACTTCTTTCAGTTTGGGTCCAGATTTAAGGGAGGGGCACAGAGTGATCAGCCACTCCCCACTGACTCAATAATCCAGTCAGTTCTTTTCTCTGCGCTCATGTTTGAAGAATTCATTTTTTACACTGAGGGTGATCCAGCACTGGAACCAGTTTCCCAAAGGGGTGGGGGGGAATCTCTATCAGTAGAGGATTTTTAAAAATGTTTTGAGCCTTTTTTGGCTTCCAGCTCAACCAAAACCAGAAACTGCTGGCACCAGGAACCTTTGTATGCAGCTACCCGGGGATTCCCCTCACCCCTATTTTATAATCCTCTCACAACTTAATTTAGTCCAATCATTGCAGCAAAAATCCTCAACTGGGGGTGGGTGGGGCCAATGCAACGTCCACAACCCTGCAATCGTGAGTTCCAAATCCGGCCACTAGGTGTCACCATCTGGTAACGACTATGACTCCCGGGGGGCTTGAACGCTGCCTCTGCAGCCTCCCCCCCAGTCTCAGCCGACCTGAGGAGGGGGAAAGACCTGAGCTAGGGAGCTAAACCCAGCTCCCTGCCCACATGAATAGTCTGGCCTGTCATTGGAGGTTTCAAAGAGCAAAGCCAGAAAGACATCTGTCTGAGATGAAGTTAGCGTGGAGCTAGGGAGGGGGGTACTAAAGATGACCTCTCAGATTCTTTTTCTGGGTGGTCGTGTCTCGGACTCTGCGGTCTGGGCCCGGAGCAGTGAGTGGGAGGTGGGCAGTCGGGGGAATATTACAGGTACAGAAGCAAGAGAAAGAGACAAAAGCAGGGCAGCCTCAACCTTAGAGGGACTGCCCGAGAAAAGAAAGTACAGTAAAATGGAAACAAATAATAATAATTCAGAGAAAAGAAAAAGATTATACTTCTTCTGGTGGCCTCCTTTTTGCCTGTCGGAGAAGAGGTAAAAGGGGAGGTCTGGCTTGGTTGGCAGCTCTGTGAGATCTGTGTTTGACTCCTGGTCAGGCTTCTGCTTCTTGGACCGGCTGAGGCTGTGGATGCTGTGAATGCTGCAGGGGCTGTGAATGCTGCAGAGGGAGCATTCACAGCCCCTGCAGGGGAGCTCTATGCAACAGCGACATCTAGTGGCCAAACCCGGGGCGCACATGGACTGGGGTCCAGAGGCTGAGGAATGTTCCTGTGATGCCTGGGCTTAGAAGTCTGTGTGTGTGTGGGGGGGGGGGGGAGCAGTGAAAAGCTTACATAATTGCACATGGCAGGCGAGCTGGAAGCCCGAAGGAACAGAACAGAAGAAATGCCAGGGTCCATCAAGCCCAGTATCCTGTCTCCAACAGTGGCCAATCCAAGCCACAAGTACCTGGCAAGTACCCAAAACATTAAATAGATCCCATGCTACTAATGCTGGCAGGAGGAGATTTAGATGCTTAAAAATAAGCAACAACAGGCAATGGAAGCACAGGGATATATTTGAATGTTTTTTTTTGGGAGGGGGGGGGGGGTTGTTTACTTTTTGTTATTTTTTAAAAATCCCTGCGATTCTTCTTTGCAGCCAAGCTTCACCTGCCTCGGTAACTTAGTAGATGACAGCCAGGCCTGGATTTAGGCGTAGGCAGCTGCCTAGGGTGCCAAATTTTGAAGGCGCCAAATATCCAGGCCAAGGAGGAGTCGGATTCTGCTTGCTTTATGGTCCTGCGCCGGCACTCTGCCTATGGGTACCCAAATCTTAAATCCAGCTCTGATGACGGCAGGAAAAAAACCCTCCAACTGTTCTATCCAGTTTACCCGTATTTTGCTATCTGTACTATCAAGGATATATTCCAGCTGCCAGCCACACGGTATGACCACCTGCAGGACACCACTCCTTATCCAGGATAGTTTTTCTTATCTTCCTCCGGTGTATTCCGCTTTCCTGGGTAGCTGAGCATGCAAGATCCTTCTTTTAGTTCATTCACAGGACCCCCCTTCCCCTGCCCAACCAGAAGACCCCCACAATAATCCGCTTTCGCCGCTTCAGTCTATTGCAGTTCCTGCCGCGATAAGAATCGGAACCATTTGCAATTATTTCAAGGACAGATCTGCCAGCAGGAGAGGGAGTGGGGGCTGTCCTGGACCATGGAGATACAGAATATCAGAAGGCTGATCCGGGTCGGATGCCCTCCCCCACAGAGGAGTGCTGGATCAGGTGATGGAGGAGGACCCAGGCCCAGAAGGAATGTGTGTGTGTGGGGGGGGGGGGGGGGGGTGCAAAGGAGAGAAATGCTAGGAGGGTGGAGAGATGGTGGTAAATGCTGAGGGAGGGAGTGGAGGAGAGAGGTGGAAGTAAGTGATGGAAAAGGGGTGAGAACTGAGGAGAGGTGCCGGGAAGGGGGTGGAGGATAGATGCGGGGAAGTAGGGGGCGAGAAAGGACAGAGATGCTGGGAAATGTGGGGAGGGGAAGAGGATGGATATGTTGAGAACGGGGGGAGAGGGGAGATATGCAGTGAGGGAGAGGCTGGGAGGAGAAAAGAGATTTTGAGAGTGGGAGATGCTGCAGAGGAAGAGAGAGAGAGAAAGGAAACAGTGGACAGGGGTTGGTGATTAAGCGACCCAATGAGGGGGAGGGGGAGAGATAAGGAGGGGGCAATGGAGGGGAGAACTGAAGGTGAAAGGGAGGCAGGAGGGGTGAAATCTATCAGTGGACAGAGAGGAAGAGATAAAGAGGCAGAGCAGAGAGAAATGGAGGAAATGAGATGAAAACTGATAGATCAATGTCAGACAGATGTAGGCGAGGAGGTGAAGAAGACAGGGAGCAAGAAGAAATAGAAAATGGAGCCTGGAAAAGGAATTAGAGGAAGATATCAAGAGGAAAACAGAAAGAAAAAAAAAGAGAGATCGGCACCAACATGATCAGAAAAATAAAATGACCAGACAACAAAGGTAGAATTAAAGTGTTTCATTTTCACCTCAGTCGTTGGAATAAGTCAGCTTTGGGAATGTGCATCTCTTAATTTTTATGTTTTGATCAATACAGGAGAAAATGCATTTTTATTTGTATTTCTTCAGCATTGCACTGCATGCTTATTGGGGTTCCCATTTCAGCTTTAATGTGAACATTTGAAATTTGTGTATTTGGTAGGGTATCGGTTCTGCGCATATGACCGTGGTGAGGGATTTTGTTAATGTCCAGTTTCTGGGAAAGGTTGTGTTCTCCCCGTAAGAGGCATATTGGCATCAGGAGGGCCTGGTGTAATATTTGCAGGGCTGCCTTTTTCCACACATAGGGCTGTTGCTGTTTGAGTGTTCTGGGAGTTAGTGCTGTTTTCGGTATGACAGATTCCTTTTTCCACAAATAGGGCTGTTGCTGTTTGAGTGTTCTGGGAGTTGGTGCTGTTTTCGGTATGACAGATTCCTTTTTCCACACATAGGGCTGTTGCTGTTTGAGTGTTCTGGGAGTTGGTGCTGTTTTCGGTATGACAGATTCCTTTTTCCACACATAGGGCTGTTGCTGTTTGAGTGTTCTGGGAGTTGGTGCTGTTTTCGGTATGACAGATTCCTTTTTCCACACATAGGGCTGTTGCTGTTTGAGTGTTCTGGGAGTTGGTGCTGTTTTCGGTATGACAGATTCCTTTTTCCACACATAGGGCTGTTGCTGTTTGAGTGTTCTGGGAGTTGGTGCTGTTTTCGGTATGACAGGTTCCTTTTTCCACACATAGGGCTGTTGCTGTTTGAGTGTTCTGGGAGTTGGTGCTGTTTTCGGTATGACAGATTCCTTTTTCCACACATAGGGCTGTTGCTGTTTGAGTGTTCTGGGAGTTAGTGCTGTTTTCGGTATGACAGATTCCTTTTTCCACACATAGGGCTGTTGCTGTTTGAGTGTTCTGGGAGTTAGTGCTGTTGCTGTTTGAGTGTTCTGGGAGTTAGTGCTGTTTTCGGTATGACAGATTCCTTTTTCCACACATAGGGCTGTTGCTGTTTGAGTGTTCTGGGAGTTAGTGCTGTTTTCGGTATGACAGATTCCTTTTTCCACACATAGGGCTGTTGCTGTTTGAGTGTTCTGGGAGTTAGTGCTGTTTTCGGTATGACAGATTCCTTTTTCCACACATAGGGCTGTTGCTGTTTGAGTGTTCTGGGAGTTAGTGCTGTTTTCGGTATGACAGATTCCTTTTTCCACACATAGGGCTGTTGCTGTTTGAGTGTTCTGGGAGTTAGTGCTGTTTTCGGTATGACAGATTCCTTTTTCCACACATAGGGCTGTTGCTGTTTGAGTGTTCTGGGAGTTGGTGCTGTTTTCGGTATGACAGATTCCTTTTTCCACACATAGGGCTGTTGCTGTTTGAGTGTTCTGGGAGTTGGTGCTGTTTTCGGTATGACAGATTCCTTTTTCCACACATAGGGCTGTTGCTGTTTGAGTGTTCTGGGAGTTGGTGCTGTTTTCGGTATGACAGATTCCTTTTTCCACACATAGGGCTGTTGCTGTTTGAGTGTTCTGGGAGTTAGTGCTGTTTTCGGTATGACAGATTCCTTTTTCCACACATAGGGCTGTTGCTGTTTGACTGTTCTGGGAGTTGGTGCTGTTTTCGGTATGACAGATTCCTTTTTCCACACATAGGGCTGTTGCTGTTTGAGTGTTCTGGGAGTTGGTGCTGTTTTTGGTATGACAGATTCCTTTTTCCACACATAGGGCTGTTGCTGTTTGAGTGTTCTGGGAGTTGGTGCTGTTTTCGGTATGACACATTTGTTGGTTAAATGCTGGACACACTATTCTAGGAGAGGTCTCACCGGCGCCTGCAGACTGGCACGGTTACTACTTATTTTCTGCTAGTTATGCCTCGCCCTAGGCATCCCTGCATCCCTCTGGCTCTGGCCGCTGCCTCCTCACACTGTTTCGCTGCCTGTGTTTGGGGGCGGGGCCTCTGGGAGACGAGGATGACATGTTTGAGAGGGAGCAGTTATTGGTAGTAGAGGGAGAGGCACAGGGTGGAGTGGCTGGGGGGGGGGGGGGATGTCGACGATGGTGGTCGGGGGAGGGATGTTGGTGGTGGAGGTGGCCTGGGAAGGGGGAGGGGCAGAGGAGGTGCACTTTTTGAGTCAGCCATAGGCGCCAAATTGCCTAGCTAGGGCTCTGCAGAATATTACAATAGTGCAAGCCAGAAAGTACTGGGCTCATATCGAAGTGAGAAGCAGTGTACACGCTCGGTGACACAACTGTAAAACTCTCTCTCTCTCTCTGCCGGAGCGGCTGCAGGTCAGAGGGTCACACAACGTCTTCCATAAAAGAAAGACTCATTTGTTCTGACTGCAGAGTTCAGGTTGCTGTTGGCCTTCACGGACACATCGCACACATGGCCTGAGCACGCCATCGCTCTCCCTGAAGTAGCAAGAGGAGCAGGATTGGGAACCAGAAGGAAAAGATCCTCCCGCCAGGCAGGCGCGCATCAGCTGAGGACAGCTGCAGAGGATACGTTTTCTTTTCTTTTTTTTTTTTGGCACTGCAGTTTAATTGCCTGCATTCTGATTTTGGCTTCGGAGAAGGATGCAAGCCTTGAACTGCTGGCGACAGTTACTCATTGGCCATTGTTCTGATATAAACTCTTGGTGGGCGGAGACCAGAGACTCTGCTCATTTAAGATGATCCCTATCCTCTGGATTAGGATATTCACCTCTGGTGAGTTTATGCTGAAATAGCAGCGGTAACAGGCATTCCCTAATTGCGGGGTTTTTTTTTTTTTTTGCTCTGATATTATCAAATGAATGTTCCTATTAGAGATTCTTCTACACATTCCACTGTGATCTCACCCTCTGTTAAACGCTTTGCTGGCCGCACATCCTAACCTGCTCTGTCTTGTGGGGTTTTCAGGATATCCCCCCCATGAAAATGCATAAGAGAACTTTGCATACATTGGAGACCCAGTATATGCTAATTTATCCATGCATATTCATTGAGAGACTAAGGCTGTTTCTGAGCTGTTTGCTCAGTTTCTGTGTTATTTATTGCAAACTATTTGTTCTGTGTAATGGTTTGATGTTTTGACTTATATGTCTGTCTCCATGGTTCTATGTTTTCTTGTGATCTGCCTTGAACAACTTTGGTGCATTTGACAAAATAGAAATTGTAAAAATAAAATCAGGAGCCATGTTTGCATGCAACGTGAACCAGCCGAAGCGGATGTTCCTACCTGCATTCCCTCCTACCTGGACCTGTACAGACCATTGCTAGGCCAGGCCTGGCACAAGAGAAATAGAGAGAAGCTCCAATGAGCTGCCAGCAGAGCTCATCATGCTGCCAGCCAGAGAAAGGAAGGAATGATACTGAGGGGCTTCTAATTGTGTGAGAAGGCATGTGTGTGTGTGTGTGTGTGTAAAAAAGTGTATGTGTGTGTGTGTGTAAAAAAGTGTATTTGTGCTTGTGTGAAAAAGTGTGTGTGTGTGTGTGTGTGTGAAAGCATGTGTGTGTGTGTGAGAATGCGTTTGTGTGAAAGCATGCATGTATGTGAGAGAAAGCGTGTGTTTGTGTGCACAAGAAAACATGTTTGTGAGAGACAGTGTGTGTGTATGTGAGAGAGCATGCTTATGAGAGAAAGAGAAAATGCATATATGTGAGACAAAGCATGGTTTGTGTGTGACAGAAAGCATGTGTGTGTGTGTGTGAGAGAAAGCGTGTGTGTGAAAGCATGTATGTATGTGAGAGGAAGCATGTGTTTGTAAGTACAAGAAAACATGTTTGTGTGAGAGACAGCGTGTGTGTATGTGAGAAAGAAAGCATGCATGTGAGAGAAAGAAAATGCATGTATGTCTGTCAGACAAAGCATGGTTTGTGTGTGACAGAAAGCATGTGTGAGATAAAGCACGTGTGGGTGTTTATATGTAAGAAAACATGTATATGTGTGAAAAAGAAAGCACATGTGTGTTCTAAGAGAAAATATGTGCATGTGTGTAAGAGGAGAAATTTTGTGCTGCCCCTCTATCTCTTTAGAGTAATCAAAACAAACTCAGGTAGGCCAGTGCAATATGGATGCTCTAAAAACGTGCGTCCAAACTGGGTTCATGTTTTTTTTTAACGCGCACGCAATCACCTCTCTTCAGCGCCTGATGCAATAAGCAAATCTGCTGCCGTGCTAAAAAAAGGATGCACTAGGGATAAACTATGCGCCCCTAGTGCGTCCGTGGTATCCGGCAGCCAGGAGACGTGGCTGTGCGTGGTTTAGGAAAACAGATGCTCAATTTAAGAGCATACATGTTATCCCACGGCAGCTAATTTACCGGCAGATTATGCACACAGAATATACACAACCCAGAGCGTGTATATTGTACGCCCTGAAATGTGTTTTTTTATGTTGACTTTTTATTTGCATGGTGCTGCTTTCTGTGGTTCTTCCTATTTAGTATTATGACACTACTAAGTAGGAGGAACCACAGAAAAGCAGTTTTTTTTGTTTTTAAGTTGAGCCCTTGACGCGCTGGAAGACTTTATGCCTGCTCCAGGGCAGGTGTAAAATTTTATTGGTTAAAAAGTGCACCTTGAGTGCACAAGAATTTTTTACATCGCAGGGTAATAGCTAATAGCCTCATCTACATGGAATTTACATGTAATGAGTGCTATTAGCTACGCATGAATTTGGACATACATTTTGGACGCACTGATCCTCTTATTGCATTGGGGTTATGGACGCATGTCCAAAATGTGTGTCTAAACACTTGTTAACCTGTGCACTGGGCTGGGCACACTTTATTGCATCGGCCCCAGGGTGTCTGGATATCAAAGGTTCCCGGGTATGGAGAGCAGGGATTTTTTTTTATCCTTAGTAGCTCTGATTATTCTGTGTTATTTGATGTGTCTGCTTTTTTGAAATATTTTGTTGGTGTCTGGGAAATAAAAATTAAGAGTTTTTAACTATTGGATGTTATTCTATTCATCAGCTGTTTTGAACTATTTATTCTTTTTTTGTTAGTATGTTTTACTATTATGATTGTTATTTTATATTTTTGTATTTTGTTTGATGTTTTATGAAGAATTGTGATGTTTCTGTTTTTCCATTGATGCATTGCATAGAGTATTTGGCTTCCTGCAATTTCTAGTTCAGTTGTTGTCTGCATGTTTCTATATATAATTTATAGTCTCTTTATTCTGTATTAGGTAAGGGTCTGTATGTTTTCTGCATGTGTGACAGAGGTGAGGTATTTTACTAGCATGTAGTTTCTGTGTAGGGATCTGTAGCAGCCTTGCTTGTTCTGTTTTCTTAATAGGATGTGTATTGGTGTTCTAGACCTGGTGTAATATTTTCAGTGTTGCCTTATCATAGGTAGGGTTGTTATTGTGAGTGCTGGCAGTTTGTGCTGATTTGGTGTGCATTGTAATTGTAATTACATTTTCTCATGGCATTCTATGGGCTACGCCAACACGCATTTCAGTAGTACAGAGAAACCTTTGCTGTTGTCTTGTCCACATGCTTGGCCATCTTGAGATCATCAGATATGATCACCCCCAGATCCCATTCTTGCTTCGTACGCAGAAGAATTTCAGAAAAGATCTCAGAATTCCTTGGCAAACTGATTCTCTGCCCAGTTCAGTTCTGACCTTGGCCCTCCAGTGATACAGAATGAAATTTTCCCTCTTGGTCCCTCATTCTTTGCTAAACTAAATAACTCTTTAACATAAAAGTATATACTCTATGCTATTTTCTGATGTGCTTTTACTCACCATGGTCCTTCCTAGAGCAAAAGTTGCTGGTGCTGATTGCTGTTATGAAAGTTCCTGCTGGCTAGACAGGGACACGGTGACCTAATTTTCCTTCCCTTCTGAATGACTGAAGAGCTATATTTCTCCACTTTCCTCCTGCAGCTCACAATATTGAGGCCAGGAACCTCACTGTCTTTTGCTCTGACTACCATTCACAATGATGTAACAGGAAGAGCTTGGGGTGGGAGGTTGGGGTTAACCCCAGTCGCTTGGCCCTCAAATCCTGAGGCTCCTTCATCCCAAGGATGCGTGCTCCTGCTCAAGCCTATGAACTCCCCCTACTCTGCAGTGCCTCTCTACCCTCCCCATCCATGCCTAAAATATAAGAGTCCTGATATCCTTCCCACCCCCATCCTTAACATAGCAATTCAACTGCTCCCTGTCAACTCACGTACTTGTCACTCCCCCCCCCCCCAGACTGGGAAATTCAACTTTCCCATGGGCCCTTCACAGACAATTGGTACACAAAAGGAAAACGTATTAAAGTACAGATATAATAGCCAATGGCTGCCCAGAGTTAAAGCATCAATTCACAAACATGACATGTTGAATCCTGCCATCAGAATCAAAATGCCTGCTCAACACAATCCCCACAACTCATCTTTCTCCATGCACCAACCCTCAGAAATGAGCTTGTGATTGTGCCTCTCTTCTTAAGAATTAATTCGCAACACGACTCTTCAGCCAGATAAATAATCATAACCGTTTCACCCCCAACTAACAGGCCAAGGTTTTGAAAAGGGGAGGGACTAAGAACGTGGCACAAATAACCCCCCCCCCAAGTTCCTCGGGCCTAGTCTAATGACTACTAATGCCACTTCAGTGCTCTTCCCCCAGGCAGGCAGAGTGGAACCTTAGTAAGTATAGGACCTGTAAACCTGTTGCCTGCATGAACCGCTGGTGAGCCCAAACAGCTGGCTCTGCTTTCTGCTGAGAACAACAACACTGGCTAAGGAGATCCCGGGAGGGGGGGGGGGCATAGTTCTTTCTGCACACCCAGGACTTGCCTTATTAAAAGGAAGGGAGGGAACCATGAAACTTCAACCACTTTTCTGGTGGTGTTCACAAGCTGGAAAACCTTAAATCAAGAGCTTCAGGTGTCACTGCTAGAAGCCATGAGATGAATGAGTGATAAGGCAACAAAGGATTTGACTATGAATGTCTGGAGGTTCTCTCAGGTACTAGAGTCCTCTCTTATATCTTTACAGTACAAAGAAGCAGAGCTGAGCCTCATACTTGCACATAAAGAGCATGAAAAAAGCATGATGCTTTGCACCGTCAACATTTTCAGTCGCTGTCCGCAAAGAACACAAGCAAAGCCTGAGCCAGAGCTTGAATCCACCAGTTGAACAAAACTGAGGATTTCTCACAATGTGCAGAAAGAATGTGGATTGAAATCCAATTCTGGTCCGGCCCAGTGACTCAGTGCACGTGGAAAGTTCAATCCCCAAGTTGGGTCTTCCGCTGCCCAGGTTGGCTAGGGCTGGGCATGCTGCAGAGGCCGTCTTCACAGTGCCCAGGAAAAAAAATGGGGAGTTGTGGTCATTGCTCAAGGGTGACATCTAGTGGCCAGATTCAGCACCTATGATTGTTACTTTGCAACTACTTTGACGAGGAAACTCAAGTAGCCATCATCATTCTAACTCTGCATTCTTGCTAAATGGATAAATCTGGCTTAATGGTTTGCAACATCCATTATTGACAGTTATTGTACACAAAGAAGGTAATTTTTAAAAACATTTAGTGCTTTACCAGCAGGAGTGGGCTTTTAAAAAAGTTGCCTGCCCAACATGGAGGTAAACCTACTTATGTATATCCTGTTTGGATTTATACGCATACATTTGAAAATTCCAACATATGCATGTAAATGTTCCCAAAAAATGTCTGTACACTAAATAGCAGGTGTAACCTTGTGCAGGTAGATTAGGTGGGATAATTTTCAAAGCGGACATATATGCAAAGGTCGGTTTTGAAAATTGGTGTGATTTGGATGTATATTTGCTGGCTACGTTATGCACGATGTAACAAAATCACCCCCTAAATGCAAAACTATTTAAAAATAGCTCAATCACGCACACACATGAACTTCAGGGAAAGCTTTCTGATCGAAAAAGGCTTCAGATATGCAAGCACTGGGTAAGAAAGCATCCTGGAGTCCACTTCTCTGATAGACTAGCAGCCTCATTTAGGTCTAATTCATTTGAAAGGATACAAAAAAGCATGAGTATTCCCCCAATAAATGCATCTTTCCCCATCTTGTATTTCTGGCCTATCTGCACACCAAGAACATAAGATGTTCCCTGCTGGCCAGACCAAAAGACCATTGAACTCAGCTTCCTGTCTCTGACAGTGACCAGTTCTTATCATTAAGAAGTATCTGGTGGACACCTTATCCAAGGATGTGACTCCAAGGACATGTGGCCAGGAGGGAAGGGTTAGGACTGCCCTTGTAGTTGGCCACGTAGTCATTAGGACGGTAGATAGCTGGGTGGCTGGTGGGCATGAAGATCCCTTGATAACTTGCGTGCCTGGTGCAAATGTAGTGGACCTCACATATTACTTAGATAGGATAATAGAGAATGATGGGGGGGGGGGGGGGGTAACTTGCTGGAGTGGTACATATGTGTGCCAATGGCATAGGAAGGTGCAGGAGGGAGGATCTGGAGGCTAAATTTAGGGTTTTAGGTAGGAAACTGAAATCCAGAACCTCACATTCACAGAAATACTCCCCATTCCATGCACGGGATCCCAGAGACAGGCTGAGCTCCGGAGTCTTAAAGTATGGATGAGGCAATAGTGCAGATGTTTTAAGAATGGGGAGCTTTCTGAAGGAAAGGGAGCCTATTCTGATGGGACAGGCTACACCTTAACCAGGGTGGAACCTGGCTGCTGGTGCTAACCTTTAAAAAGGAGATACAGCAGCTTTTAAACAAGATCATGAGGAAGCCAATGGTCTAACAAAATACATAGTCAGAGGGAGGTATGTTTAAAGGATACTGGCAAAACAGGGAAGTTAGAATGTCCCAATAAAGAGGTTGTGATAAAGGTTAAAGTAGCCCAAATGGATTTAAATAAAAAGCACACAGATACAAATGAATCCAAACTGCCTGTGTCATCTGCTAATAAGCAGGTTGTGAACAACAAGTTCAAATAAAAAAAATCATACTTTAAAATGTCTATGTGAATGCCAGAAATCTGAAAAATAAGATTAGAGAGTTAGAGTGTATGGCATCTCAGAGAACTGATGGAAGGAGGATAACCTTCGAGGAACTGTGATACCAGGGAACAAATTTCATTTCATTTATTATATCCTTCCACCAGACCACAAGCCTTCCCAAAGTGGTGTATAACCATACATGTAACATTGCACAATCTATGCAAACAGCAAAATAATAAAGCACCCTTAACCCAAATCATGCCCATCACCCCCATATCCCCTCTATTCTCCTGTCCCCCATCTCCCGCCATCAAACTGTTAGATCTTATCTACTCCCCAAATATTTATTTCATCAACAGCACACGGGCACAAACTAAATCTCCTACGAGTTCACCACTTGTTAAACCTATCAATCCTGTTTCCCCCCACCTCCCTCAGAAAGTCCACGATCCCATTTATCTATCAAGGAAAAGCCACTTTTTAATTTTCTTTTCCTGAATTATATCAACACGAACGGGCAGATCAAGTTGGTGGAGGGGGCGGCACTCTATGTTAAGGATGCCATAGAGTCAAGGTGGACAAAAGTTCCTCAGGAAATGAAATGTACTCTGGAATCCTTATGAATAGAATTTATAAGTGTGGCAGGGAAGAGTACAGTAGTGGGGTATACTATCACCCGAGGAAACAGAATAAAAAATACAGAGATTAGGCAGGCTAATAAAACTGGCAACACAATAATAATGAGAGATTTCAATTAACCCAGCATTGATTGGGTAAATGTCACATAAATAACTGTTTCATGTAGCTGCTGCTCATGGAACCAATGAAAGGGGGAACTACTTTAGTTCTAATTCGCAGTGGGACATGGGACACGGTGCAAGAGGCAAAGATGGTAGATTCGTTTGGCAATAATGATCATAAAGGGGGTCATTTTCAAAGGAGTTACGCATGTAAATGTGACATACTATCGTAGCAATTTTCAAAAGCTATTTACTCGAGTAAAGTGCACTTACTTGAGTAAATCCTATGGACAATTCAATGGCATATATTGTAGCAATTTTGAAAAGCCCACTTACTTGAGTAAAGTGTATTTACTCGAGCAAAAACCAGTTTTGCTCGAGTAAATGCTTTTTAAAATCTACCCCAAAGCATTTAAATCTGACATAATCACTGGAGGGCAGATATGCCCTAAAACAGCTGCATTAGCTTTGAACTTTAAAAAGGAAGACTATGATAAACTAAGAAAATTAGTAGTTAGTTAAAAATTAAAAGGAGAGGTTGCGAAGGTTTGCATAAGGTGTAGATATTGTTTAAAAATGCTATCTTGGAAGGTCAGATAAAATGTATTCCATGCATTAAGAAAGATCAAAGGAAGCCCAAACGACTGCCAGCATGATTTAATGGTAAGGTGAAAGAGGCAATTAAAGCCAAAAGGGCATCTTTCAACAATGAAAAGCAGACCCACATGATGAAAACAGGCAAAGGCATTGCACTGGCAAGTTAGAAGTAAAACAGTAATAATGCAGGCCAAGAAAGACTTTGAAAAGTAGGTTGCCATAGAGGTAACAACTAATAACAACGACAACTTTTTTAAGTACATTGAAACAAAAAGCCTGTGAGAGAATTAATTGGTCTGCTAGATGGCCAAGGGATAAAGAGTGCTCAGGAAGGACTAGAAAATAGCAAAAATGAATTAATTCTCTGCCTTGGTCTTTAACTGAGAAGAATGTTGGAGACATACCAACACCAGAAACATTTTTTGATGGAGATAATTCTGAGCAACTAAAGCAACTCATTATGAAACTGATAGATGTAACAGATCAAATTAACAAACTAAAAAGTAACAAATAACCAGGGCTGAATGGTTCTGAAAGGATTCAGACTTGAAATTTCAAACCTGTTACTAGTAATCTGTTACCTATCATATAAAAAAAACCACAGTACATGAAGACTGAAGGGTGTCAAATCGAATGCCTATTTCTAAAAAGGTCTCCAGGAGTGATCTGGGAAACTATAGCCCGGTGAGCCTGATGTTGGTCTTGGGCAAAATGATAGAAGCTATTCTTAAAAGCAAAATTACTGGCTATATAGATAGACAGGGCTTAATGGGGAAAAGCCAACATGGGCTTAGCAAAGGAGTGTCTTGCCTTGCCAATCTATTTGATTTTTTGAATTGTAAATACACATGGAAATAAAGGTGAAGCCAGTTGATATAGCATATTTAGATTTTCAGAAGGCATTTGACAAAGTCCTTTATGAGAGACTCCTTGGGAAATTAAAAGTCATGGCATAGGATGCAGTCTCTTATTTTGGATTTCTCACTGATTAAACGACAGGAAATAGAGAGTAGGACTAAATGGTCAGTTTTCTAACTAGAGAAAGGTAAAGAGTGGAATGCCCTAGGAATTTGTACTGGGACCTGGGCTACTTAAAATATTCATATATGATCTGGAAAAAGGAGCAATGAGTGAAGTGATCAGATTTGCAGACGTGTATAATAACTTCATATGATATCTACAAACGTCATCAATGTATGTAACTAACATACCAATGTGTGTTTGATGCAATTTGAATAATGGTACGATAGTGCATAAGTTTCCGACTTGCCCTAAAATTATCCCTTTTTGGGATGACATCCTAATGTTTTTGGAATAATGTGTTGAGCTTAAGATTCCCAAGAAGAGGACTAAACTTTTATTGGGAGATATAGCAGAGATTCTTGATCTCAGTGGAGGTGAAGACTTGCTTATATACTTGGCACTACAATTGGCATGCAAGTGTATTCTTCATCTATGGATAGATAAATTAACACCTAGTTGTCCTTATGGCAGAACAAAATGATGGGCCTTATGAAGATGGAAAGAATGGATATTCTTTTCTGAAAACGTAAAGCATTGGATGAATATGTGAAGACCTGGAAAAAGTTTTATCGGCTGCTGACAACAGAAGAGGTGAATAAGTTAACTTCTATGGGATATTCAATAGGCTGGGAGGTCAAATCTGCCACTTCTCCTGCTTCAAACACCAATATATGAAATAACTATAGGAAAGGGGTAGAAGCGGGGGTTCTACTGTATGGTTGTATTGAGAATGGGATTTAAAATGGTTAGTTTAATTTTATGTTATCTAAAATGTGTAAGGATTGTTTTATATGTATTTGAGTGTTGCTACTGCAACTCAATTTAATGTAAACCGCCTTGAAATGAACTTGAAAGTCGGTATATAAAGTGAAATAAATAAATAAATAAATAAATAAATAAATAACTGTCGACAGATGCACCGAACATTGATGGTTTCGCTGTCTAACAGTATTGTTGAACATCACTTCCTCTTGAAAGCTCAAGGAGTGTGAGTGGGTGGATGAGTAGGGGGCTGAAATTGGGTTGGGTAAGGAGTGTGTATGTCAGAGGTGTGAATGGTTGAGAGAGCGTGAGATCCAGAGTGGGTGTGTGAAAGATGACTGGGATGGCTGGTGGGGAAGGGATATATAAAGAAAAAAAAGGTGGCAGAGTACAGCATGAGACATGGATGGACTAGTCTATTGAATGTACTGTATTGAGTATTAACCCAGATTAAGATGAATCTATTAAAATTATAAAATTCCTGTTTGTATGGTTTTAATGGTTAAAATGTTTGTGCTTTCTGCTCAATAAAAAAAGTAATTAAAAAAAACAAGATTTACAAATGACACAAAATTATTCAGAGTTGAATACATCAGTAGATTGTGAGGACTTGCAGAAGAATCTAGCAAGACTAGGGGACTGGGTGTCTAAATAGCAAGTGAAGTTTAAAATGGACAAGTGCAAAGTGATACAAACAGAGAAAAAATAGTCCCAACTGCAAATACAGATTCCGTATTAGGAATCACCATCCAAGAAAAGGATCTCGGAGTTGTTGTGGACAATATTTTGAAATCCACAGCTCAGTGTATGGCAGTGGTCAAAAGAGCAAATATAATGTTAGGCATGCTTCATAAAGGAACGGGAGATAAAATGGAGACTATCATATTGCCTCTGTGACTGCACTCTGAGTATTGTGTTCAGTTCTGGTCGCACAATCTCAAAAAGGACATAATGAAACTAGAAAAGGTACAGAGAAGGGCAACAAAAATGATAAAAGGACTGAATGTTCCCTTATGAAGAAAGGCTGAAGAGGTTAGGGCTCTTCACCTTGGAAAGAGATGGCTGAAAGGAGATCTGACAGCAATTTATAAAATCATGAGAGGACGCACTAGGTAAATAAGGCTCAGTTATACTAAGACTAGGGTCACGCACCACGAAACTAAGAACCGGCAGATTTAAAGCAAATCATAGAAAGTACTTTTTCACTCAATGCGCAGTCGATTTGGAGAACCTGTTGCCAGAGGCGTGGGTCAAGACAACCAGCAGAATGGGGTTTAAAAGAAGTGTGAAGGAGTTCTTGGAGGCAAAGTTCATAAAGAATCATTGGCCAGGCAGACTTGGGGAAAGCCACAGCTTATCCCTGAGATTGCAACAAAATGTAGATCTGCTCATTGGGAACTGCAGGTTATTTTTGTCCCGAACTGGCCACTGTCTGAGACAGAGTACTGGGCTTGAAGGATATGGGTTTGACCCAGCATGGCACGTCTGATGCTCTTAGATCTAGATCCATAATTCCTTGTTGCTCGCTCCCCGGGATAAGCAGTGGGTTTCCCTCTGTTCACCTGGCTAATAATTATTTATGTACTTTTCCTCCAGGAACTTGTTCAAATTTCTTTAAAAGCCCCTCCTCGCTAAGAGGTAGATTTTCAAAGCAGCCACGGCCGTCCATGTCCCCGCAGTGCCCAGCGCGCACACATGGAGGTGCCGATTTTATAACATGTTATAAAATCAGATAGCCACACACACATGCACAGGCGGCACGCGTGGGGGCAAATTTTCATTAAATACGCGCGGCGACACAATCAGGCCTTCCCCAGTTCCCTCCCAGTCCGCTCAGCAGCTCAGTCAGGGGTCAGAGGGATGTGCGTACATGTAGCCTAATGAGAGTTCACACTGCAGAGCACTGTAAGCAGTTCGAGTACATTAACTGACTTTTATTATGGAAAGAAAATTCAAATCCCCAAATGCAGGGTTGCAGACCTCGCTGTTGCCATAACTGAATCCTGAAATGGGGAAAAATTCCTGGCGAGAGTGGCCAGTCTGGCACCTTTGACAAGCCCCGAATACACTAAAAAAAAAATAGCAAGAAAGGAAAATTAGAGAGCAGCAAGATCACGGGGTACACATAATCCAAATTTATGCCTGTAGGGAGGTTTCCAGCTGGAAAGTTTGTGGCATGTGAATCCAATAAAGCTTTCAGTGACATACGTGTCTTGCAGTGCTTCCTCTGGGCCACACACACACACACATACTGCAGCAGCTTACAGGGGCAAGGAGGCCTGGCAGACACTTAGCAGCTCCTATTTACGAACTGTAAGTTGCCACAGGCAAAGGAGCTGAGAGGGAAGTGGAGAATGTTTCACAGGCAGGAGAATCTCTGACGGTGAAAAACCGCAAAGAAGCAGGCGGTCGCTATCTCGTTAGGTCAAAGGATGTGAGGTTTTGCCAAACCGTCTGTCGGGAACTGCCTTGCACAAAGGGACTGCAGAAATCTGCATTTATATTGCTCAGGTCCCATGTCTTATGATGCAAGTTTGAATTCAAATTTTTCAAAATGTCTAAAAAAAAAAAAAAAGAGCAGACTGCTTTATTGTTTCATGAATGAGCTATTTTGCCCGGTGGTTGTTTTATTGACTGTGTAGGAGAATATGTTCCCTGTCACTGGCTGTTATCTACACTGACAAATATTGGATTTGAAGACATTTTTACTATATATATATATTTTTATTTTTTTTTTTTTATTTAGCACACATGAAACATGGTCCCAGTTTCTTTGTTCCCCTTGTCTGTCTTTTCCTAATTCCTTTTCCAGGTTCTCGTTTATTCTTTCTTCTCTCTCCTCGTCTTCTTTCCTGTCTCCTTCATACACTCTCTCTCACATGTGCACTCTCTCACACACACGCTTTCTCTCACATAGGCTCCCACTTTTTCATGCTCTCTCTCACATACACACAGGCTCCCACTCCCACTAACTCTCTGTCACTCAGGCTCCCACTCTCATACGTTCCATCTCAAATGCAGGCTCCCACTCCCCCCCACAAGCTGTTTATGACATGCAAGCTCTCATTCCCCCTCACAGACACACACAAGCTCTCATTCTTACATTCTCTTTCACATAGGTTTACATTCCAACACAAACATACAGGCTCTCACATGCAAGCTGACACACACACACAGGCTCTCACTCTCAAAAGCAAGCTGCCACTCCCACACAGGCTCCCGCTCTCATGCTTTCTCTCACATGCAGGCTCCCACTTCCACGCACATACGCTCCCTCACATATACACAGGATTTCACTCCCACATGCTCTCTCTTTTTCAAACATACATGTTCTTGCTCTCTCTTACATACAGGCTCTCACACCCACATGTTCTCTTTCTCTCTCTCACACACACACACACACAGAGCTTCTCCACTCCCACATGTTCTCTCTTATAAACACAACCCCAGGCAGGCTCCCATTCACATCTCTCCCCCAGGCAGTCTCCCATTCACACCCCATCCCACCCCATGACAGGCTCCCATTCACACTCACCCCCAGGCAGGCTCCCTTTTACACCTCCCCACCCCAAGGCAGGTTCCCATTCACACCTCTCCCCCCAGGCAGTCTCCCATTCACACCCCCACCCCACAGCAGGCTTCCCATTCACACACACACCCAGGCAGGCTCCCATTTATACCAACACCCCCAAGAAGGCTCCCATTCAACAAACACATACCCAGGCAGGCTTCCATTCACTCACAAACACAAAACCCAGGCAGTCTCTGGCCTCTTCTTTCTTTGACCACCAGTGGGACAGGCTCCACGGGCGGTCTCCCAGACCTCATTCTCTTCCTGACCGCTGGTGGGATGGGAGCCACTGGCAGCCTCGTGGGCCTCCTCTCTTCAGTCGCCTGTGGGACAGGGTTCACCAGCAGCCTCCCCTCTTCGGCTCTTGCTGGGTGTTCACACTTGGCACAGCCTGGCCTGTTCGTGGGGGCCCTGCGACAGAGCCTGTCTTCCCCAGCCACCAGGCAATGCTAAATGGGCTATGCCACTGGGCAGCAGCAATGCAAGCTTCCGCGCCTCCTTCACATACAGGCCCCACTAGAGATTAGAACAACACAGGAAGGAGCGGTGCAAGCTTCCCCCCACCACACACACACACCTCACCACCACAGAGCGAATACAGTACAGATAGCAGTAGTACAAGCTTTTCTCCAACATATATACACACACACACACACACACACACACACACACACAGTGTGCCCCACCACAGAACAGGTACAGCATAGGGAACGGCAGTTAAGATTTCCAACTGCCTCCATTATTTCAGGACTGGCTGATCTAATGCTGATTTCAGTGCTGATTTTTTTGCCAGGTCACTGATAAATTTGCTTTTCACAAAGTTGCGGCAGTTCAAGACTCAGAGATAAAGGGGAAATCTCTAGGGCCACACACTTAGGGCACTGTGAGAATTTTCAAAACTCATGGGTTGGTACTTCTTGATCTGAAAGCAGAAAGTGCCGGCCCGACAAGTTAAATGTAAGACATTGGTAAGACAGGCTAAGAAAGAATTTGAAAAGAAGTTGGCCATAGAGGCGAAAAAATTCACAATAAAAACGTTAAAAAATATATCCAAAGCAGAAAGTCTGCGAGGGAGTCAGTTGGACCGTTAGATGATCGAGGGGTTAAAAGGGGCACTTAGAGAAGATAAGGCCATCGTGGAAAGATTAAACAATTTCTTTGCATCGGTGTTCACTGAAGAGGATGTTGGGGAGATACCCGTACCGGAGAAGGTTTATATGGGTGATGATTCAGATCAACTGAACCAAATCACAGTGAACCTGGAAGATGTGGTAGGCCTGATTGACAAACTGAAGAGTAGTAAATCACCTGGACCGGATGGTATACACCCCAGAGTTCTGAAAGAACTAAAAAATGAAATTTCAGACCTATTTCAGTTAATTTGCAACCTATCATTAAAATCATCTGATGTACCTGAAGATTGGAAGATGGTCAATGTAACCCCTATATTTAAAAAGGGATCCAGGGGTGATCCGGGAAACTATAGACCAGTGAGCCTGAATTCAGTGTTGGGAAAATTTGTGGAAACTGTTATAAAAATAAAATCACAAAACATTTAAATAGACATGGTTTGATGGGATACAGCCAACATAGATTTACCCAAGAGAAGAGTTGCCTCACAAATCATCTACATTTTTTTAAAGGGGTGAATAAACCTGGGGGCATAGGTGAATTCGTAGAAGTGACGTATTTGGATTTTCAGAAGGCGTTTAACAAAGTCCCACATGAGAGGCTGGTTAAAAGATAGTGTATGAATATGATCAGTGCAACAGATGTCAGAGCTGTGAAAATGAAACTTAAGTGGACTGCTTTCCTGGAAACTACAGCAGGTACAGCTGTCCCTAGCAATGAGGCACTACACACATGCAAGATTTATTAATTGGACAAGGGATAAGGGGCGGGTAAACGCAGACACCTGTTGATTGGCTGAAGGTAACTCTTTATAACGCTTTGCACTAGCAGTGTAGTTCTGAGCAGGTTTTGGGCTTGCACCATTTGCTTTGTAATGCTCACTGCTCCTGAAGAAACCACACCTTTCTTCATCATAATAAACTTCACTGTTTGAATTCTAGAGCTGGTCTCTCCATGGGTCTTTCTAGTCCTAGGTTTATTTACAATAGGATACAGATTAGGATTAAAGAGTCAGTTTTTCACAGTGGAAAAAGGTAAACAGTGGAGTGCCTCAGGGAACTGTACTTGGACTGGTGCTTTTTAATACATGTATAAATGATCTGGAAAGGGGTACAATTTATTTATTTATTTATTTAACATTTTTATACACCGAAATTCATGTAGACAATTACATATCACTTCGGTTTACAGTATAACATAAACTAGCATGTAAGAATGCTTTTACATATAACAGGTATAAGATAACTTGGTGAGGTTATCTTATACCTGTTAAATGACTGAGGTGATCAAATTTGCAGATAACATAAAATTATGTAGAGTAGTTAAATCTCAAGCAGATAGTTATGCGAGACTGAAAGATTAGGCTTCCAAATGGCAGATAAAATTTAACATAGACAAGTGCAAAGTGATGCATATAGGGAAAAATACCCCATGCTGTAGTTACACAATGTTAGGTTCTATCTTAGGAGTTACCACCCAGGAAAGAAATCTAGGCGTCATAGTGGATAATACATTAAAATTGTTGGCTCAGTGAGTTTGGCATTCAAAAAAGCAAACAGAATGTTAGGAATTATTAGGAAGGGAATGGTAAATAAAACAGAGGATGTCATAATGCCGCTGTGTCGCTCCATAGTGAGACTGCCCCTTGAATACTGTTTGTAGTTCTGGTCACCGCATCTCAAAAAGGATATAGCTGCACTGGAGAAAGTGCAGAGAAGGGCGACCAAAATGATAAGGGGCATGGAACGGCTGCCCTATGAGGAAAGGCTAAAAATGTTAGGGCTGTTCAGTTTGGAGAAGAGACAACTGAGGGGGGATATGATAGAAGTCTACAAAATAATGAAAGGACATGAACAAGTTAATGTAAATCGGTTATTTACTCTTTCAGATAATTGAAGGACCAGGAGGCATACCATGAAGTTAGCAAGTAGTTAATTTAAAACAAATTGAAGAAAATTCTTTTTCACTCAGTGCTTAATTAAGCTCTGGAATTCATTGCCAGAGGATGTGGTTACAATAGTTAGGGTAACTGGGTTTAAAAAAGGTTTGGATAGGTTTCTAGAGGAAAATCCATAAACTGCTATTTCGGTAATTAATAAGCAATAGTAGCTTGTGATCTGTCTAATGTTTGGGTACTTGCCAGGTACATGTGACTTGGATTGGCCACTGTTGGAAACAGGATGCTGGGCTTGATGGACCCTTGGTCTGACTCAGTATGGCATGATCTTATGTTCTTATGAGTTTTAAAAATGCTTGCAGTGCAGGGAATGGGAAGGCGGGCAGAGCCCATCCTGCCAGCCACTGAGGAAAAGAGACCCCCACCCCCTTACCACTGTCCCTGCTTGGGAAGGAGGGTCGGGGGAGGGGAGAAACAATATCTAGGGAGGGGGGAGGGGGGGGCAAGAGAAGATGGATGCAGGCACCCATTTCTCCCCCACAACTCCATCACCTCCTGACCTGGTATTTTTTATTTTTTTTTTAGAAGCTCACCCTTGTTGAGTCCCTTTGCATGCTGGGTCTCGTATTTCTAATTTCCCCATTGATTCCCCTAAGACAGGACTTCCCGAGCCCATCCTGGTGAGCCTGCTCATAGCCAGTCAGTTTTTTCAGAGTGTGTCTGAGTACGTGTGCACCAAGTACATTTTTCCTTCTCTTGAGTAGCAGATCAGAAGTTGGGAGTAAGATATTTACTGCTCTGTCTATTGAATTGTGAAACCACTGATTTCTAAAGCTCCAAGTTAAAATTATACTGGGAGGAAATGTAATTGGAAAGGAAAGCTAGGAATTGTAACAGGTTTAACAATCCTTCAGCTTTTTCATGAAATGCTGGTTCGGAAGTAAATAAATTGAAACGCCCCTATTCTCTACTGGATTTTGTATCACTTCAAACACCTGATCTGCTCTGCGTATAAACTGAGAATTGTGCCACTCGTTGCTCCTGTGAAAAGCAAGGTATAAATAGCTTTCTGTGTTTGCTGAACAGACCTCTTTTGCAACCATGTTAAGAGCTATACCGACTTATTCCTGGGGTGTTAGCACAGGACAATACTTTTACAGAAAGGCTCAGTCACCCTTCCCTTACATGTGTGTGTTCATCTGCAGGTCCACCACACCATCTAATTGACAACTTTTAAAAAGAACCTCCACCCTGGCTGGACGAACCGCCTGAGACCAGGATTATGCAAAAAGTGCCACCCAGAAAGGACTCAAAAATGACAAATGATGTGGCATGTGGTTTCCCCCCTTTTGATCCAGAGAATTCTCCTGAACAGCAGTCTCAGTAGAGGGTGCCAGACTTTGCAGGTTAACTGGGAGGGACATTTACATGGACTAAGCCCATGCCTGTCACGGTTTCGCCTGCTCTGCAGCCTCCTCTTTTATCAGGGATCCTCAGCGAGCCCTGCTTCCAGCAGCGCAGGTTACCCCCCTCGCTGATTGGGTGGAGGGGCCAGGCACAGCCATGTTAATTTACTGTTTTGCCAGGTGCCCTGACTCAAACAGCAACCCCACCTATGAAAAATATTACAACAGATGCTAGAACATCACTTCAGTACATCTCTTATTGAAAAGCAGAACAAGCTAGACTGCCATGGAAACTACAGGTGACCCAAGAGAAGCTGCACACTTGCAGAATCCCTCAGTCGGGTAGCACACATGCAAGATATGGACCTTCACCTCACAGACAATAAGTAACCACAAATTTAGAAATAACGCAGACTCAATCCCCACATTCCTACTCTCCAAATTTTCCAACTGATCTCGGATTTCTGCCGCTCAATCCCCCAGTTCCTGCTTGCACCCTCCCCCACCCAATCCAAAATCTCCAGTCCCCCCCTCCCCATACACACACTCTCTTCCATTCAAAATCTGAGGCCCTGCTCCTTCCACTCAATTCCCCAGTCGTCCCCATGCCAACCAACCTAATCCCAGAGTCCCCTGCACTCTCTCTTTCCAACCATCTTTTTCTCCCCCCCCCCCCCCCAAATCCCAGCGTTTCTGCTCTGCTACTCAATCGCAGCCCAGACCCTGCTCACCCCTCCCCAATCCCTGAATCCCACACTCCTTTCCCCAGGCCTCTTCATCTCCCCTTGTCCCTGCTCTCCCCTCTCTACCTGAGGCCGCTCTCTTGTCTCTTTCCCTCTCTCCCTCTCTCTCTTATACAGAGTGTGCCACATTGTGGCTTGCAGGTGAAGTGATGATTTCACATCACTACTCACAATGACTGCCGTAGTGGAGAGAACCACTGTCAGAATCACCTGCTATGTCCAGTCTTTCAGGCCCCAGCAGCCCATAAGTGGGACCTGGCAACTGTCGCTCTCTCTCCTCCTCCTCCTCCGACACTGCACTGAGTGACCAGCAGTGCACAAATGGTTAATGTGCTGCAGGTGCAGCTACCGCGGCTGTGCCTGATTTGGGCCATCCTTCAGTGAAGACTGTGGATGCTCTCATCCACTGCAAATGCTGGGTCAGTAAGTGCCCCATGGGAACATCGAATCATCAAGTCAGCAAGAGGTGGAGCTGATGAATGCTGAGGCCCAGAGCACAAGCAAACACCGACACTGCGCTCGCGCCCTTCAGCCTCTCAGCAAGTCAACGCGGCACCTGGAGATCTGAATGTCCTGCCCAGAGTCCTGGAAGTTTGTGTAAATATCTGGAGTCTCCAGGCTAAATCTGGAAAGTTCCCAGGTATGATCATCTGATGCCTCAGCCCCAGCCCTACTTCACCCGGCCTGTCCAGTCCCTCGGTGTCTCTTCATTGAGTTACCTCGGTTCTGTGACCTGGCCAGGCTTGCCTTGTTCTTAAGCCTTGTGGCCTACCCAGGTCTCCTGCCTTGCTCTATAGCATACCTTGGCTTCCTCTTGCTCTGTGGCCTATCTTGGCCTCAGAGCCTTGCTCTGCAGCCTTCTAGTCTCTCCTGCATTGCTCAGTGGGCTTCTGGCCCTACCTGTCTTGCCTTATGGCCTTCAAACCTACTAGGTTTACCTAGCCCTATTTTGTGTCTTGTCAGGAGTTCTTGTTTATTGTTGTGTTGTGTATCCTAGTTCTGTCCTTGTCCAGTCCTGTCCTTATCTGGTCTTTGTCCTGTCCAATCTTTGTCTTGCTCAGTTCTTGTCCTGCCCGCCCAGTTCAGTCCCTTGTCTGTTTCTTAGGCCTTGTTCTTTCCCTTGGTTCAGCCCTGCCTGTATCTAACCTCTGCCTGTCCTCTTTATCAACCTTACTGCCAGTGCCTGGGCCAGCTCCCAGCCTGTGCCTGACTCCAGCTCCCAGCCTGTACACAGCTCAGAGTCTGTGCCTGTTCCATGATGTTCTGCAGGAGACAAGTCCCACTAGCCCCCAGAACCCAAAAGCTCAATCTTGGGGGGGGAAGGGGGGGGCTGGTTAGGCAGAAAACCAGCTCCAGTCCTTCCCTGTGGTCCTATACTGCTTCTGTGGGGATGCTCCCTGACTCTAGCCTGCCAGATCATGACTGAATGAAGAGGCCAAATAACCCACACAGGAGTGGATGTAGGATATCTTGCCAGCTGGTGGGCAAAGACATTTTTTTTTCATTCTACCATATCCCCTGCTCTCTATAGAGACTATAATGAATGCAACATTGGAACCCTCCACACTTTCTAGAATGGATTATTTGTCATTTCCCTAATTTTGACTTGTGGGAGTGTACAGAATGCTGTTCTGCAAACTCTGCATCCATGAATGTCTGTTCCAGTTGTGCTGCACCTCTGCCAGATCCAAGCTATGGATCCCACATCCTGATGATATGACTGTACCCCAGACCCTAACTTATTGGAAATGTAACAGATGCCCAGCTAAAAATCCATTGGTATTTCCATACTGCATTGGATGTGGGTCCCTTAATCCTACCTGGTGGTAATATAAACGCACTCCTGAGTAAATACCTCCTGAAAAAGCCTGTTCATATTGTCTTGCAACTATTCCAGCATCCCAATCACAATCGAATGTACACTATGTATTAAAAAATTGCGATTATGTAGCTCCCACAGCAAATAGCTTGAAAAACACAGCTAAAACAATCACTATTTACCAAGTTAATTTGAATCCCCTACTTGTAAAGGCAAAATCTGCTTCCGAATCCAGCCCAGAATCTCTGAAACTCACAGCACACCCAGGCACAACTAAAACCAGCCAAAAGAAGTTAAACTCAGTACCTGAAGGGGTAAATGTTACTTCACAATCTGGCACCCTTTCTGCTCCTGGGTCAGATTACTGCAGTTTCAAAGCCAGCTCCTGTTATGCAAACTTCAGACTCTAACAGCATGAGAGCTGCTGCTCAAGAAATACCCAGCAGGGCCTCTTTAAAAATAGCTAATACAGCCACAGTTTGCCAAGATAACTTAAATTCTGTACCTGAAAAGGCAAAAGTTGCTTCTGTATCCAGCCATGATAATCAGGAGCAAATAAATGCATAAGGAAATCCTGCTCTGGTGCCATTGTGTCAGTCTTCAGAAGTTCTGACACAGATAGACGCTGTTAGTTCAGTCCCTGGAAAGCAGGTTCAAGCAGCTGTTTACAGTGTACCCTTAACAAGGTCAGCTTTGACTCTGAGACAAGTAGTGTGTTCTTTTCCCACATTTGTCAGAATCCTGCCTTATTAAACCGGGTCTTATAATTAAGTCCAGTCCAGCTTCTCTGAATCCATTTCATGTTGTTTCAGCCTTTGCTCCCAAGAGTCTGGTTACAACTTTTTCTACCGTGTCTCTGTAGCCAGATGATCCAGTCCCTGCAACAAATCCACTCCAAAAGAAGCAGTCCAGTCCAGCCGATCCTCTCCAGAAGGAGCAGTCCAGTCCAGCCGATCCTCTCCAGAAGGAGCACTCTGGTCAAGCCACTCAGTGCCAGGGAGACTCTGATTCTGTGCTTCAGTACCCGACAGACTCTGACTCACTGTTTCAGCACCCGAGAGATGCGAGCTCACCCACCCAGCACCCAAAAGATGTGGGCCCAGCCAACCAATGCCTGAGAGACTTTGACCCAGTCACCTGCTGGCAAGATATTCAAAGCTTCTGTCTCCATCTTGAATAACCACCCTACTGGCCACAGCCCCCATGGCAAATGGGACCCAGGAGGAGAGGGTTTTAAAAGGAGGGGTACTGTCATGGTTTTGCTTGCTATGCCACGGTTCCACCTGCTATGCAGCTTCCCCTCCCCCAGGGATCCTCAGCAAGCCCCTCTCCCAGCAAAATAAGTTACCTCCTTGCAGATCACGTGATGCCTCAGCCCCAGCCCTACTTATCCCAGCCTATTCAGTCATTGAGTCACCTCGGCTCTCTGACCTGCCAGCCTCGCCTTGCGGCCTACCCAGACCTTCTGCCTTGCCGTGCAATCTACCCAAGCAATCTGTCATGCCATGTGGCCTACCTACGCCTTCTGCCTTGCCTTGTGGCCTACCCAGGCCTCATGTTTTCTTCCTGCCTTACTCTATAACCTACCTTGGTATTCTGTCTTGCTCTGTGGTCTATCTTAGCCTCCTGCCTTGCCCTGTAGCCTCCCAGGTTTTCTTGCCTTGCTCTGCAGCTTTCTAGGTTCTCCTGCATTGCTCAGTGGCCTTCTGGACCTACCTGTTCTGTCTTGTGGCCTTTGAGCCTTCTAAGGTTACCTAGCCCTGTCTCATGCCCTGTTGGGCATGAGACGTTTACTGTTGCAGGTTCTAGTTCCATCCTTGTCCAATCTTGCCCTTGTCCTGTTCAGTTCTTGTCCTGCCCAGCCCAATTCAGTCCTTTGTCTGTTTCCCAGGCCTTGCCCTTGTCCTTGGTTTACACCTGCCTGTCCTCTATAGCAGCCTTACTGCCAGCACCTGGACACAGCACTCAGCCTGTGCCTGACTCCAGATTCCAGTCTCTACACAGCTACCAGTCCGTGCCTGTTCTAGCCATGATGTTCTGCAGGAGACAAGTCCTATCGGATCCCAGAATCCAAGGGTTCAACCTGCAAGGGCGGGGCCTGGTTAGGCAGAAAACCAGCTCCAGTCCTGCCCTGAGGTCTTGTACCGCTTCTGTGGGAGTGCTCCCTGACTCCAACCTGCCCAACCGTGACAATACCCTGCTAAAATACATGAAACTGGATGAGCTTTAAGGTAAGAAAGCACTGGAAAAGAATGCCAGTCCTTAACAGGGAGAAACGTGGGGGATTGCTCATCTTCTACAGGGATAGCCGGCATCCCTATTTAGCAAAAACAATTTCAGTTGGGTTTCAATTTCGTATCTTGGCTTGTTTTTTTTTTTCCCTAAAGAGTTCCCAATTCTGTGCGGTAAGCAAACGTCACTTCAAATATCTCTCCCCTGGTACCAAGTAGGTAAGGAGGAAGATTCTGGGTGCCAATAACTTTATCAGTATCCCCGTGTGTAATCCCTGGGCAATTACATTCACCTCCAAACCTCTTCACCTACTGATATTTACATTTCCCAAGGAAACGCCTTAAGAGTTTGAAGCCTGTGTGCTGCTTAGCCACTTCTGATCCAAGCATGAGGAAAGTAAATGCGAGAGATGCTCTCCACTTTAGATAGATTTTTTTTTTTTAAAGATGATTGAATTCTAAATGTATATGAAAAATATGCGAGCGGATGGTAGCCATGGTTGAAGCACTGACGATTGGCGATACAACTCACAAGTTTCAAATTTGTGCTAATTCAACCCCTTTTTGTGTGTCTGTGTCAAAGCAAAAGTAAAGAGGGCATATGACATCATCATTCATTTCTCCCTCCCATCTACCTCTCAATTGGCAGACACTATACATGGCCTCTTGTGCTTAGTCCAGTTGTCTCTCACATTCCCTCCTATCATAACGCTTGAAAACGGCAGAGACCATCTGTGGATGAAGAGGGCATGCAGCTCACTACCAGAGATAATTCAGATCAACTCCTTGGTTGGTCACTTTAAGGCGTGCAGTGCGTTACTTCAGCAATGCCTTCCAGCACGGCTCCGCCCAGGGAGCAAACGCCTAAGCTGGAAACCAAACCCAGTGCACAGAGCAAATCACCGGCCCAGGAAACTGCGGCCTGTGTGCCTCCTGCTTTCTCCTCGGCTAGCTTTTCTCTCTATAAACCTCGGAGGTTTGAGCTCCATTTTACAAGGCTGCCAGAAATGGATCAATTTCACCTAAGAGAGAGCATAATTTAAAAAAAAGAAAAAAAAAAAGCAAAGCCAAAATGGACAATTAACACCTCAGAAAGGTGTCCCGTTGCAAAGACAGGGAGTATATAAGAAGGATTTGTGTGGGACAGGGCTTCCTAAACCTGTCCTGCTGATCCCCCCCAGCCATTAAAACTTTTAGGATATCCATATGCACAAGCAAGGTTTGAAAAATACACTCACACCATCACCTCAGGCAAAAGAACCTGAGGCAGGAGCAGGAGGTGAAAACGGCAGACACCCTCACCACCACTGAACGGCAAGTGGAGGGCAGCAGAGCCGGGTCCTGGAGCACCCTCGCCGCTGTCAACAGGAGTCAGCAGAGCGGGGCGCCATGGGGACTGCCCCTAATGACAGGAAGCTTCAACGCCACAGGAAACACCACCCCCCACCGCTGCCGACAGGAAAGTAGCAGGGCTGGGGGGGGGGTAACATTTCATGCCTTTCTTTTATACTGCCCCAGGCAATGACAAAGGAGTCAGGCTGCGAGGGATAAGAGGAGGAGTGCCAGGGAGCCGGCCAGGGCAGCTACCCACCGGCCCTGCAGGCAAAGAGGAGCAGGAGATGCAGCACCAGGTCCCTCTCCAAGAGGAGAGGAGGAGCAGCAGCAGGAAAGCGTCTTGGTCTTGGACTCGGTTGTTAAACTCCATGTAGCTCAACGAGACCCAAGGTCAGCGAATAAAGGGTTTACTTTCAGTGCCTGCCGTTAGATCCGCTCACCTCAGCGAAGTGAGGGGCAGGGCTGTTTCAATCGCAGGGGCCAAACCTCTGGAAGAGTTTTACCACTTGAATTTAAGAGTACAGGATAATCTGAAGAAATGTAAGCAGGATGTAAAAACATGGTGCTTTCAGCAAGCCTATGGAATCGATGCCAATGAGGGTAACTGAGGAACAGGAGATCGACAGGGGGACGCTCGTTTCTATTTTCTTAACTATATTTCTATTTTATTTTCTTTAATAAGTAGATTTTAGTTACTTGGGTTTTTTTATTTTATATTGAATTTTATTGTATTTTATTCTGTTTCTAACTTTTTATGATGATTTTTGCCTATGTAAACCATAAAGATAGAATCTTGTGTTCTGTGTAATGGTATATAATAAATAAATAAATAAACAAATATAAACAAATAATAATAAATAAATAATAAATAAATAAAAATAAATAAAAATAAACAAACAAATAAATAAATAAGGGCCTGGAAGGACAAGGAGTGAGAGCTGCAGCAGGGGGTAGGAAGAACTAAACCATTTTGAATTTCCGGCTGGGAAAAGGGGGGGGGGGCAGAATATAATCAGAAACAGAAAGAGGAGTGTGAGGGAGGACTGGAGAAGGGGAGAGAGAGAGAAAGAGAGAGGGAATTGCACCTGATCGGGGTGGGGTGGGCAATGAAAGGAAGCCATAAAGAGTGGGCTGCATGGGGCTGGGGTATTCTCTAGGGAAGGAATGCACTGATTATATATTCCTGCAAACCAACTACCCCCCCCCCCCCCCACAAAAAAAATAAAAATAAAAATTAATCATTATTTGGGGAAGAGGGGAGGGCACGTGCCTTTCATCCCCGGCGAGTACGTCCCGGAGGAATTTTTCAAACCCTGTGCATAAGATACATTTTCGCACGCTGGAGACCCGGTATTTGAAAATGTATCTCATGCATATTTATTAGGGAGATCCTGAAAACCCAGCTGGCTGTGGGGTTACCAGCACAGCTCTGGGAAGCCCTGCAATAGAGGCCCACTGCACTGCTTACCTGCAAAACGCCCCACTGTTTTCCACCAGGTAGCACTGGCCCCCGTTGTAGCAGTAAGTGGGGTAAACATCGCAGACCGACTTGCAGGTCCTGTTGTGCCTAAGGTAACCATTTCTGCACTCGCTGCTGCTGCTGCTGCTGCCGTTGCTGGAACCAGCCGAGGCCTGGGTCGGCTCTTTCATGGTCTCCGGCTGGGACTTGGGGTTCAGTCCCCCCTGGGGGACGACGAAGGTTTGCTGGGGGACCTGCAGCATCCCAGTAGGCTTCCCGTTCTGCACTGTGGTCTGTATTTTGGGAGTAAAAGTCTTCACCTTGGGATCGTTCCCATTTTCCAGCTCCCCGAGGGCACCATCCTCCGCCTCCATGTCCTCCTCCTCCTCATCGTCGTCGTCGGCGCCGCCTTCCTCGTCCCCGTCGGTGTAAAAAGAAGCGGTGGGATAAAAGTCGGATTCGTCGAAGGTTGTAAAGAAGTCACCGTAGAGATCCGGCACTGCCCAGGGCGGCGGTTTTTTGCCCGGCACTTTCTTGGTGGAGTCACCGCCGGGGCCGTCGACGGAGGAACCGGGGAAGCTCTCTAGGTCGCCACGGCCGTCCAGATCGGAGGGGTCGTAGTAGTCAGCATCAATGATCTCGCTCCATGACTGCTGGGAGGAGGGCTCTGGGGGCTTTAAGATTTCGGGGGGTGGAGTGCTGACCCCCTGCGGGCCCGTCCCCAGTTCCTCGTTCCGCAGCGTCAGATCGGTGGTGCCGCCGTGGGCCGGGGGACGGCTGGCGGCCTCCACCCAGGCTGCCGACGGCGAAGGCGCCTCCTCCTTCCCCGGGCCCGTGGCGACCTCGAGCTCTGACGCCCCCTGGGGGTCGGGATCTGCAGCTTTGCCGCCCGGGAGGGGCGACGGCGGGTCCACTTCCTGGAGCACTCTCAGGAGGTGGTCGGTCTCCGCAGAATCCGGGCTGATGCTTTTGTCCCCTGGCTCGCTCGCCGTGCCAGCATCCCCGGCCGTGGCACTCAGGACCGGAAGGAGGGTGGTGGGGCGGCTCCCCGTGAAAGCACCCAGGTCCCATTTTTTCTCCGCGGAGCTCGGGAAGGTGGCCTTAACGGCCGGGGTCCCAAGGCGCTGATCCCCACTCCCCATGTCCTCCTGGCTCTCAGCTGCCTCCCTGGTGGCACTTAGTTCCTGGGCCGCAGCCTCTCGGCCAGCAGGCCCGGCCACGCTGCCCAGGGCTGCCGAAGCCTCCGAAGCGCCTTCATTGTGTTTGACCAACAAAAGCTTGGCGTCGGGCTGCAGTCTCTCATTAGCAATTTCTCCAGAGCATCCCAAGCAGGCCGATGTCTCATTGTTTTCATTGTTTGCCCCACTGGGATTGTACTTTAAAGCACTGCCTGACAGGGAGAAGCTGCCGCCTTCGCCGGCAGAAGCCACAGCTGTGCTCGCTGCTGGTGCCAGATCTGGGGAATCCACAGGTGGTGTTTTGGGGGATTGCTGTGCTTCTGTTGCCTTCCAGGTCTTATCCTCTGAGCCATCTCCCTCCTGCCCTGTGGCATTTCTCGGTGGCTCCTGGTCAGGATCAGGCAGACCCCTCGCCGGGATGGGATCCAGGGCTCCTCTGCTGCCCTCTAAGCCAAACGTCAGGGTGTCAGGGGTGGATTTAGGGCCTGGATGCCATTCAGCCACTGAGGGTTTAATACAAAAAAAAAAAAAAAAAAAAAGAAGAGAAACATAAGTCAAAATACTTTAGAAGACTTCTAGTGGACTCAAGTAATTGGGGGGTTATTAATAAAATTATTGGCTATAATAGTGAATGTGGTACTTATCTTGTAATTGCTGTAAAGGCTTTAATAAAAATGCAACTAGTTTCTGCCAGCTGTGACAACACAATAGGCTGAAGAGACAAATAAAATGACCATTAAGAAGGCAGAAGCATTCAGCTATTGTCAGTGGAAAGCCATTTTAGCACAAAGATTTTTTTTTAAGGTCAATTATTTTATTACTTCTTTAGTAATGAATTAAATCATAAAGACCCTCAGGCAAGGATTCTTACAAAAAAAAAAAAAACCAAAAAAGATTCAGTACTCTTTTTTTTTTTAAGTCTTAGTGTAAGAGGGCACCAGGGCTGCGCTCTGAAAGTGGAAGCAGCCACACTGTGGGGGCCGGGAGAGAGCTGCCTTGCCCCTGGGGCTTGCTAAGCCTTCATCTGGAGCACGGACCCTGGGAAACCGGGCCCCTGAATTCTTCCTGGGCTCTGGCTCCCAGGGCCAGATTTAGGCACGGGCAAACATGGGTCATGGACTCGGGGTGCCAAATTGGAAAGGAACCCCTCCCCCCTTTTCTCTCCAATCTCTGGGAGATCCCCCCCCCCCCCCCACTAATACTCTGCCTATGAGCCCCTCCACCTTAAAGCGAGCCCTGCTCCTGTCTCCCTAGGTGGCAACAACTCTGACAGATTCCTGATCTTTCCCTAAAGGAAATCTCTCTAAGGATCCCCAGGAGTGCCCAGGCACACGGTCGGGGGGGCTTCCTGAACCGCTGTTCCCACAGCAGGGCACTGGTGCTGAGGAGGGCAAGGTGAACTCGCCAAAGCAAGTCCAGAGATGCAGTGAAAGTTAGCCCAGAAAGAAAAAAAAAATACAAATGCCATTCTTATATTTTCCGGCACTGAAGTAGACTGACACATCCCCCCACCACAGCATTTTGTTTTGTATAGAAAGCATCAGCGAAAACCCCTTTATGGAAACCTCCCGGGGTCTCGACATTGGAGAGAAAGGATCAGCCGCCGGGGGAAAAAGTAACCGGAAAATCCCCCGTCCTCATAGTCCGTTCCGCTGCCACGGGCGGGAGAATCTGGGGGAGGCAGCGCGGGCTGCTCACCGACCGTCATATGCATGGGCTTTTTTTTTTTTTTTTGTAATTTTTTTATACATTGATTTTTTTTTTTCTGGAGATGAATAAAAAAAAATAAAAATCAGCGGGGTTTCGGGACACGTGCCGGGCATCATTCCAGGAGGTGCAATAAATGCATTATTCACCGGCACCCCAGGTAACTAATAAATAGCTTCGGCATCAGCTCTAACGCTGCTCAGGGAGGTCATGCGATGCAGTTCCGTCACTTTCATTCTTATACAGACTACAAGAATATTCTCGACAAAAAAAACCAAAACAAAACCTGATTTTTTTTTTTTTTACTGTGCATTATTGCAATCTATATAATAAAAAAAAGTAGAAGCCTATAGGTGTGTGTGGAAGGAATACCTTAGCAGCGCACCATGTAAGTCACGGCCGCTTTTCTTTCTCTGGGTGTTTTTATACGTTACATCTCCGGGTCCGGGATTCAGATCATTTTTTTTCCCCCTGTGAGCGCTGCAGAGCCCGGAAAATGTAAATCTACATTGAATAGATCGCATGCTCTTTTAACCGAGCTAAAAAGGTTTGGATATTTTCGTGTAAGAAAAAAAAAATATTCAGAAATTCCTCTAATTCATCAGTTGCAATAATAATAATAATAATAATAATGGCATTGCAGAGAGAAAGGACCTACCAGAAGAAGCCTGGGGCGCGACGCTGGAAATCAGAGCCAAGACGAGCGCCGGGGCCCCCCAGCACCGCAGGCGGGGAGTCCGGACTGCTTCCATCCTGGCATGGGCGAAGGCTCCCCCCCCCCTTCCCTGCTGCTCGGCTCGGCTCGGCTCCCTTGTACCCCCGTCGCTTCCTCTGCTCCTCAAGCCCCGATCCCCCGCATGCCTCGGGCTCTCTCCCGGCTCTGCCCACCTAGAGCCCCATCTCGGTGCTGCCGGAGCCGACGATTGCAGCCCCCGGGGCTCGGGCCGGCTCTCGGCTCCAGCCGACGTGACGCTGACGCCTCCAGCGGCCCGAGCCTGGTGGGGGGAGGGAGGGAGGGGGGGGGGGCTGCACACAGCCACCCGGTCCTCCCCTCCCCCCTCCTCCTCTCTCTCTCTCTCTCGCGGTGCCCCCCTAATCAATTGCCATTTCATTCACTTCCCGCCCTCCGGCTTTCTCCCTGCTGTAAGATCAGTCTACATCAGCGCCCCCCCTCGTGTCCAGTGCCAGACACTTCATACAGTGCACAGGGAGAGAGAGCAACACGTCTGTGTCCTGCAGCCACTGAAACAAGGGGGAAAAGGCAAAAAAAAAAAAAAAAATGCATCCTTTGCGGCGGGGTAACCACTGTGCACCGGAGCAGCTTGAATTGCTCGTATTTCTCCCCAGCAACAATAAATACAAGTCACTTCTGAACAATAACACTTCGGCTTTCATTACCATACACGTTTAGGAGTTTAGAAGCTGGAGCTCCCCCCCCCCTGGCAGGGGGCTCAGAGGGACCTACCTAGCCTAGAAGGCCTGGATCCCTCTAAGCCAGGAGTGGGCAACTCTGGTCCTGGAGGGCCCTAAGCGGTGGCGTTTTCAAGCTATGGCTAATGAATATCCACGAGATATCTTTGCATGCAGGTTGCTTGAATTGTGAGCTAGGGTTACCCTGAAACTTCCACCCGTCATGGGGGGGGGGGGGGGCCCTGGAGGACTGGAATTGTCCCACCCCTGCTCTAAGATCAAAACATTATCACGTTCTAGGGCCCGATTTAAGATAGGAAGAGGACTGGAATGGCGATTGGGGGAGGAGGGACCCCAATCTTTGGACACTTTCAAAAATGTGGTGCCTAAATCTGGCCCTGCTGAGAATCAAGGTACAACCGTCTCATTCTCGCCCATGGTACCCCCTCTTCTTGCTGAAACCTTCACACACAATTGCTGTCAATCAGAAATTAAGAAAAAAACAACCACCCCCCAAAGGGTTTGCATTGAATAAATGCAGCATGCGGAGTGGGGGTGCTCGCTGCTGGCTTTCATCCTGCTGGCAGGAGAAGCTTTAAATATTGTGAAAGCTTCTATCCTCCAGCTCCTCGCTGCAGGACAGACACCAAGCCCTTCCTCCCTGGGCCGGCTTGTAAAGGCGGGAGAAAAGGCCACCTGGCCCCCTTCAGCCTTTCCGAAGGAATCTGGCTGCCGCTTGACGGGTTTTTACCAGCAGCGGTGGCGCCTCTGGCCAGCTGTGGACGCTACCGTCCGAGCGGGGCAAACAGCTGGCGGGTGCGACCCAAGGCCAGGCCAAAGAACGGGCTCCTAAAAAAAAAAAACCTTGAACAGACATTTTTTTTACACCCTCACGCGTCAATGGTAATAACGGTGTAAACAGGGCAATTAAAAAAGCATGCTTTTATCTGAAACTGGACGACCTAGTGTTCAAAAGGCAGGCGGCGGCTCGGACGCACGACGAGCACTGAGAAATCGAACATGTGTTTCTGACGGCGCAATTGAAAAGGGACGTGGGTTTTGTTGTTTCCCCCCACCACCTTCTTCTTAAAGAATACAATAACGTGGAAAGCAGATGCAGCCAGAGTGAAAGGTGGTGGGGGGTAGGGAGTCCTGCAGTAGAAAGGGACTGAAGAGAAACGCTAGAGCGGGGAGGGGGAGGATAGGGGATTGATTGGAGTACAGACCCTGAATTGAGAGAGAAGAATGGAAAGGAGAAGGGAGCTGTGTGTGCAGACGTGACTGGTATAGCAATCGTGGGAGAAAGAGGAGAGAGAGAGCCAGCGAGCATCAATCTCTTGCTGAACAGGGGGGGGGGGGGTCTGCAGGCAGGAGCACTGTGGCCCCGGGCAGTAGCCCCCCCCCCCCCCCCCCTTGGCTAGGAGGGCTGCCTGCAGCAGAGGGTGGGTGCAGCCCAGTAACTTGTTCTCTTACCCAGGTGCCACCCTGGGAGAGCTGGGCATGGCAGCAGCATTCAGCTTTCTTTGCAACTCCTTTACAGATGCGCTCAGACCTGGCATCTGCCTAATTTAGAAGTGTGGTGAGGAGGGGGGGGGGGAGGAGGTAACAACTCCCATTAATGCTGGGGTGGGGGGCCACTATAATTCATGGAAAGAGAGGCTATGAAGGCACATAAGGACCTCAAGGCCTAGCTCAGTCTCTCCTGCTTGCTTCCTTGTGCAATTCCATAGACCACAATTGAGTTCTGGTGTTCCCATCACTTTCTTTCCCTCCCCCCCCCCCCCCCCCCCCCCCCCAATTAAGGATCCTCTGTGTTTAGCCCAAGCCTTCTTGAACGCTGCTACTGTTTTTGCCTTCACTTCCACCAGTGGAAGGTGTTTACGTGCAAGTGGGTTCCGTTAGAAAATATTTCCTAATGTTCACCAGTTGTACAATTTTCACTTTTCCTTTTTCCTGGTGCACTGCTCATCACTTTAGCTATTGGAATGCTTCTATCATACGCCCCTGCTCGCTCCTCTCCCCTGGGGTCTGCATCTTTAAGTCGCATCTCACAGGACACTCTAGATTAGGTCTCACCACAGACTCGTACAGAGGCAGTGTCGCTCCCTTTATTTCTTATTAGTGATGCCTCTCCCTATGCATTGCACTTCCTTGTCACACTGTTTGGCTGCTTTGAGATCAATGGGTATCATATGATCACTGTGAAACCTCCTAGGTGGTGCACACATCAGTACAGAGGTATTTGATAGGCCTATGCCTTGTGTCTTTTAAATATCTATGACACTGAGCCCCATACAATCTCCCCCTATTTTGATAAATTTAACAATCATGATCAGCTGCCACGCTTTCACCTCACGACCAATCCTATTAAAAAAAAAAACAAAAAAAAAAAACACAGGCCCCTAGCATTACTGAGACCATGCTGGCTTTATGCACAATTAGTGATTTGCTGACAGTTTCCCCTATCAAGGAGCTTTCACCAGTTCGGCTCCAGTGGTTGAAGAACTCTTTATTTTCACCACCTCTCTTCATCTAACAAAAGTAAATGTTGCAAAAAAAACATACAATAATGTAATGCTGAAAATTACAATCCAGTCATGGGATTCTAGGTAGATTCTGAAACCTTTTACAGGATCAGCATATGAATTATCTAAGAATATGCTACATGAGCTTTTGAAACTACAGAGTTCTCTTTTTCAAATGTCACATCAGAAACATTATTCACATCTGAAGAAAGGACTTCTGTGGTCTCAACAGCTCATGCATAAAATTTTGGATAATACTTTCACTGATCCAATAAAAGCTATCACAGCCTGCAGAGAATTAATTTGCTCAAGGAGTCATACAGTTACTAGATCACTGCATTACATATTCCTTAAGACCATAAGAAATTACCATACTGGGTCAGACCAAGGATCCATCAAGCTCAGCATCCTGTTTCCAACAGTGGCCAAACTAGGCTACAAGAACCTGGCAAGTACCCAAACACTAAGTATATCCCATGTTACTGATGCAATTAATAGCAGTGGCTATTCCCGAAGTCAACTTGATTAATAGCAGGTAATGAACTTCTCTTCCAAGAACTTATCCAAACGTTTTTTGAACCCAGCTACACTAACTGCGCTAACCACATCCTCTGGCAACAAATTCCAGAGCTTAATTGTGCATTGAGTGAAAAATAATTTTCTCTGATTAGTTTTAAATGTGCCACATGCTAACTTCATGGAATGCCCCCCTAGTCCTTCTGTTATCTGAAAATGTAAATAACCGATTCACATTTACCCATTCTAGATCTCTAATGATCTTAAACACCTCTATCATATCCCCCCCTCAGCCATCTCTTCTCCAAGCTGAACAGGTCTAACCTCTTTAGCCTTTCCTCATAGGGAAGCTGTTCCATCCCCTTTATCATTTTGGTCACCCTTGGGTCAGCTCTGTGCAAGTGGGTGGGTCTTCAACATTAAAATCCCATTCAGGAATTATGAACTCCACCCCCCCCCCCCCAACACTACAGATCAAGAGCCTTAGGATCCTGCTGGACTCAGCAAACACTATGCCTCCCCCAAGTCCAGACCACGTTTAAAAGCTGCCTCTTTCACCTGCATCAGCTGTGGAAATTGTCCTGTCATTGAAAGGTTCGAGTTTGCTCACAGTGCTCCATGCTGCGATAACCTCATGGTTGGATTACTGCAATGCGCTCTATAATAGACTGACTTTGAAGAGTAAACACCAGCACCAGCTTACCGAGAATGCTGCAGCTCGAAAGCTAGAGACAAGATCACATTCCACCCATTCTGCACAAACTACCAGTACATTACTGGGCCAGATTTAAAAACCTAACACTAGCCTTCGGGACCCTATGAGGAAAAGGTCCAGATTACCTGAAGGACGACTTATCTTTCTATGCTCCTGCTAGGGCTTTAAAGGTCCTCCCAAGAAGCCTCCTTAAGCCCGCCAGCGATGAAAGATATCAAACCCTCTGATAGCCAGCGATGGGGCCTTCTTGCTGCTGACCCCACCCTCTGGAACTCTCCCGGAAGAGCTTCACCAAATCTAGGACTACCTTCAGTTAAAGTGGCACGTGCAGCATGGCTTTTCTATTAGGCCTTTAATGGGCAACGCTAACAACTGGATAGCACTACACGCCCTACCCAGAGGAGTTAGACAGCAGCAAGTCACTACTCGGCACTTTAATCTCTCTACTTCTCGCCTACATAGGTGCATAGTTGACTCCTTGTAGCATCTCTGAGGCCCATGGCTACATGACCCACCTTGTTGTGTGACTTCTCTTGGTTGTTTTTTAAGCTGTTTCCTTTGTTTTGTTTTGTTTTTCTTTGATTACTTAAAGTGATGTTCTCCCTTTGTTTATTTAAGCGGTGCATCCCCCTCAGAGGAGCAGGACTGAGACTGTGGATAATACTTGAATTATTTTAAAGATGAATTGGGTGGTCGCTATACGATTTACTTTGAAGTTTGGTTGCACTAAACATGGATTTTTGGAAACCCCACTCAAGTGTCCAGTGAGTTGTTAGTACCACCCGTGCAGAGACCGGGCAGAGGATTCAGCAACTGTGAGTACACTTGGAGGGAGGGGGGCGGCGTTCCCCCATTACCCCACACATTTAATAAGGAATCCTGTCCCAGATCTCAGCCTGCTTGTCTGACATCGCTGCCTGGATGTCCCACCACCACTTTAACTCAATGTGGCCAAGACAAAAATCCTTATCTTCCCCCCTCCCAACCCACTTTCCCTCTTCCTCTTTTCTCTAAATCTGTGGATAACACTGTCAGCCTCCCATTACCCTCTTGGGCTCATCTTCGACTCCTCTTTCTCCTTCTCCACACACATCCAAAACCCTGCTAAAATATGTTGTTTCTCTCTCTCTAACATCACCAAAATCTATCCTTTCCTTTCTGAACTCACTACAAGAACTCTTATTCACTCTCACTCTTATTCACTCTCACTCGTCTTTTGCCAATGTCACTAAACTCTGTATAACCCCTCTTTTCAAGTCACTGCATTGGCTCCCTATCCGTTCCATTAACCTGCACCTTTAACATGACTTATTACCATTTTCCAACATCTTCCCTTTTTTCCCTACCCTTTTATTTTAATCATTTTGTGTTTTTTTTACTTTGGCAACACATGCACATCTGTCATGCCAATACATTTATCTGACTCTGAATTTATCCATTTCCACATTCAGTTCGGGATCATCTTACCTACAAAAGCCTTGGCTCTGCAGCTCTTCACTCCCTCTCCTCTCTCCCTGTGCCCGTCCTCGTGAACTCTGCTCATCGGGCAAGTCACTCTTATCTATTCCTTTTCCTTCTCTGTCAACTCTCAACCCCATACTTTCCACCTGGCTGCATCCTATGCTTGGAATAGCCTTCCCAAATTGGTGCATCGTGTTCTTTCTTCTGGCCTTATTCAAATCCAGTCTTTTTGAGGCTGCTTTTAAATCCTAACCCCCGATTAATACACTCACAATCTTTTATTTATTTTTTATTTTATTTGTTAGATTTTCTAGACTGTCATTTAGGCTAGCCATCTCAACGGTTTACAAACATTTCACACAAGACATCCAATAAAAATATAAAAAGAAGTAAGATGAACTATTAGTTGTAAAACAAAGTTAATAAAAGACAAAGCAAATACAAGGCTTCTTAGTCATAAAATAAAGTTAATAACCAGCAAAAAGATAAAAGTATAAGCATTTAAGATTAGGCTGTAAAACTCTGGTACTTCAAAAGTATAACTGGGGGATAAAAAAAACTATCCATTACTATCGTGTATGCCTGCTCAAACAGCCAGGTTTTAAGTACCTTTTTAAACATTTTAAATTCTGCTTGTAATCTTAAGTCTACCGGCATTGATTTTAACCACTTTCTTAATAAATAAAATTCTCAAAGTCTCTTTTTCCCCTCTATGTCTTGTCTAGACCGTAAGCCCTACTGAGCCAAGACTGTCTCGTGTGCTTTTGTACAGTGCTGTGTATGTCGAGTAGCGCTACAGAAGTGGGAAGTAGTCGTTCAGCTCCTCCTAAAAATCAGGCACTGTAGGCACTGGTGCACGTCGCCCGTGCCTAAATCGGGGCCTGGCCACGCTGCCAGTTGTGCTGCATTTCACAAGCGCTGCCACGCTCTGTACCGGTTAAATAAGTCCTCCATTTCCTTTCTTAAATGGACCCCCTAACAGATCCCCCTGGGGCCCCTTGGCTTTCATATCGGGAATGGGAAGGACAAGGGCAATTTTAGTTAGAAAGGGAAAAATTACTGGATGTTTCCCACCACATTCATTGCAACCGGCTGGAATAAATTCCAAACCAGATGGTGTTATTTCCTTGTGAACTGGAATGTTGTCTTCAGAGAAGCAGCACTGGCAAAAGAACATATTTTTTTTTACATAATTCAGTTGGCAGATACAAAACAATTTTTTTAGGATTTCCCTTTTTCATGCACATTTTATTTCATGCTCTGAGGATGGCCTTTTTTTTTTTTTTTTTTTTTTTAAGACAATTTAGTTTTGGCCTGACAGTTTCCTCCTGCTCCTGTTGGGCTGTTTCCCTTTCTCCCACCTGCCTATTTTACATCCACACCTCCCCCTCACTTTCCTAGCCCAGGCCCATTGCAGCAACCTGTCCTTGGCTGAGAAGGGACCACACACCAGAGCTCCCTCCAGAACCCTGTGAGCATGGTCCCTAAGTCCAACCACTTGGTGTCACTGTTGAGCAATGACTGGGGGACCCAACTCCTAGGGTTGTGAATGATTTTCAGCCCTGGTTGGCCTAGGAAGTGAAGACCCGTCTCAGGGATCAAACCCAGACCGTTTGGCATGGCAGCATGCAGGGCTTTGTGTTTCCGTTGAGTCACTAGGCTGGCTTTGATATTAGGTTTTTCAAAGCTCTTCCTACTCAGTCACCCCCAGTCTCCCACTGCTCGTTATCTCAGGAAATCAAGGTGCTGCCATGCTTTACCTCACTGGAACCTTCATGCCGATTTTGCACTGATGCACACAAAGTATGAAGAGAGCAGGAACCAACTGACAAGTGGACTTTGCGAGGAGAATAAAGATCTTTAAAAACAGAGAGTATGGTCATAGTAAAAGGTGCACGCCTTTAATGCCAAAAAGTTATAAAATCTACAAAATAAAAAGTACTGGGAGAAGTCTAGAAATAAGAGCAAAAGAAGAAGCAACAGAAACAGGCAAGTTGATAATATCAAGGGAACTAAGCTGGCATGAAGTTGCTGGATGAGGTATTCCCTGTTTGCAGTTTGCATGTCTGCAGCAATGTCCCTCAGCTCAGAAGATGGGTAATGATGAGATTCCCCCTCTGTGAGGTCTCAGCATTGTACTCAATTTCCAGCACCTTTGTGGTGTACCTGGGGCACCCTGACACCGGTTCCACCTGGTGGGGTGGATGAAGGGATGAGTGTGTTACTGGTCAGAGCTACTCTTTGTGGGAGCCCCAATGATGACACAACAGTCAAACCTCTTAGTAAGAGCTTACCCAGCCAGCTGAAAATCCAGGAACACATCTTTCCCAAAAGACCAAGAGGAATGATGCTTTCAGTATTAAAATAATTGAGCTCATTCCACCATTTTATACTTATAAATACTTATAAAATATAAATAGGGCTCTTACACTGCTAGCATGGCTTGTTCTGTCTCCCACCTCAGAAAAAGTATAGCACGGGCAGCAGCAATGCAAGCTTCTCTTATACACAGACTCATCGCTGGGCCAACTGAAGTCCTATGCAGTCCCGAGAGTGGAGAGAAAGGGTCCTACTCCAAAGTTCTGGCTAGGTAACTCCTCTCCAATGATGCAACTACTGGAATCCCTCTGTGATGGCACAGCAATGAACTAGTGGCCACGTAACAACTCAGAAGACCTCCTACTGGCACTGTAGCAGCAGCAACATGGAGCACTGGTGTCCCCATCCCCCCAGGAGTGTGAGGTCCTGATATACAGTTTTTGTCTCCTGCCAGCAGGGGCCTATGTGAGTTTTGGGAACTAACTGGTTAGTCCTCCCAACTTTTGAGCTTGCATTTCCTGCTGGCAGCCATCTTGTTTCCTGCCTGGACAAATATAATTTCCAGGCTTCCAATTAGCAGGTTGCCAGAGTTTGGTTCTCGTTCTCTGGTTCCCTCATTAGAGTCCTGCTTGCAAAGTTTGTCTCACTTCTCTGGATCTGCTGATTTGTCTCATCTGGTCATTCTGTTTCTAGTTCACTTATTTATTTATTAAAAGATTTGTAGGTTGCACTATCTCTTGTTCTAGGTGCCTAAAATAAGGACATATAAAATAGACATGTAACAATGCACAGACAGACAGGCCTACGGGATATCAAAATTCCATACATCTTTGGTGCAGTGCTCAGCAACCAACTAAAATTAAACAGTGCCAGAAAAAGTAAATATACCAAGAGCCTATAATAACAGACCAGCTAAAAGAGTAACATTATATACCACTTATTCAGACCAGTTTTCTGAAAGCTGTAGACAGAATCAATTACCGCTTGTGCTTCATATTGCATTCCTACTGAGTCCTGGTTAGGAGCCTACTACATAAGCCCTGCTGGTCACAAGCATCTGAGGACTCACCTTGAGGGAAAGGTGGCCATCATAGGCAGAAGAGTCCTCCTGCTGATTTACCTTGCCAGTGTTTCAGCCACTCTGGCCTTGGGATCACATCTCTGGCAGTTTATGCCTTCACAACAAAGCACATTGTGCTCAACAGACCTGGTAGACTGGGCAGTCACCCATCTCACCTGCCCCTTCCAATGGCCCTGCTTACTTCACAACAGAAGAGGGAGAATACAGGCAACAGGATTGTACGCTATATCCATTCTTGACATCTCCCTCAATTTGAATTTCTCAAGTGAGCAGTATTTGAGATTGGAAATCCAAACGTGAATTAGTCAAGCCAGGCCTGCAGGCACAAAAAACCCCAGTTATATCTGGTGAAGCCTTACAATATAAACATACACATGTGATTCTGAGTTAGTCTGATGGGCTTATGGTAACCCCATGTAGTGCATACTGGAAGTCCAGTATTTATCATCAGTTTAGGCTCCTGCACCTAAAGCTCACTAGGGTTGTAGTGCCCAGCCAAGACGTACCAGGCATAGGTCTTGTGGTGACATATGCTGGTTGACGTAAGAACATAAGAACATAAGAAATTGCCATGCTGGGTCAGACCAAGGGTCCATCAAGCCCAGCATCCTGTTTCCAACAGAGGCCAAACCAGGCCACAAGAACTTAGCAATTATCCAAACACTAAGAAGATCTCATGCTACTGATGCAATTAATAGCAGTGGCTATTCCCTAAGTCAACTTGATTAATAGCCATTAATGGACTTCTCCTCCAAGAACTTATCCAAACCTTTTTTGAAACCAGCTACACTAACTGCACTAACCACATCCTCTGGCAACAAATTCCAGAGCTTTATTGTGCGTTGAGTGAAAAGAATTTTCTCTGATTAGTCTTAAATGTGCTACTTGCTAACTTCATGGAATGCCCCCTAGTCCTTCTATTATTCGAAAGTGTAAATAACCGAATCACATCTACTCGTTCAAGACTCTCATGATCTTAAAGACCTCTATCATATCCCCCGTCAGCCGTCTCTTCTCCAAGCTGAACAGCCCTAACCTCTTCAGCCTTTCCTCATAGGGGAGCTGTTCCATCCCCTTTATCATTTTGGTTACCCTTCTCTGTACCTTCTCCATCGCAACTATATCTTTTTTGAGATGTGGCGACCAGAATTGTACACAGTATTCAAGGTGTGGTCTCACCATGGAGTGATATAGAGGCATTATGACATTTTCCGTTTTATTAAACATTCCCTTCCTAATAATTCCTAATATTCTGTTTGCTTTTTTGACTGCTGCAGCACACTGAGCCGACGATTTTAAAGTATTATCCACTATGATGCCTAGATCTTTTTCCTGGGTGATAGTTCCTAATATGGAACCTAACATCGTGTAACCACAGCAAGGGTTATTTTTCCCTATATGCAACAGCTTGCACTTGTCCACATTAAATTTCATCTGCCATTTGGATGCCCAATCTTCCAGTCTTGCAAGGTCCTCCTGTAATGTATCACAGTCTGCTTGTGATTTAACTACTCTGAATAATTTTGTATAATCCGCAAATTAGATAACCTCACTCGTCGTCGTCGTATTCCTTTCCAGATCATTTATATATATATTGAAAAGTACCAGTCCAAGTACAGATCCCTGAGGCACTCCACTGTTTACCCTTTTCCACTGAGAAAATTGTCCATTTAATCCTACTCTCTGTTGCCTGTCTTTTAACCAGTTTGTAACCCACAAAAGGATATCGCCTCCTATCCCATGACTTTTTAGTTTTCGTAGAAGCCTCTCATGAGGGACTTTGTAAAACGCCTTCTGAAAATCCAAATACACTACATCTACCGGTTCACCTTTATCCACATGTTTATTAACCCCTTCAAAAAAATGAAGCAGATTTGTTAGGCAAGACTTCTCTTGGGTAAATCCATGTTGACTGTGTTCCATTAAATCATGTCTTTCTATATGATCTTCAGAATAGTTTCCACTATTTTTCCCAGCACAGAAGTTAGGCTCACTGGTCTATAGTTACCCAGATCGCCCCTGGAGCCTTTTTTCAATATTGGGGTTACATTGGCCACCCTCCAGTCTTCAGGTACAATTGATGATTTTAATGATAGGTTACAAATTTTAACTAATAGATCAGAAATTTCATTTTTTAGTTCCTTTAGTACCCTAGGATCCATACCATCCAGTCCAGGTGATTTGCTACTCTTTAGTTTGTCAATCTGGCCTACTACATCTTCCAGGTTCACAGTGATTTCGTTCAGTTCATCTGACTCATCACCCCTGAAAACCATCTCCGGAACTGGTATCTCCCCAACATCCTCATTAGTAAACACGGAAGCAAAGAATTCATTTAGTCTTTCTGCAATGGCCTTATCTTTCCTAAGAGCCCCTTTAACCCCTCTGTCATCTAATGGTCCAACCGACTCCCTTACAGGTTTCTTGCTTTGGATATATTTTAAAAAGTTTTTATTATGATTTTTTGCCTCTATGGCCAACTTCATTTCAAATTCTCTCTTCGCCTGTCTTATCAATGTTTTACACTTAACTTGACAATGCTTATGTTTTATCCTATTTTCTTCAGATGGATTCTTCTTCCAATTTTTAAAGGATTTTTTTTGGCTAAAATAGCCTCTTTCACCTCATCTCACCTTTTAACCATGATGGTAATCGTTTTGCCTTCCTTCCACCTTTCTTAATGTGTGGAATACATATGGACTGCACCTCTAGGATTGTATTTTTAAACAATGTCCAAGCCTGTTGAACACTTTTAACCTTTGCAGCTGCACCTTTCAGTTTTTTTCTATTTTATCAAAGTTTCCCTTTTGAAAATTTAGTGTTAGAGCTGCAGATTTACTTATTGTCCCCCTTCCAGTTATTAGTTTAAATTTGATCATGTTATGATCACTGTTGCCAAGTGGCCCCACCACCGTTACCTCTCTCACCAAATCCTGCGTTCCACTAAGAATTAAATCTAAAATAGCTCCCTCTCTTGTTGGTTCCTGAATCAATTGCTCCATAAAGCAGTCATTTATTACATCCAGGAACTTTATGTCTCTAGCAAGTCCTGATGTTACATTTACCCAGCCAATGTAGTGCAGACACCGACAAGAGGAAAAGGCGGCAAGGTTTGAATAAAACTTATAAAGGAACTACAGTATTGTGGATACAATGTAATTGGTCTTCTCAGTGGTACAGTTCAGGAGAATTACGTCTATTACAGTCCCTGAAGCAGCTCTGCGAAATGTATGACGGACTGGACTTTTCAAACAATTGGATCTCCGAAGCGCGGTAGCACCATCAGCCTAGCAAGGGAAGTACCGTTCCACATTAAATTTAAAAAAAATTTAAAGAAAAAGAAAAAAATATACTCATTAATAAAATAAGACATTTGAAAGACTTGGACCGATGATTAAATATGACCTGCAGCGATTAAAACACAGGCTAATGTGCTTGTATACCGTGGGTGTTATGATGGTCCCATATCCACATAAACTAAATTAAATGAAAATTGCACATAGAAGATAAAAATTCTGTTTACAACGTATTTGTGTGAAGTAATTGAAATCTCCCATTATTATTGCACTGCCAAATTGGTTTGCTTCCTTGATTTCTCTTAGCATTTCATCATTTGTCTGACCATTTTGTCCAGGTGGACGGTAGTATACTCCTATCACTATTCTCTTACCCAATACACATGGTATTTCTACCCATATAGATTCTACTGAGCATTTAGTCTCTTGTATGATCTTTATCCTGTTGGACTCTATACTGTCCTGGACATAAAGTGCCCCCCCCCCCCAAGTTGATCTTCCCTATCATTGCAATATAATTTGTGCCCTGATATAGCACTGTCCCATTGGTTATCCTCCTTCCACCAAGTTTCTGTGATGCCATTTATGTAAATCTCATCGTTTGCTGCTATACACTCTAACTCTCCCATCTTACTTCTTAGACTTCTGGCATTGGCATACAGACATTTCAAAGTGTGTTTTTTGTTTGTTTTAACAACCTGCTTTTCAGTTGCTAGGGATAATTCGGAAATCATTAGCTTTGGTGATTTTTTACATATAGGCATATGGACTATGTTTGCTTTTAATGGAACCTCTCTGTTGGGATGCCCTAACTCTCCTGTTTCATTAGTATCCTTCAAGGATACATTTCTCCGAACCATGCACTGTTGAGTGACTGTTGGCTTTCCCCCTTGTTCTAGATTAAGTAGAGCATTGGCTAGTCTCCTGTGGGCATACTGGCCTTCCCCTTTGACCTAGTAGATTTTTGCAGCCCATGGTTTGGTGGACACAGAGGAAAGGCCAGAAGTTGCACATTGTATTCCATAAGCACAAATCCATTCCATTGGCACAACTGCCTGCTTTTGCCATGGAGTTCATAGCATAGGACAGACTGAAGGGCTTTGCTGCCTTATGACTGATTCGGCTACCAAATGCTGGAAGAAAGATTAAATAAGGTGAAAGTTCTGCTTAAAAAATGAGGTGTAAGAATATTCCTGGAGAGAGAAAAACAAAGTTTTAAAAGATTTCATACTGTAATGCAAAGTTCCAATAGTCTGATTGGTCAAGGAGAAAACTGGAGGCTTTGTGGACTGTGATAAATTTTAAAGGGACAACAGAAAAATATGTTGCAGATTACACAGTGTTGTTCTGAAGCAAGTAGGCAGCAGTTTTATGAGGGTCCTGTTAAATCTCAACAGATATCCTTTAGAGTAACATCTCTGCTGACTTACTGCTAAGCGTTATGGCTAAGGAGATGAATAAAAGATCCTTTGAGGCTGTATGGGCAGATTCCACTGCTATGCCCCAGGGATTTGCGGCAAAACTCCCAGATGATGTGTGGCCCAATCAATGACTTGGTGTTGGACACTTGCAGTACATATAAGTATAGTGTATTGAATCGATAGCATGGCATAGAGGTTATATAGAACAAGATGATGTTACATGGTAGGCTGGTAGTAGTCTTTGTATACATTGAGGCAGAAGTCAAAGATGGTACTCTGTCTGTATATGCCATTTCCTCAGATTGTCTTGATGGGGTTGAGGTTGCGGAGATACAGGCCTGGGTTTAGTGGATGGGAGGTTGGGATTTGGTTTGTGCATGTAACCCCTGGGATGAGGTCCTCACTGAGGAATCCAAGGGCACACTTCAATTTCACAGGCTTAAGATGTCCAAACTTCCTACACCTCCATAAATCCATCTCTTTCCAGGATTTTCTGTCAAGGGAGGGAGAGAATAATCTCTGAGCGTTGTTTTGACAGTCTTTAACGTGTATAGTAATAATCATGCTAGATGCGGAATGTTGTTCCAATGTAACTTTACTGATAATTGACTGTAAAGTGAAATGAAATCAATTTACAAATCTATATTCAATGCAGTGCAATAAATCTGTGACTCTGTGCTGATGGCTTAATCTGATCTATTTTTTTCCACATCCCATCCCAATTTCAATGGCAGATTTGGAGTTTCCTTCCAAATTGGTGGACGACATGACACTTGAATTATTCTAATTCAAAACCCCATTACTCTTACCTTGATTCAGATGTCAAGAATAGGCTTCTTATTTCTAATCCAGTTTCTCCCAGAATATCCTGATGACACTGTAGTGGTTAACATCAGATTGATGCCACAGTTCTCTTTTCTTCACAATCTTCTCCTGCTCCCAGGAATGAATGAAGATCCAGTCTATTTATGACCTCTGAAGGGTCATGGGATCTCTCTGAGTGAGAAACTCCTCTAAAAACTCCTCTCCTGATAAAGGCAACTAAATTCCTTTGGCTTAGAGAAATTTAGTTGGCTTGTAAAAATAAAAAACAATCTTCAAAATGCAAATAAAAAGGGAGGGAAGGCTGCACAAAAACTCCCTTTAACAAAAAATGACATAAAAAATCAAAAGGCAATAATATTCATTGAAAATGGGGAAAAGGCAACCCATTCTACCTTTTCTTTAAGGCCAAAATGTTCCTCTTCCAAAAGCAAGAAAAAAAAACCAAGAGGGATGCTGTGTGACAGAATTCAAGATGGCAGCTTAACCTGTTAGCTCGTCTCTCTTGGTCATTCAAAACAACTAAAAACAGTGCTTTTTGTGAAAGTTAACCACTATTGACGAGCTTTATCGTACCAGTGCACCACCCGGATGACAATTAGGTACAAAACAACAGATTTGTGACAATTTTTGTACTGCAAATCGCAAGATGATTCGGCAACCGCTGACCCCGATAAGGCCGCAGAGATCTCTATGGAGGAAGACATGCAGGGGCCTGACCAGGTGATAACGACGTTGGCAGATGACCCAGACCTACCGACTTGCGCTGAAATGAGACAATGGTTCCTGGATTTACGTAGCAATATGAGACAACACAAACAGGAACTCCTGCACTTCATAATAGAAGTAAGAGAGGACTTGGCTTCCCTTGGTCATTGAGTTGACGAAATGGACACGCGAGTGGATGGCCACACAGCAACCATAAATGTGATGATGGTGCAGCAAAAACAGTTAAGCACCAACCATCAAACCATCGAAGAAAAGATTGAAGACCTGGAAAACAGGTCCAGGAGGAACAATCTACGCATTAGAGGAGTGCCTGAGTTACCTGAGTATTCTGATAGGATGGTGACGGTACAAAAAATCTGCCATCATCTTTTTTTTTTTTTTGTGTAAATATTTTTTATTAACAGCAAATCCATAACAATAACATGTGCATCAACATGAACATTGACAAAGTAAAGGCAAAGGGTGTACATCAGTAGTATGTTCAGTATGAGAAACCTGATTTCCAAGTCTGTTCAAAGTACTATTATTGTGAACATTTCCAGTAGATAAGCAAGTAACGAGCCAGCCGAACCCTATACCTTCTGTAAGTCAGAAGTCAATAAGTATCAAGTATTAAACTAGACAATTATAACCACAAAGCAGGGGAGACCACCATAAAGACCAAGAAGCCATTGAATTTGACTTCTACTGCAAGCCTGGTAATTGTGCAGAACACATTGAGGGACACAAACCAGGAGTAGGCTATTTCCCTTATACAATAATATGGATTACTATTAGCAGAAATTTTTTATTTTATTCACCCCTACTTAACTACCACTCCTCCCACCCCCCCCCCCCCACTAACCCTTCCCATTAGAGGCATATTAACATCAATTTTTTAAGGGCCCTTGACAACCATTCCTCTCCCTCCCCCCTCCCCAACCTTCATAGGGAATCACAGAACAGTAGATATCTCGATGTGAAGCACATTGAATATCAAATGGTACATCAAATGTTATGTCAAGAGATCCAACTACACCGGATCTGCAGGTTAATACTCAAAAAGAGGGACAATTTCCAACATCCATCAGTATTAAATGTACATCAGCTGATATCGAACTCTTTTCTTCATTCAGCTCTAGACCCCTTGCTTACAAAGTTAGGTTCCCCATAGAACTAATCGGGATATTTACTTTTCACTCAGTCGTCAAAGACGGTAGAAGGGAAATAGCTTCCTTTGGGAGGGAGCTCACATAAGCCTGCCAAATAGCAAGTGTTCTATTCCGATGTTTAGCTGTTTTCTGTCGAGCTGTTAAATATTCGTAATGTAAAGTTTGTTGAATTTTCTGTTTCCAAATCGGCTTGTAATGTGGTGACGGACTCATCCATTGGTTCAGTATGGTATCCACTGCCATTAGACTGATTTTATGTAGAAACTAGATGTGAAGTTTACCCAACTGGCTAACCGTGAGCGGTACGAGCCCGAATAACCAAATCCGAGGATCAAGTGGTACTGAAATTCCCCAAATCTTTCTTAACAAGAGGTGTAGATGTTTCCACAATTCTTGTACCATTACACATGACCAGAAACTATGATAGTAATCTGGATTGTCCGCTCCACACTTTGAGCATGAGCTGTCTGGTATTATGCCCATACGGAAGGCCGCCAATTGAGGGTAAAATGCCTGGTGGTAAAATTTAAATTGTTTATCTTGAAGTGTTACATTCTCACATGTTAGAGATATACGTTGGAAGCAAGCTTTAATGTCATCCGATATAATGGGTGCTGGTAGCACTTTGTTCCATTTGTGGATTATGTTAGGGAAAACTGGAGGGAACATCAAGGTCATGAGAGCTGAATAATACTGCGAGCATGTCAATCGTTTTCCCAGCGGTCCTTTGATAAATGAAATGAGACAAGGGGAACGCAAGAAGGACGGGTTGTTATGTAACAAACCATGAATAAAGTGCCGCAATTGTAGATAACCATAAAAGTCAGCATTTGGTATCTTATATAGAGTTTGGAGCTCCTGAAAGCTATAAACATAAACCGGATCCGCTTCACAATGTATCAATTGTATAATAGTTTTTAATCCGAGACGAGCCCACTGGGTGAAAAGGTGTTGCTCCATTCCCGGCTGGAAAGCAGGGTTACCTGTTATTGGTTGATAAACCGTACTCTCTGGAGACCCTTGATGGAGTTTACAGGTAAGGTGCCACATCTTGCGTAGCGGACGGATAACAACACTGGTCTTATGAAAAGATGGGATGGATACAGAAGGGCCTTGCAGCACTGCACCTGGTGATAGTGGAGTTAACCAGTGATGGACATGTCTCATGGGCGAACAAACTTCGGAGTCAAAGGTCCAGTCTCTTATATGACGTAGTAAGTTTGCATAATTGTATATCCTTAAATTCGGGCAGTTCAGACCTCCCGCAGTTTTTGGCCGCATCAGGACCTTCAGCGGAATCCGTGCTCGTTTTCCAGACCATAAGTATCGGTTAAACGCTCTATTGATTTCCATAACATCTTGTGCTTTTAGCCATATGGGTAGCATACTGAACAGGTAAAGCCATTTTGATATTTCCATCATCTTTAATAATAATATTTTCCCTGACAAAGAAAGTGGTAAAGTTTGCCAGGTTTGTAATTTCTGTAAAAGCTTCTTCTTTAGGGGTAAAACATTTTGAGCGTAAATATCTTTAGGGCTCGCTGGTATATATATTCCCAAGTATTTGAGAGAACTGGAAACCCATTTTAAGGGGAATTGCCCTGCCAGGATGATTGTAAAGTTCCTAAGACATCTAAAGCTTCGGACTTTTCAACATTTATCTTTAACCCGGCAAATCTCCTAAAGGCACGCTGGATGTTGAGTACAAACGGCAAAGCCGAAATTGGGTTGGTTAAATACACTAACATGTCATCGGCAAAAGCGGCTACGACAAAGGTATCTCCCCTCACCTTCTGCCCCTGCAGCTCGTGTGCTTGGGCTAACTTGCGTAGCAGCGGGTTCAACGAGAGGATATATAAAATAGGAGACAAGGGGCATCCTTGTCGAACTCCTCTCTGAATCTGGACTTCCTGAGAAGTAGAGTCATTCGCCACTATATAGGATCTGGGATTACTGTAGAGAATCGAGATAGCTTTAATCACCAAGTCAGGAAAGCAATAACGCTTCATCACGGAAAACATATAGTCCCACGACACACGGTTGAAAGCTTTCTCTGAATCGAAGCCCACTGCCATCACTTGATGCTGCAGCCGATGAGAGGTTTCCAATGCTGTTATTAAACGGAAGACATGCGCCCCAGCATTCCTGCCACTCACGAACCCAGCTTGAAAAGGAGAAATCAAAGTAGGTAAAACAGCCCCCATTCGTATTGCTAATATTCTCGCATAGATCTTTAAGTCCGAATTCAGTAGTGATATTGGCCTATAGGACGCTGCTTGCTGAGGATCCTTCCCTGGTTTAGGAAGAACTGTAATGTAGGCATCGTTGAAAGTAGACGGGAAGCCAGTTCCTAGCCACGCATGATTAAAAAATAAAGCAAGTTTGTCAATGATTCCAGTATTCAGCATCTTATAATGCTCCACCGGGAATCCATCGGGTCCGGGCGACTTATTACACTTGCCTGTTTTTAACACCCCGGATATTTCCCCCAATGAAATAGGCCTTGTCAGTAACTCTTTTTGAATTTCAGTAATGGAGGGTAACTGTATATCTGTAAAGAATATCTCCTCCTCGCATTGATCACCTTCTCTGTCTTCTCGGTAAAGGGATTCATAAAATTTGCGGAGAGTTTCTAATATATCCTCAGTCTTTGTCACATACTCTCCTCCGTTTGTTTTTAACCCATTAATATAAGGTTTTCTCCGTTTAGTAGCCACCAATCTGGCCAGCAATTTACTCGATTTGTTTCTGAAGCGATACAAGTAGTGGTCCGACGCTTGGAGAGATTTCTGCGCTCGCAGATGTAAATGCGCATTTAGTGAATGAACACACGCCCAATATGCTGTCGTATTTGAAGCGGAGGGGAGCTCAGCTAGTTGTCGTTTTGCCCGTTGTAATTGGGATTCCAACATTATTATGGTATTATTAAGTTGTTTACTTTTCTTAACAGTATATGCTATTATCTCTCCTCTCATTACAACTTTTCCAGTTTCCCAGAATAAGGCGGGGTCATTCAGATGTTGTTGGTTATTGTCTTGGAACTCCTCCCATTTGCTGCTTAAATATTTTTGGAATTCCACATCTTTCACAAGATAACCAGGGAGGCGCCAGGGTTTTTTTTTTCCCAGTCTGCACTGAAGAAGCCCAATAATCCACCCAGATAGGTGCATGGTCAGCCACCACTATGGCACCAATTTCCGCTGTGTCCACCTTGGAGAATAGGCGCTCAGCCAACAATATATAGTTTATGCGAGATAGAGTATTGTGTGCTCGGGATACATGAGTATACTCTCTTGCAGTTGGATTCAATATTCGCCAGGGGTCAACTAGGCCCAAATGTTTACTTAGCTGCGCTACCCCAGAAAGTTTACCGGCATGAAAGCCTTTTGGGAGTTGAGACTTGTCCAGATGTACATCAGATACACTGTTCATATCTCCTACCACCAGGAGATCTCCCAGAGCGTTAGCAAGGATTAATGAGATAATCTTGGCAAAGAATAGGGTGTCTGGCACATTCGGGGCATAGATATTGCATAGAGTCAGTTGTTTACCCGCTAGGGTGCCTTGTATAATAATGAAACGCCCATCTGGATCGTGTATCTCATTTGTAACCATTAAGGGTGTGTTTTTATTTACCAGGATCGCGACCCCTCCCTTCCTGCCGGCCGCAGGAGAGTAGTAACAATCGGAGACCCATTCCCTGCGCAATTTTACACTTTCCTTGTCGGTGAGATGCGTGTCCTGTAAGCATGCGATGTTAGCTTTTAACCTCTGTAGATGTTGAAGGATTGTTTTCCGTTTAATAGGGGTGCCTAAGCCATCAACATTCCATGAAATGATTCGATATTTACCCATGTTGGTCCCAGTGTAGTACCATACCAAAATATATGCCAGTAAACTGACAACAACGGGGTGCAGGCTCCCAGCCTAGCCCGCCTCTCTGGCCACGAGACCTCATCCACCAAGCAATTAGGTCAAACCTCTTGACATAGTCCATATTCACGTGAATTCTTCCTTTCATGATTCCCTTATACCCATTCCCTAACCCTATCCCCATTCCCAATGAGAAACCTATTCTCTAGGCGCTTCACCCAAACAGAAGTCCCTCCGTCTGGAGAGCGCGAGGTCACGTTCTGGAGTGTTCCCACCCCACAGCCAACTTTGAACACTTGGACTGAAATTGACTTGAAACGTATGATTTACTGCTTTATGCCTTTAGTTATGCAGTGAATTGCCATATCTAGTATATAACAGAGCCAGGTGCAAACTTCTCAAATGTCCTGAAAGCAAAGTTACCTTAAGGCTTTGCACATAAGATATCCAAATATTTGTGAGCATCTTCTGGGTTTCCGAAAGTTCTACTTCTCCCCTCGTACCAGATTTTTAATATAGCTGGGAACAGGACTGCAAATTTGATTTGGTGTTCCGCCAGTTTTGCACATACAGGGGAGAAGGCCCGTCGCTGTTGCGAGACCCGAGCAGAAAAATCTTGCGTGATCCGTATCTTAGAGCCCTGGTATATGATTTCTTTGGTCTATCGAGAAGCAGTCCATAATTTCTGACGATGAGCAAAGTTTAAAATTTTCGCTATGGCTATACGAGGCCTCGGGTCTGTCTCTTTCCGGGACCCTACTCTATGGGCCCTCTCTATGATAAGCTGATCTTTCAACTCCGGCACCCCCACTGCTTCAGGCAGCCATGTTTCCAAGAAAGTTTCCAAACCGGACTGGTCTACAGCTTCGGGTAAGCTTAAGAAACGTAAATTGGATCTCTGTGCTCTATTTTCTAAGTCTTCAAGTTTACTTTGAACTTCTTTCATAGTCTTTTCCTGCGTATCTAGTTTCCCTGCATAAGCCATCACGTCATCTTCTAGTACGGAAATTCGGCCCTCCACATGCTCAATTCGGGGACTCAGTTCGGTAAGCGCTTCTCTCACCTCATTTAGCTTATCTGAAATGCCAGCTAATTTTTCATCCAGCGCTGCTGTTATATCCTTGAACGCCGCTGCAGTAACGGCACCTAAGGGAAGATTATCGCCATCGCCTGCCGCCGCCGCCATTTTGTTCTCCGCCGCGGTCTTCGCCTTTTCTTTATCTTTGCGAGTGCTTTTTGAGGCCATAATCCCCGGTGAGCGATTCATGAAATTGACTATCGACATGTGCTAGAAGGATTTGTGCCTCTTGCACCTTCACGAGCGTCCTAGGATTGATTTCGCCGTTAGTTGTTGGCTATGGGGTCGGGAGCTGAAGCCAAACACATCCGCCTCAGCTCATCCCCCCACATGACCTCTGCCATCATCTTTTAAATAACCCAGATGAAAGAGGCATGGATAATGAACCATCGGCCGCTATTATGACAACAATCAAAAGGGCACATCGAGCTTTAGGCCCAGGGACAATGAACAAGCCCAGAGACATCATCTTATGCTTTCTTAGCTTCACTCAGAAATCGGTGATTTTTGAAGCAGCAAAGAAACACCCTAACCTAAAATGGGAAGGACACGAGATTGCTATATACCAAGACCTAGCTCCCAGTATGCTCAGGAAAAGATTCAATCTTTGAGAAGTTACTAAATCACTTCGTGAAAAGCAGATCTGGTATTGCTGGGTCTTTCCCTTTAGATTACAGTACATAGTTAAGGGTGTCACTTATAAAATATAAACTATTCCTGAGGCACAAGAAGCCTATAAACTAGTGGACATGGCTATTGATTTTTCGACTGCTACAACTGCCATATCTGCACCCAAACTGGATCTGCACCCTAGATGGCAGTGAAATGGCAAGGGAGGACGAGGGTTAAGACGCCACTTGGAGGAATCACAATTAGCGATGTCAGATCAGGGCTGACTTGCAGAAGACTATTACCGGAACAAACTTCTGTATTGTAAGAAAGTCAGATGTGGTAGACTGCCTTGATACTTAATTCTGAGCTCATAGCTCTAAATGCATCTTAAAGTTTCGGATATGCTGTAATAGTGGGTGTTTGTGGAGCCCAGGATGAAGCCCAGCATCCTGTTTCCAAAAGAGGCCAAACCAGGCCACAAGAACCTGGCAATTACCCAAACATCAAGAAGATACCATGCTACTGATGCAATTAATAGCAGTGGCTATTCCCTAAGTAAACTTGATTAATAGCAGTTAATGGACTTCTCCTCCAAAAACTTAGCCAAACCTTTTTTGAACCCAGCTACACTAACTACACTAACCACATCCTCCTGCAACAAATTCCAGAGCTTAATTGTGCATTGAGTAAAAAAGAATTTTCTCCGATTAGTCTGAAATGTGCTACTTGATAACTTCATGGAATGCCCCCTAGTTCTTCTATTATCCCAAAGTGTAAATCACTGATTCACATCCACTTGTTCAAGACCTCTCATGATCTTAAAGACCTCTATCATATTCCCCCCTCAGCCATCTCTTCTCCAAGCTGAACAGCCCTAACCTCTTCAGCCTTTCCTCATAGGGGAGCTGTTCCATCTCCTTTATCATTTTGATTGCCCTTCTCTGTACCTTCTCCATTGCAACTATATCTGTTTTGAGATGTGGCGACCAGAATTGTACATAGTATTCAAGGTGCGGTCTCACCATAGAGCGATACAGAGGTATTATGACATTTTCCGTTCTATTAACCATTCCCTTCCTAATAATTCCTATGAAGTCTGCGAAACAATGCGACAAGGCGATAGCAAAAGCCAGAAGAATGCTGGGCTGCATAGAGAGAGGAATATCGAGTAAGAAAAGGGAAGTGATTATTCCCTTGTACAGGTCCTTGGTGAGGCCTCACCTGGAGTACTGTGTTCAGTTCTGGAGATCGTATCTACAAAAAGACAAAGACAAGATGGAAGCGGTACAGAGAAGGGCGACCAGGAAGGTGGAGGATCTTCATCGGATGACGTACGAGGAGAGATTGAAGAATATAAATATGTACACCCTGGAGGAAAGGAGGAGCAGAGGTGATATGATACAGACTTTCAGATACTTGAAAGGTTTTAATGATCCAAAGGCAACGACAAACCTTTACCATAAGAAAAAAATCAGCAGAACCAGGGGTCACGATCTGAAGCTCCAGGGAGGAAGATTCAGAACCAATGTCAGGAAGTATTTCTTCACGGAGAGGGTGGTGGATGCCTGGAATGCCCTTCCGGAGGAAGTGGTGAAGACCAGAACTGTGAAGGACTTCAAAGGAGCGTGGGATAAACACTGTGGATCCATAAAGTCAAGAGGCCGCCAATGAAGAGTAGGTGACTCGCCAGAATGATGGCTACTGCCTGGAGACAATACCCTTATTCAATAAACATACACATGGTTACTGTGACTCCAACATCACTCTAAGCTTCAACAGCAAGAGGAAATGTGGAAAAAAGGATTTGCACTCACAAAGACGGGAGTAGCTGGCTTGTTACGGCGGTTACTACCCCAAACCAAATAACCAAATTACTACCTCCACCTTCCTCTATTCCTGATGCCTTTCAACTAGCTTGATCACTCCATTCTTATACTTCACCTTCAATGCATATCCAGCATAGTTCTCTGCTTCAACGGCAGGGGAGAAGAAAAACTGTTACTTCACACATCCAGCAGAGCTCTCTGCTTCAACGGCAGGGGAGAAGAAAAAAGGGTTCGCACTCACAAAGCGGGGAGTAGCTGGCTTGTTACGGCGGTTACTACCCCAAACCAAATGTGCCTGATACTTCACTTTCGATGCATATCCAGCATAGCTCTCTGCTTCAACGGCAGGGGAGAAGAAAAAAACTGATACCTCACGCATATCCAGCATAGCTCCCTGCTTCAACGGCAGGGGAGAAGATAAACAACCAATAAGGGCTGTATAACATAATCTGGGTAAAAACAAATAAGCATGGGTGTAGCTTGCTTATTGCGGCGGTTACTACCCCTACTACCTCTAACTAATCGAGCTAGATATTTCACTTGGATGCAGCTCCATCACCGCTCTCTACATTAATGGTGGGGGTGGAAGGGAAATAGAACCAAGAGCTAAGAGAAACAGATAAGTATGAGAGAAAAAATGAGTGAAGCTTGCTGGGCAGACTGGATGGGCCATTTGGTCTTCTTCTGCCGTCATTTCTATGTTTCTATATGTTTCTATGTTTCTGTTTGCTTTTTTGACTGCTGCAGCACACTGAGCCGACGATTTCAAAGTATTATCCACTATGATGCCTAGATCTTTTTCCTGGGTGGTAGCTCCTAATATGGAACCTAACATCGTGTAACTACAGCAAGGGTTATTTTTCCCTATATGCATCACCTTGCACTTGTCTACATTAAATTTCATCTGCCATTTGGATGCCCAGTCTTCCAGTCTTGCAAGGTCCTCCTGTTATGTATCACAATCCGCTTGTGATTTAACTACTCTGAATAATTTTGTATCGTCTGCAAATTTGATAACCTCACTCGTCGTATTCCTTTCCAGATCATCTATTAGATAAATGAGGCTTGACTGACGTGCCGCAAATGCGCAGTAGAGAGCAGCTCTACTGTGCATGTGCGGGTGAACATGTCGGTCAGAGCAGAACTTCAGCTCTTTGAAAACATGGCGGTGGCGGCGAGGAGCGGTAGCGGCGGCAAGGAGCGATGGCGGCAAGGAGCGGTAGCACCGGCGAGGGGCGGGCGAGAAGCGGTAGCAGCGGCGCGCACGAGGGAGGGAGGGACCTCCCCGGAGATCTTCCGTTTGTGCCATCCGAAGGGGTTGTAAATGACTGAAGGGAGGGGGGAGGGAGTGACTGAAGGGAGGGGGGAGGAGAGAGGGAGGGAGACTAGAGGGGGGAGGTGGGAGGGGGAGGGGAGAATGAGGGGGAGGGGGAAGGAAATGGACCGAAAAAAAAATTTAATGTAGCCGTTGTTACGGGCTTAACGGCTAGTTTATATATGTTTAAAGAGCGACGGGAGGGGCGCTTTTAGCACCATCTTGTTCTGGAAAATGCCCTCTGAGGGAGAAGAGCCGTGCCAGGAAGGTCAGACGGGCCTATACAGAACCAGGGTATATTATGCAGAACAGAAAGTCACTAACAGTATATTTTTGACTGTGGTTGTACTATCGTCTATTTCTTGGATTGTCCTTTCCATCACTACTTTATCTTTGCTGCTGGTTTTTGGAGTAGTAGATCTAAATCATGAATAAGATAAGAGTATTCTGTCAATACCAAAGATCTTAATATAAGCAGAAAGCAATATTTACTATATTACGAATTAAGGATATACAAGACAAACAGTCTTCCTACAGGAGACGCACCTAAAAAAGCACCATGAATACTTATTATTGCCGCCGGCATTTTCTAAAAAATACTATGCGGCCAGCACAGTTCATACTAAGTATACTGGTGTAGCTATCTTACTCTCCAACTCTCTTGTTTGTGAATGTATATCCCACTATGCTGACCCAAATGGTCATTTTCTTATTCTTAAAATTAGAGTAGGTGTGGCTGTTTACACTCTGGTTAATCTTTATACTCCTAAAAGATCAGAGCCCTTTTATCCAAAGTCTCAGTAAAATGCTAACTAAACATGTAGAAGGGACCTTAATAATAGGAGGTAAATCCCCAGTTAGATAATTCCAAATTACAGACTATTGCTAGTTCCTGAGCCAGGAGAGAACTTCGTACCTTTATGTCCCATTGGAATCTGATTGATGTGTGGAGACCGATTCCAATCATCCAGGGTTTATACCTTTTCCTCCTCCCCACATGATACTTACTCGCGAATTGATCTTATTCTTATTGATAAAACCCTAATAAGCAGGGTATCAGGGGGAGACATCGGCAATATATCCTGGTCAGACCATGCGCCAGTATGGCTTGAATAGTTAATGGTGAACAATGATAATGGATTAAAGTGCTGGCATTTAAACAAACAGTTGCTCCAAGATAAGTCCTTCTGCAAGACATTTGGGGAGAATCTAAAGGAATATTTTCAAATTAATACTAATCATGAACAATCCCCAGGAGTAATATGGGAATGCTCTAAAGTTGTAGCGAGGGGATTATTAATATCGTATGCAGCAAAATGTAAGAAAGAACAGGAGAATAGAAGAGTTCAGCTAAATTCTGAAATTACATGACTCTCGAGGCTACAAATGTGTTCTCCTACTAAATCCATAGGGTCCCAATTGCAGACAGCTAGGGCAGAACTCCAGACCCTTGATAATTCCACAATAGCCCATCAACTTAATATGCTTAAACAAGTACATTATAAAGGGGGGAACAAAGCTGGCCGTCTATTAGCACAGAAATTGAAAGCCTGACAGGCTCAAAATGTTATTGTGAAAATTAAAAACTCCCAGAATGAGTGTGTTTCAGATTCTGCGGCAATTAGGGAATGCTTTACAACTTTTTACAAACTATTATACACTAGTAATAAAACCATAACAGATGAGTCTATTACGGAGTACTTAGCAACATCTTCTCTCCCACAACTTACTCAAGAACAACAGGCTTACCTAGATTGCCCCATATCTACCCCCAAAGTATTTACCGCTAATAAAGACATGAAAATGGGCAAAGCACCGGGTTTGGACGGGTTTTCTGGTCTTTATTATAAATGCTTTGCTAAGATTCTGGTCACGCCTTTAACGGAAATGTTTAATTCCTTGGGAACAGGGAATGATTTGGCCACTGGTTCCAACATAGCCGGGATCACAGTGATTGTGAAAATAGGGCGCGATCCCGCTCTCTGTGGTTCCTACAGACCCATATCTTTAATAAACCTTGATTTACAAATACTGGCTCAGGTTTTAGCAGGGCACTTAAATACCATCTTACCCACCCTAGTTCACCTTGACCAAGCAGGCTTTGTTCCCAATCGCTCTGCGGCGGACAATGTTTGTAAGATCACAGACCTGTTATGGTGGGTCCAAGAAAACAAAGTACCAACCATTTTGCTTTCCGTGGACGAGGAGAAAGCTTTCGATATGGTGCACTGGCCTTTTTTGTTTCAAACAATGAATATGATGCAGTTTGGACCATTTTTTCTACATTGGTTACAGAAACTATATAATTCACCACAAGCCCAAGTCAAAGTTAATGGTGGATATGGCGAGCATTTTGTCATAAAAAGAGGCACCAGACAGGGTTGTCCGCTGTCACCCCTCTTATTTGCTTTATTTTTAGAGCCCTTTAATTACAGAATTCGTAATTCCATTAATGTTTTAGGAGTCAAGATAGGAGATCTGCAATTTAAACATTCTCTATTTGCGGATGATATTCTGTTCACTCTTACAAATCCTGAAATCTCACTACAAGGTGTCACTACTAAACTGCAAAACTTTAGTGCTGTTTCTGGATTTAAGGTAAATTTCAAAAAGTCAGATATTTTAAATGTTAATCTTGATAGCAATACCAGTAACTCCTTAAAAGAATGCTTTCCCTTTTGGTGGGCCACTAAATCCTTGAAATATCTTGGGATTCATATTGGCGCCGATATTGGAGATCTATTTAAACTAAACTATGACCCATTGATCAAAAAAGTAGAGGGGACCTGAACAAATGGGATAGACATAATTTCTCCTGGTTAGGACAAATAGCAATCATCAAAATGAATGTCCTACCAAAAGTTTTATATCTGTTCATTACCATTCCCATTTATTTGTCGGCCTCAGTATTGTGGGTTTGGAAAAAAAGGTTTTTGATTTTATATGGAGGCGCAGACCTCCCAGGGTCTCCAAACAAATTATGTACCTACCCAAAGAAAAAGGAGGCCTGGGGGTCCCAAATTTTCATTGGTACTATGTGGCTGCCCAATTATAGTCAATCCTTGATTTTCATAGGAATTTGACCTCAGAGCAGTGGATGGATATTGAGCAAGCCATGGTAGGAGAACAATCATTGTATGCCTTGGCAACCCCGCAATACATGGCGGCAATTGAAATGTTGGCCCAGCACGCAGAATACTACAATGAGAATGCGGAGACAGTGGAAAGATAGATTAGTGGGATATCATACATATCTTTCATAATGTATCCTTTTGTATGTATCATACATATCTTTCATAATGTATCCTTTTCAGTGGGCGTACACCCAAGAGCATTTCGGGATTGGAAAATCAGAGGAGCAATAAAGGCAGAGCACATGTCATCGCAGGGAGATATGTTACCTTTGAATACCTTGAAACTGCAACACCCTGACTGGGAAGTAAATGTTTTAGAGTACGCCCAAATCCGACATTTTATACTGACGCATAAAAAATCTCAAGCTTGAACTTTAACCAAATCACTATTTGAAAATCACTGCACACAGGGTGATAAAATTAAAGGTTTAATTTCAAAGGTATATAATTTGTTACAACCTAGAAGTAGTGCCCTGGGAAAGGGATTTAGAAAGGGATTTAGGAATAACAATCCCTGGGAAAGGGATTTAGGAATAACAATCAGTAAAGAAGATTGGGATTTGATTTATTTAAGTGCTCGAAAAAGTTCCATTTCTGCACAAATTCAGGAAAATTGTTATAAACTTCTGTATAGATGGTACTTAGTCCCAATGAAAACGTGCCACTTCTCTTCTTCCTACTCTAATAAATGTTGGCGTAACTGTGGAGGGCTAGGCTCATATATGCATATATGGTGGAATTGAATAAAAATAACTTTTTTTGGAAACAAATTACCACCTGGCAGTCACAGCTATTTAAAGTAGAGATAAAGTTGGAAGCTTTGAGTATGTTACTGGGTAGACCAAATGCAAGACTCAACCAACCCCCAACAAAGGTTTTGCTTAGAAGTATATATTGCAGCGAGAAGTGAACTTGCTCTACTCTGGAAACAAACTGAACTCCTGACACTCCAGGCAATTATTAATCTTTTATCTTTCTTCTGCCATATGGCACATTTAACAGCGCTTAATATTTTATATGTTTTTTTTGTTGATTTTTATGTTTTTTTCTTAATATAAAAAGAGAGATACTTTTCCAATTTGGGTTATGCCAAACGGGGGAAGTATCTCTTTTTATATTAAAAAAAAAACCAAAACAAACTTAAAAGTCAACCAAAAAAACTTATAAAATATTTGTTTGGACCTATGATTAAAGTGCACCTAAAAACGGTAAAATACTGAAAGCCTAAAAATTAGCTTCAGTATCCGTGGAGCAGTATGATGGTCCTCAGCATAAATTATTTTTTAATTTGTTTGCTCTTTAAAATATTTTGTTTTGATTGAAAGTACCATACTGACATCTGTTTCTCATATACATGCATGCCACTATATTTTTGCAATTGTTGTGAATTGTTTTCTTCCTTCACAAAATGAAGTGATCAGATTTGCAGATGTGTATAATACATACATTGATGATGTTTATAGATATCATATGACGTTAACCAACATACCAATGTGTGCTTGATGCAATTTGAATAATGGTACGATAGTGCATAAGTATCTGACTTGCCCTAAAATTACCCCTTTTTGGGATGACATCCTAATGTTTTTGGAACAATGTGTTGGGCTTAAGATTCCTAAGAAGGGGATTATACTTTTATTGGGAGATATGGCAGAGATTCTTGATCTCAGTGGAAGTACAGACTTACTTATATACTTGGCACTACAATTGGCATGCAAGTGTATTCTTCATCTATGGATAGATAAATTAACACCTAGTTGTCCTTATGGCAGAACAAAATGATGGGCCTTATGAAGATGGAAATAATGGATATTCTTTTCTGAAAACGTAAAGCATCGGATGAATATGTGAAGGCCTGGAAAACATTTTATCGGCTGCTGACAACAGAAGAGGTGAATAAGTTAACTTCTATGGGATATTCAGTAGACTGGGAGGTCACATCTGCCATTTCTCCTTCTGCTTCAAACACCAGTATATAAAATAACTATAGGAACTGTCAACAGATGTACTAAACATTGATGCCGTCGCTGACTAATGGTATTGTTGAACATCACTTCCTCTTGAAAGCTCAAGGAGTGTGAGTGGGTGGATGAGTAGAGGGCTGAAACTGGGTTGGGTAAGGAATGTGTATGTCAGAGGTGTGAATATTTGAGAAAGCGTGAGATCCAGAGTGGATGTGTGAAAAATGACTGGGGTGGTTGGTGAGGAGGGGAAGGGATATATAAAGGGAAAAAAAAGGTGGCAGAATACAGCATGAGACATGGATGGACTAGTCTATTGAATGTACTGTATTTAACAGATTAAGATGAATCTATTAAAATTATAAAATCCCTGTTTGTATGGTTTTAATATTTAATAGTTTTGTGCTTTCTGCTCAATAAAAAAGTAATTTAAAAAAAGATTTACAGATGACACAAAATTATTCAAAGTTGAATACATCAGCAGATTGTGAGGATTTGCAGAAGAACCTAGCAAGACTAGGGGACTGGGTGTCTAAATAGCAGGTGAAGTTTATAGTGGACAAGTGCAAAGTGATGCACACAAGGAAAAATAGTCCCAACTGAAGTACAGATTCCATCCAAGAAAAGGATCTCGGAGTCGTCGTGGACAATACTTTGAAATCCACAGCTCAGTGTACAGCAGCAGTCAAAAGAGCAAATATAATGTTAGGCATGCTTCATAAAGGAATGGGAGATAAAATGGAGACTATCATATTGCCTCTGCGACTGCACTTTGAGTATTGTGTTCAGTTCTGGTCGCACAATCTCAAAAAGGACATAATGAAACTAGAAAAGGTACAGAGAAAGGCAACAAAAATGATAAAAGGACTGAATGTTCCCTTATGAAGAAAGGCTGAAGAGGTTAGGGCTCTTCACCTTGGAAAGAGATGGCTGAAAGGGGATCTGATAGCAATTTATAAAATCATGAGAGGGCACAATAGGTAAATAAGGGACAACCTCCAAACCCATCCCCTTTGGGGGGAGGATCCTTCTAGTCATCACTCCTTAACTCACACCTCCCTTGGACCTCCCATTGCTGTAAAAGGTCTCAGTGTTACTCAATAGTACATACTTTAGTGATCTAGCAAGCATCACACTAGTATAGAAAGATCATCTGGATCCTTATCAACTAATTCATCTCCAGTTAATTTGCAAAGTACAATCCATGCATAGAACCTCAGATATATATGGTCAGGCTGTTATCCCTCTACTAAAGACTATACCTTACATTTCCTTGCAAAGTTCCTACAGCAGGTTTGATTTCTTTCTTTGTGCCCCTGAAGTTATACCGTATTTTCGTGTGTATAGGCCGCGGCTTATACACGGATTTACATTTTTGAAGAGAGGGGTGCGGCCTATACAAGGGTGCGGCTTATCTAAATCTGTATTTAAATAGGATAGACTAGGATAATCTATATAATACCTACCGGTATTCTTTATATATTTTTTTTAGTTTGCTTGTGGAAAGTAATACTGGAATGTTTACCACTGAAAGTAGGAGCAATAACGAGCACACTTCAAATTATGGTATATAACAGTATTGTTATTAAAGAAGAATGCACTGCAGACAATTCAAAACCAGATTGAGATGTTATTTTAATTAAGTGTATATATCGATACAGTACCTTTAATTTACCAGTAATTTCGAATTGTCACATATGAAAATTTAGAACACAAAAGCATATAAATATTTCCAAGTACTGTATTTCCATTTGGAACCAGTTACACATAAAATACATAAAGAATTCGGCAAAAACATGTAAACTTCAGTCTATATATTAACGAGGAAATAAGAATCTCAGTTTGTTATAGGCAGCAGTGTAATCTCAGTTAGCCAACACAATAAGTCAATATACGGTACTGCCAGACAATGATTCATTGCCAAATATTTTGTCATATCCAGTTCGGCGATTCAAGAGTACCGGTATTTACAGTTGTAGAGCAGTTTTGCTCATTTGGTCACTAGAAAGAAGAAAAACATTTATTTATTAACAAGGAAAAAATATTTTCTGGAAGAGAGTCCAAAATTAAAGTATGGAAGATGTATAAGATTTTAATGTTTTATGATATTTACACCATACCTCGTCATATGATGAAAATCCCTCAAAGTCTGTCAAGCAATCAGAATCAGCAAAGTGTTCAGCTGCAAAGGCTTCTGCTTCGTCGTCGTTAAATTCGTAGTCATCCCTTTTGGTCATGCCCGGGGGTCTTGCGGTTTTGGACCCTTATTGCCAAGTTTTTAGCGGAGATTTTGGGGGTCTCCATTCCCATTGCCCCTACGTGGTTGCTTCTTGGTTATATCCCAGCGTTGCGGGTTCAAGATCTGGGCACTCGCCTCTTCATTCAAAAGGCTGGGGTAGTGGGGAAGAGGGTTATTTTATTGCAATGGCGTGAGGTGGATCCACCCTCCTTTTGGGTGTGGAGAAATCTCCTCTATACTATGATGCATATGGAATCCTTTTCTTCCCATGGGCCGCCTCAGACGTGGGCCCGGTTTTTGGACATTTGGGAACCCTATCTACAAGCACTTCCTCATCGCGCCAGAAGCAGAATCCTTAACGCGTGATGTCAAGAGGACCTACCAGCTGGACCTTCTCAGCCTTTGCCTATCGATGATATTGTGGACGGCACGGTTCTCGGACTACCCTTGCGAGTTTTATTGGGGGACGAACAGAGGAGAAGTTTGGGGGTTGGGTTGTGGGAGGTAGGGGGGGGGGGGGGTCCTGTTTTTCTTGTTACCACAAATGTTGTTTTCAGTGACGCTGGGAGCGGGCGCAGAGTTAACCCGTACCCAGACGGTTGTTTCAGTGTATTATGTGAAACGTTAATAAAAATTGCTTCAACAAAAAAAAAATAAAAATTCGTAGTCATCATCTGAAGCTGATTCCGAAGCCGATGAATTAGCACCATCTGTGCTCTCCAGTAAGCCTGCCTTCTTGAAGCCATTAATTATTGTCGTTGACTTTACAGCCTCCCAAGACCTCAGAACCCATAAGTACACTTCTGAATAGGTAGCTCGCCGCTGCTTCCCTGAAGGAGTGAATGAGTGCACCCCATCTGACATCCACTTCTCCCATTCCTTCCGCACTAGGCACTTAAAAGGGTAATTAACCGTAATATCCAAAGGTTGTAATTTGCAGGTTAAACCTCCCGGAATTACTGCAATATGAGCGCCTGCTTTATTTAGAACTTTCTGAACAGATTCCTGCTTATGGGCAGCCATTGCGTCAAAGATCAAAAGAGATTTAGGTGAAAAGAATGCGCCAGGCTGTGCGCGAAAGCACTGCTCTGTCCACTTCATCATAATGTCTTCATTCATCCAGCCCTTTTTATTGCATATGATGCTTAGACCCTTAGCAAATTTTTCCTGCGGCATAGTTATGCGCTTAAAAATAACCATTGGCTTTAATTTCTTGCCATCGGCAGTGCACGCCAAAACCACAGTGAAACTGGTGCGTTCATGTCTTGTCGTTGTAATGGGTACCGTTTTAGTGCCACGTGGAGCAACCGTTCGAGTAGCAGGAATATCAAACCACATCGGTATCTCATCCATGTTTACTATATTACTGGGCCCTAAATTACCCTCAATACACTCTTTCCGCACAAAATCACGAAAACTTGTACTTAGTTCTTGCCAGTTCACGGGCAGCTTTTGACCTACAGTGGTCCTAGACCTTATTGACAACTCGTTCCTACGCATGAATTTGTACACCCAATTCAGTCCTCCAGAGAAATCACCAATTTTCAGTTCAGCAGCCAATGCTTTAGCCTTATGTTTAATGCTAATGGTAGAAACTACCCTGTTGCTATCCCTCTGTGCAAGCACCCATTCTCTTAGATTGGCTTCAAGAACTGGCCATTTGGCAGGCATACCTCGACGGGCACGCTTCTTTGGATTCATCTTTTCCAGTTCGGCTTCTTTTTTTCTCCACCTTCGAATATGCTTTTCGTCCACAGAAAATTGACGACCCGATTCTCAATTTCTGTGTGTTTTTGCGTATTCTATTGCTGCCAGTTTAAAATCTGCCATGTAAGAATGATGCTTAGGCATAGTACAGTATACAAGGGTGTGGCCAATGTATGGGTGTGGCCTACACAACAACTTGCTGACAGACACCGGATTTCCGCAGCTTATACATGGGTGCGGCTTATACACGCGAAAATACAGTAGTTGTTATTAAATCTTGCAATCTATTTATTTGTTGCATATCTAACTGTTATGCTGTATCAGTTACAATGGACCCCAGAGAATTCTGGATGTTAAATTTGTTCGTTTTACGATCATTTTGAAGATCCCATGTTATTTGCAATATACTTGTGGTCCCTCTTTGAAACAGTGGCATAGCCAGAACTGAATTTTTTGTGGGGCAGTAGGCATATAGGTTTGAGTCTTACTAGTTGTACTCTTATCCATAAATAATACCTTAGAATGCACCTGACAATGGATTTCTTTGTAGTCTGCAACAGCCATCATACATCATGAGTGATGCTTTAAAATATTTTGTTTCAAGCACTTACAAATATTAAAAAATAGCTTATTGATCTGTAATAATTTATTTTATATGCATTTCAGTTTATAAATACACAACAATATCATATAAAAAATAAACAAAGAACACTTAATAGAAACAACAGATCCAATCACGTAATAAAACAAATATCAACTTAAAGATTCACAATGGGTGAAGAGCAGAACTAGGATTGTTCATATTATAACCCAACATGCAAAAAAAAAAAATATTCAGATTCCTTGTCTCCTTAATAACAGCAAAACAAATTCCCTCCAATGCCAAGCACTTTGTGAAGTAACTTAAACCCCTACAAAAATATAATAAAAAACCATCTAGAGCCTTGCCATGCCATACCATAACAGCAGTAACTCCCATGACTCAAAACAGCAGCAACCTTATCTATGAAAAAGCAGCAAGGCAAATGTTACACCAGGCCCTAGAACACTGATACACAACCTACTGGACAAATAAGCTGGACTATTACAAATCCTTAGAGAGAAGCTACATGCTAGCTGAAATACTGCACCTCTGTCACACATGCGCAACCCAAACAGACCCTTACCTAATACAGAATAAGAGACTACAAATTAGAAACAGAGATATGTAGGCAAGACTGAAATAGGAAACATAAGAAACCAGACTTTGTGAACGGTGGAATACTGAAGAAAAAGTAAAATACAAATATAGAAGAAATGCACATTCCCAAACATGGCATATTTCAATTGCTGAAAGTAAAAAAAATATATATATATTTTATTTTTTACCTTTGTTGTTTGATCTTATTTTTCTAATCAGTTGGTCACAGTCTTTTTTTCCCCCTTGTCTGTCTTTTCCTAATTCCTTTTTCAAAGTCTATTTAATTTCTTCTCTCTTCTCCTGTCTTCCTTCCTTCCTCATATAGGCTCCCACTCCCACACACTCTTTCTTACCCAGGCTCCCACGCTCACAGGCAGGTTCTCACTCTCATATATTCTCTCTAACAGGCAGGTTCTCACTCCCACACACACACACACATAGGCTCTCACTCTTACATGCAGGCTCCCACTCCTACACTCTTGCTCTTCTCACATCCACAGGATCTCACACCCACATGCTCTCTCTCTCACACCCATTCAGGCTCTCCATGCCCACATGCTCTCTCTCACACATACAAGCTTCTCACTCCCATGCTCTCTTATACACTGGCTTCTCATTCCCATGCTCTCTTTTACACACTGGCTTCTGTAATGGCCCTGTGACAGCCTTCCTTTTCTTGGCACTGGGCAGTGCTGATTGGGTGGGCCTGATTGCAAATTAGGTGAGCCACAACCCACCCAGGTACTCCTGTGGCTATGCCACTGCTTTGGAAATGATCAGCCACAAAGTATCTGTGTTAAAACTTATGGCAGAAGGGGCACAACATTTTGCATGTCACCATTTGAAATGATCAAATGTACATGCTGTTTTACTCTGCCCACATAAAAAACATTTATAAGAAAACCTCTTTTCTAATCTCACTAAAAGTGTACACACACACAATGACAGCTCAGATGGAGTTTTAGCCATGTAAAGGAGGGCAAGTCTCAGCCTGGTGATTTTACCCAGGTAAATGACTTAGAAAACAGTTTTCTGCAATTCATGATGGGTTTCAAGATCATGAGCGCTGTTCAACATTCATAACTCTCTGGACTAATAATAGTTCACTCAGGTGGGAAGCCAATAGAACAGTATTCGTGAGCAAACTTTTCATACTTATCTTCCCAGGTCTCATCAGATGCAATATGTAAATCTATAAATGCTAAAAGGGGTAAAATCATGCATTTGGGGTACAGAACCCTACTAGCTACATTTTCTTTATAAGGAAAAGAGCTGAAAAGCTGTTAAACAAGATAGATATTTAGGATAATCATCTCAGATAATTATTTGATATGAGGCTTCGAAGGGGAAGACTCAAGAGCAACATCAGGAAATATTTGTTCATGGAAAGGATCATAGATACAGTACATGGACTGGCCTCCCGGGAGAGGTGTTGGAGACAGAAATAGCAAGGGAGAGTTCAAGAGAGCATGGGATAAGCGCGGAAGATTTCTGACTGTGGAGGAGTGAGAGGGAAGCCAAAATTCAACTGGGGTAAATGTCACTATGCCAGAAATGAAACTAGGGAGACTAGATGGTCCTTATCCACTGTCATATTTATTTACACAGTTTATGGTTTTGTTTCTTGATGACTTGAAAGTGGTTAATCAAAATAATAAAGCAACAGGGAACAATAACAGTATGCTCGGTTGCATATACAGGGGTATCATCAGCAGGAAAAAAACACCAAGAGGTAAGATTGCCTTTGTATAGGTCACAAGTAAGAGTCCTCTATGAGTTAGGGGTCCTCATGGATACCAATCTGCTTGGGTTTTCAGGATATCCGTAATGAATGTGGTTGAGAGAGATTTGAATGCAGGCTGCTTCAACTGTAGGCAGATCTATCTTGTGCATGTTCAACAGGGATGTCCTGAAAACCCCAGTGGAATACCTACAGTTCTGAACACAGTCTCTGAGTACTGTGTTCAGATCAGGAGGCCACACTTTCATAAGGACATTAACAGAATGGAAGGTGGTCTACTAAAATAACACTGGGCCTGCAGCAATACAAACCTACAAAGAAAGGTCTTCACTGGAGGAAAGAAGAGAAAGGGGGATACAATAGAAATGTTCCAATATTTAACTAGCTTCAATTAATTGCAGGGAGGTGAAATTTTCTACATAAAAGGAATTTCAAGGGCAAGGGGTCATGCTGCCCCAACTTCTCCTGGATGACAGAGGCTCATGTGGAAAGTCATGTGCCAGGGCAGTACCTGTGATCCCAGATGCTTCCCACAAAGGAATAAAAGGAACAGTCTTTTAAGGCTCTTAAGGGTTTTTTTTTTAAATTTTTCCTGGAGGTCCCCTGCAATAGTCCTGTAGGGAAAAAAACACCCCCACATTCCAGCACTGTCGGGTCAGTTTTAAAATCATTGCTTGTGCAAAAATGCCCACATATGGGCATGTGGGGGGGGGGGGGGGGCACACAAGCACATCGATTTTAAGAAGCCACAAATTAAATCCGAATGTACCCGTGCATGCTTGAGAAACAAAGGGGCAAAAAAAGGGGCAGGGCATAGGCATTCCAGTGTGGGGACAACCCTTACCACGTTATTTCATATTCTAAAACTGAAAACCACACCACATGCAGGCTAGATATCCGCGTAACTTTACTGCTGCTCCTGATGAGGAGCAAGTCTGGAGATCTCAAGTTTAAGGGCTTATAGGACAGTGTGAGAGGTGAGGGGTCCAAGTCAACTGAGCGGCATGCAGGATGAAGAATCAGAGGGTCTTAAACCTCTATATTAACCGGACAAACTGGTGGACTAATTGGAAAACTGGCAATGTGCCTCATATGCAAGCATGTTTTAAAATCCACTTTCATGAGAGTGACGTGAGGAGAAGGCCATGACCAGGCCCCACGCCCCAAAACGATGATAAACGTGACTTCACCAAGGTTCTGTTATATTTACAGCACGTTTAACACAGGCGAGAAGCAGTGTAGCTAAAACTTGTGGTAAGAGCCATTCTTCTGATGAGTTTAAATGTCCACGAAAGTACTGTAAACAAAAACAGAATAGATGCCTTGATCTTTTCCAAATATTTATTAAAGTAAGAGACGTATAGACGTATTCATAAAAATGCCCGACTCAGGCAGAGTTTCGCAACTCAACAGCCGCTGCCTCAGGGGCTACAAGCAAACCAAACAAAAAATCAATCATCCTAAAAATTCTAAAAACATTTTTTTTTAAATAATTATCTACAAAATTTTGTTAAAATGGTGACATGTATATTCAAACAAAAATAAAAAAATATATTAACTGTAGATGTTACATTATTTATACAGAAAAAATATATGTATTATATAACTAAACAGTAACAAATTAATGTAAAGCTATTTACCTTGGACAATCAAGAATCTCAGATGAGTATAAAATCATCAAGGGAAGGTCACTGTGAACCAACACTGAAAGATAACTATAAAAAATGTGCAAGCAATTAATTTAACCTTTGGGAAACATAGGATACTTAGTTAAATGTGCCAGTCTTTGTAATGAACCAGCAATAAAAGACTAATGTAAGAAATGTGTATGCAAAAATTGTATCCTTTTAGGAACATTGGATACTTAGATAAATATACAAGCCTTTTTTAAGGCTGACCACAAAACCACAAAAAATAACTATTGAACAGCCTGGTAATTTAGATCCTTGTGATTAATTAATGAAATAAGCCTATAGGAGCCCTTCTCCAAAGGGTCTTTTCCTTTTTATGGAAGCACTGTAATAGAATAATGGCTTGCATTATTCTATTACAGTGCTTCCATAAAGAAGAAATCATAAATTGCTGTAGTTATCATCTTCAATATCAGTTGAGAAATAGAAGCAGCTAAAATTGTATAAAACTCAGCATCTAACCCATCAAGCCCAGGTGCTTTGGTCAGTTTCAAAGCATGAATGGCACATTCAACTTCTACAGTCTTAAAAGGGGAGTTTAGAAATTGTGTTGGTGCTAGCTAGACAGTTCTGAAATAGATAAGCCTATAAAGAATTCGTTTTGGACCTCAACATCACATGATTGAGCAGAGTATAACTCAGAATAAAATTCAACTAAAGTATCAGTAATTTGAGTAACATTCAAAGTAACTTCCCATGCTTGTTTCGTAACACACTAATATAATGTTGTGGCCTGGCACCATGTATCATCCTGGCCAAGAGCTTACTAGCCTTGTTACCATAGCCTTTTCAATTGCGGGCCCTTTAGTTTGGAAATCCCTCCCTGAGGTCAGAACAATTAAAGAACCCAAATTCTTCAACAAGGTGCTAAAAAGTACCTATGTCGGAAAGCCTATTCAACTTGAACACGTCAGTGATGTCATGTAGCCCAAATTTAAATTTATATTTAAATTTAAATCTGAATTTATGCTTTTATGTCAATGAGATTTTGTCTTGTTAATTTATTTTATCTCCTGCCTTTGTATTTTAATTTGTCATATTCATTTTATGTACTTTAAATAATGTGTATTTATTTGTAATCTGCCCTGAACATAGGAAGGGAGGGTAAAGCAAATGTTGCTTACCTGATGTAACAGGAGTTCTCACAGGACAGCAGGATGTTAGTCCTCACAAATGGGTGACATCGAGGATGGAGCCCAACCACGGAAAACTTCTGTCAAAGTTTCAGGAACTTTGACTGGCCCCTACTGGGCATGCCCAGCACGGCACTAACCCTGCAGCCAGCAGGGGTCTCCCTTCAGTCTTGTTTCAAAGCTACAGGCAGTGCCGAAAAATAAAATAAAAACGAACCCAACACCGCGGGGTGGCGGGCGGGTTTCGTGAGGACTAACATCTTGCTGTCCTGTGAGAACACCTGTTACATCAGGTAAGCAACATTTGCTTTCTCACAGGACAAGCAGGATGGTTGTCCTCACAAATGGGTGAGTACCGAGCTGAGGATGTCCGAACCTGCACCAAATGTACCCAACGGCGTGCAACAGGCACTACAACTGGGGTGAAATTTGGTAGAGGGCATCCGCACCCTACCGGGAGGTGGAAGGGTGTTGGTACATCATGCTGGAAAAAGGTTACGCAAGACAGACTGGCCGAAGATGGAATCCTGTCTTCCAGCTTTGTCCAAGCAATAATGGGCTGCAAATGTATGGAGGGAACTCCAGGTGGCAGCCTTGCAGATGTCAGAAAGCGGCACCGATCGAAGGTGTGCTACTGAAGTCGCCATGGCCCTCACAGAGTGTGCTTTGACACGGTCTTGGAAAGGAATGCCAGCTTGCTGATAGCAGAATGAGATGCAGTCCGCCAACCAGGAAGAAAGAGCCTGCTTACCCACAGGTTGCCCTAACTTGTTAGGATGGAAAGAGACAAATAATTGAGTGCTCTTCCTGTGGGCAACTGTACGGTCTAGAAAGAAAGCTAGAGCACGTTTACAGTCAAGGGTATGCAGAGTCTGTTCCCCGGAGCTGGAGTGGGGCCTGGGAAAAAAGATAGGTAGTATAATGGATTGATTAATATGAAACTCCGAAACTACCTTAGGTAAGAATTTAGGGTGAGTGCGGAGTACCGCCCGGTCCTGCAGGAGTTTAGTGTAAGGCGGATAGGTAACTAGGGCCTGTAATTCACTAACCCTGCGAGCTGAAGTGATAGCCAAAAGGAATAACACTTTCCATGTGAGATATTTTAGGTCACAGGAGTATAGAGGTTCGAAAGGAGGTTTCATAAGGCGACCAAGAACCAGATTAAGGTCCCAAGAAGGGGCCGGAGGGCGTAAAGGTGGCTTCAAATGGATCAATCCTTTAAGAAAGCGTGTTACAAGGGGTTGTACTGAAATAGGGACACCCCCGATACCTTTATGGAAGGCGGCTACCGCACTGACATGCATTCTAATGGAAGAGGTCTTTAGACCTGATTCTGATAGATGCCAGAGATAGTCCAAGAATTTAGAAATTGGACCGGAAAGGTGATCAAGGGACTGAGAAGTGCACCATGATGTATACCTTTTCCATTTGTAAGAATAAGATTTTCTTGTGGAAGGCTTTCGGGAAGCGATCAGGACACGAGAAACTGAATCTGAAAGGTTAAATGGCCGAAGGACTAACCTTTCAACATCCATGCCGTCAGGGACAAGGCGTGGAGGTTGGGATGGAGGAGGCATCCATCGTTTTGAGTGATCAGATGCGGGTCCTTCCCCAGAGGAATGTGCCTGCGGATGGAGAGATCCTGAAGTATGGGAAACCACACTTGGCGTGGCCAGTGCGGTGCTATCAGGATCATAGTTCCCCTGTCCTGACGTAGCTTCACGAGAGTCTTCGACAGAAGAGGAAGTGGAGGGAATGCATAAAGCAGACCGGTTGACCACGTGAGGGAGAATGCATCCCTCGGCCGAGAGTGCTGGCTCCGAATGAGAGAGCAATAATTGGCCACTTTGTGGTTCTGAGGGGACGCAAAGAGGTCTATATGGGGATAACCCCATTTGTGAAACAGAGAGGTCGCTACCAAGGGGTCGAGTGACCACTCGTGTGGTTGGAAGACGCGGCTCAGCTGGTCTGCCAATACATTGTCTGCTCCCAGCAAGTAGGTGGCCCTGAGGTACATGGAGTGGGAGAGGGCTTCTGCCCAAATCTGCGCAGCTTCCTGACACAGAAGGAAGGAGCCTGTGCCTCCCTGCTTGTTTATGTACCACATGGCCACCTGGTTGTCCGTCTGAATTAAGATTGTGTGGTTCGATAGGCAATCTTGAAAGGTCCTGAGAGCATATCGGATTGCTCTCAGTTCCAGGAAATTTATCTGGTGTTTGGCTTCCTCTGGTGACCAGAACCCTTGAGTTTGTAAATTGTTTACATGGGCTCCCCAACCGATGTTGGAAGCGTCGGTGGTGAGGATTATCTGAGGGTCTGGGGGAAGAAAAGGCAAGCCCTGTAGGAGGTTGGATTGATTTGTCCACCAGGCAAGAGACAGACGGAGTGCATTGGTGATGCGAACAATGGAGGACAGAGGCTGAACAGCTTGGGCCCATTGCAATCTCAGAGTCCATTGCATGACTCTCATGGCCAGGCGGGCCATGGGAGTTACATAAACTGAGGAGGCCATGTGTCCCAGCAGAATGAGGAATTGGCGAGCTGTTGCTGTGCATTGAGACTGCAACTGGCAAGCTAGGGACACAAGGATTTGAACTCGTTGATGAGGAAGGAAGGCTTTGGCCTGTAAGGTGTCCAAGTCTGCCCCAATGAAGGATAAGGTTTGAGATGGGACTAAGTAGGATTTCTCGTAATTGACAAGAAACCCTAGAGAAAGTAGAGTTTGAATTGTCAGGGTCAGGGAGGACCGAGCGATTTGCTGGGTTGGGGCCCTGATTAGCCAATCGTCCAGGTAGGGGTAGACGTGGACACCTTCCTTCCTGAGGAACGCTGCAACCACCACGAGGCATTTGGTGAAGACCCGTGGTGCGGATGCCAGGCTGAAAGGTAGCACTCGGTATTGGTAGTGATTTCGGCCTACTAAAAAACGGAGGTATTTGCGATGAGATTGGGTTATCGCAATGTGAGTGTAGGCGTCTTTTAGGTCTAGAGAGCAGAGCCAGTCCCCTCTTTGCAGCAGAGGGAGAAGCGAGCCCAAGGTTACCATCTTGAACTTCTCTTTGTAAAGGTACTTGTTGAGGGCCCGTAGGTCCAGGATTGGCCGAAGTCCTCCTGACTTTTTTGGGATCAGAAAGTACCTGGAATAGAACCCTTAGTCCTTGTTGTGAGAGAGGAACGGGTTCTATAGCGTTTGACTGGAGGAGAAGGGATACTTCCTGCTCTAGAAGAACAGAGTGATCGGTGAGTCTCCACGCCTGCTGGGTGGGGAGTCCGAAGGGAGAGACAGGAAGTTGAGGTGGTAACCCTGTGCAATTATCGCTATCACCCATTGATCTGTGGTGATATGGTGCCATTTTTGTAGAAAATGACCTAACCGACCTCCTACTGGTATGGTTGGAAGAGGGATGTGGCATCTGCTCTCTAATTGAAAGTCAAAAACCCGACGCAGGGCCAGGTTGTGGAGCTGCTGCGGGCTTTTGTTTTCGAGACTGGCGAGGCTGAGCTCTATGGTAAGGCCTCGCAGGCTTAGACTTGGCCAGTGGGGGATAATACTTCCGTGGACGGAAGAATGACTTTTTGGAGTCCTTCTTAAATGGTTGTATAGAAGGCAAGTCAGAAGGAATAGATGAGAGCTGTTTAAGCGTCTCATGATGATCTTTTAGTTCAGCAACTATTTGCTGAATTTGCTCACCAAATAAATTATCCCCTAGACAGGGCAAATCAGAGAGCCTGTCCTGAACTTCCGGGCAAAGGTCAGAAGATTTAAGCCAAGCCCAGCGTCTGGCAGAGATGGCAGTAGCAGAAAGTCTAGTGGAAGTATCAAAGATGTCATAAGCAGTTCTTATTTCATGCTTCCCAGCTTCAAACCCTTTATTTAGTAGGGATTGAAGCTGAGGCTGGAACTGCTCTGGCAAGGCATCTGAGTACTCCTGCATTTGTTTCAAGATGACCCTATTGTATTCGGTCATATAAAATTGATAAGAAGCTATTCTGGAAATCAGCATAGCTCCTTGGTATACTTTCCTACCTATACTATCTAGGAATTTATTTTCCTTAGTAGGAGGTATGGAAGAATGTGGCTTTATTCGTTTAGCTTTCTTTTGAGCTGATTCTACCATAACAGAGTGATGGTCTAATTGTGGTTTCTGAAAGCCAGGTGCTGACTGTACGAGATAGGTAGAGTCAGCTTTTTTATTTACTGGAGCAACAGATCCAGGGGATTCCCAATTCTTTTTTAGAAGGTCTAGAAAAACCTGATGAATTGGAATAGAGGTGATGACTTTGGGGGCATCCAAGAACTGGAGCAACTCCATCATCTGGTGCCTGTCATCTTGTTCAGATTGAAGCTGAAAAGGGGCCAACTCCGACATTTCCTTCACAAAATTTATGAAAGAGAGGTCCTCAGGAGGGGAACGCTTTCTACTCTCCACAGGAGAGGGTGGTGAAGGCAAATCATCGGTGTCAGTAGAGGTATCATCACCCCAGGTGTCATAAGGATCAGGATGCTGACCTATAGGACCATGAGGGGGCTGTGTACCTGAAGGCCCCGGTTGAGGCTCCGAGAAATTCGAAGGAATTACCGGGGGCATCGAGAATGTTCTCAATGGAATCGGTGCCGGCATCGGTACCGGTGTCGGCACCGAAGGAATGGGTGTCGGCATCGAAGGATTCGGCACCGACATCGAAATTTTCGGTGGAGCTGATGTGCGTATCGCCCCCGAGGAGAGTATCGGTGGCGAGGGACGACAAGGCACCGATGGAACTACCCCCGAAGGGGGAATCTGGAATGGTGTTTCTCCACCTGATGAGATCGGTGACCCTGGCATTATTGGTGGAAGGGCCCTTGTAAGCGCTTCCATCCGAGCAAGCAGCGGTGCCAGTGCTGCTGGAATCGGGTCAGTGGCCGGTTCCACTCTCGGTGCCGGGGTTGGTACCGGAGGAGTCTGGAACCGTATCATCACCTTGTCGATGGCCTCCTGGACCAGCCGGTCCAGTTCTGCCCGGAGACCTGGGGTGACAAGACCTGGCTCTACAGGAGAGGGAGGCGGAGGCTGAGCCGGAGGGACCACCGTCACCGGTGGAATCGCGGCTCCCAAACCCCGGAGGGGTGAGGGTTGCCTCGGTGTCTGCGAGACAGGAGTGGACAGTGCCACTTCTGGTCGAGACTTCTTCGAAGGCGGCTCGGACAGTACCGAGGTCGATGACTTCGATTCCTCGACGGTCCGAGACTTATGACGTCGATGGCGATGTTTCTCTTTCTGATCCCCTCGATCTTCGGGGGAAGGGACAGGAGTCGATGGCCGTGAAGACGTCGATGGCGGACGGTCACCGGGAGGCTGTCGATGACAATGAGACTTCGACGGTGCCGGTTCCGATGACGTCGATGCAATCGATGGCGTTGGAGTGTGAGCATGGAAAAGGAGTCCCATCTTCTCCATTCTGGCCTTGCGACCTTTTGGTGTCATTAGGGCACATTTGGTGCAAGTTAAGACATCATGCTCACTCCCTAAACACAAAACACAGACTCTATGTGGGTCTGTGATGGACATAGTACGCGTACAGTCCGGGCACCGACGGAACCCCGACGCCATGGCCATAGGCCAAAAATTTAGCCGCGGGACGGTCGACTGTCAACAGGCATCGAGGGTCAAACTCGACGGTAGTCGACAAAAACAACGGCAAAAACTCACCGAAGTACCGCGGAGGAAAAATTGAAGAAGGGAGACCCCTGAGGGGCAATTTTTTCTTCAAGAAAGTAGTTGAAGAGATTCCTGTCAGGAATGTGGTAAGAGCTCCTTAACCGCGTGGCAACTGCTACGCGGAAAAAAGAAGACTGAAGGGAGACCCCTGCTGGCTGCAGGGTTAGTGCCGTGCTGGGCATGCCCAGAAGGGGCCAGTCAAAGTTCCTGAAACTTTGACAGAAGTTTTCCGTGGTTGGGCTCCATCCTCGATGTCACCCATTTGTGAGGACAACCATCCTGCTTGTCCTGTGAGAATAAATGTTTTAAAATAAATAAAATAAATGGTGAAACAATTTACTACAAAATCGATAGTATAGCTTTTTGATGAAGCAACAAATTTAGAGTATTTTTAACATCAGTTAGTTGACACTTTACCTCATCCTAAACCTATCCAATTCCCCATTTAATCTCAAGATTTCGGCATCACATGCCTTATTTTTTACAGTCAGGTCAATACAGTAAAGTGCGGCCGCGGTTACCCTGCTCCTAACCCGCTTTCTACCCACTTTTTGGCCGCGTTAGCCCTTCCTGCGATACACAATCCCCTTTAACCTACTCTTACCGCGTCCTTAAATCACCGGGTAACCCCTTCCGCCCGTGGCATGTATATAACATGTAAACGATCGAATTAGCTTTCCCTCCCATACAGTAACACGCGCCCCGACTATCGCTTTTTTACTCTGCTGTTTTGCCACGCGTTTAACCTGCTAACTTACCGCCTACCCTTACCCCTGCGTTAAAGGCAGGGGTAAGGGTAGGCGGCAAACTTTCCTCCAGCCCCCGCTCACCTGCCCTGGCCGCGTCCATGGGTGCTGGTCTCCGGGGCAGCCCCAGTCCTCTCCCCTCCTCCCGAAGCAACGAAAGCGGAAAAAAGCGAAAAAAAAAAAAAAAAAAGCGAAAAAGCGAAAAAAAAAGTTGCAAGAGAGAGAGGGGAGAGAGGACGGGCAATCCTACGCTCGGGATTGTCAGTCCTCTCTCCCCTCCTCCCGAAGCAAGGCGCGAAAAGCAGCCTTGCTTTTCAGGAGGAGGGGAGAGAGGACTGGCAGTGAAAAGCAACGAAGTGACTTACTTTTTTTGCAGCCCCCCTCCGGAGACTGACATCGGCGACGAGGGACCGCGGCTCCCCTCCCTCCAGCTGCCCGCGAAGATAGACGCATCGCACGGGCGAAAGAGGCCCCTGTGCGTGCAATGGGCCGCTCAAGATGTGACGTCACGACGTTTGGCGTCACCGCATGTGGCATCACGTCTTGAGCAGCCCATTGCACGCACAGGGGCAGCTGGAGGCAGGGGAGGGGAGCCGCAGTCCCTTGTCGCAGATGTTAGTCTCCGGAGGGGGGCTGCAAAAAAAGTAAGTCACTTCGTTGCTTTTCACTGCCAGTCCTCTCTCCTCTCCTCCCGAAAAGCAAGGCTGCTTTTCACGCCTTGCTTCGGGAGGAGGGGAGAGAGGACTGGCAATCCCGAGCGTAGGAGAACCGTCCACTTCCTGGTACCTGTCATTTCAAATGTCATTTGAAATGACAGATACCAGCGTGTCCGTGAAGCGTTAGGCCAGCGCACCCAGGATACTGTATAGCGCTCTATACAGTAAAATGGGTTGCGCGGGCCTAACGCTTCACGGACGCTTCTGGGACGTGGCTTGCATTTGCAAGCTATTTACATACAGTATCAAGCGGTGAGCTGGACTGTGCGTGCGGCAACCGCGGGTGCGCCCGGCACTAATGCAGCTCTTCCTACCGCTCCTTACTGTATCGGTCCGAGTGTAAGAGATAATTTCACCTCTCATTACAGCTTTTCCCACCTCCCATAAAATATCTGGAGGTTCCTTAGAAGGGGCATTAAAATCCATATAATCCTGCCATTTACTAACAAGAAAGTCCTTAAACTCCTTGTCATGATGTAAGTAAGGGTTTAAACATCTCTTAAAGGCTTATGAAGGATGAGGCCCCCCCCCCCCCCCCCACTCGTAACTAGAGAGAAATGGGTGTACGATCTGAAAGTGAAAAGGCCCAGATATCCGTAGGCACAACAGTAGAAAATATAGTAGGAGAAATTTAAAAAATAATAATAATCAATGCGTGAATAACAGCAACGGGAGTCAGATTAAAAAGAATATTTCTGTTCTTCCGGATGCATCACTTGCCATATTTCAAAATGTTAGAGGTCTTCCATAAGAAATGGTATACCAATCATCTGTATAGATTTCCCACCTAGCCAAAGTGGTTTCAAGAGAATTAAAATCACCTCCCAGGATCAACGAATGATCTGGAAATTGACTTAATATTTATAATCAAGAGGAAAAAAAAACATGATCATACACATTAGGTGCATATATATTACAAAAACATATCATTTATGATGCAGTACCCCAGCAATTAACTCAAATCGCCTTTCCGGAACTGCAATTATTTGCTCCTGTTAAAAACATAGGGACCGGGACGAGGAAGTGACGTCACTTCCCATGCTGGACGCCTGAGAGTGGGGCTCCCCATCCACCGGAGCTTTTTCAGAGGCTAACTTGCGAAAATAGCGGCGTTTTGTATTGAAACCTATCACAATCGCTAGCGGAACACTAGTGGATCATGACTGCGAAAAAACCAACTTTCGACTTTCAAAAATTCTCCTATAATAAGCTCGGAGAGGATTCAGAGGCAGAAGCACATAAAATGGTGGCGGGCTCCGAAATGGGGGTTCTGGGTGAGTCTGCCTGTGCGGAACAAGGAACGACGGATGAGTCCTCGATTCGTGCTGAAATGCGCTCATGGCTCATTGAAATTCGAAAAGATATCAAATCTTTTAAAAATGAACTTGCTACCACACTACAAGAAATGAGAGAAGAGCACGCCTCCATGGCACACCAGATAGCAGAGGCTGACACGCGTCTGGATGATCATGAAGAGCGCTGGGCTGTTCAACAAAAGGAACTCTCTGCTTTACAAGCTCATCAGACAGAGCTCTCTGATAAACTTGAGGATATAGAAAACAGGAATAGACACTGCAATTTGCGTTTCAAGGGGGTCCCAGAATGTGAAGAATATAAGGATTGTGCAACTGTGATTCAGAAAATCTGTGCTGTGATTCTGGGGGATCAACTGCATGGAGCTGGTGAGTCTGAATATAATACCCAGATCGAGAGAGCACATAGATCACTGGGACCTAGAGTTGGAAATACTCCCAGAGACATAGTCGTCTGTTTTCACTCTTTTCTCTATAAAGATAAAATTGCTGCTGCTGCGAGGAAACAACGATATTGGAAGTGGGAAGAGCATGATATTGCAGTGTATGCGGATCTAGCTGCTACTACATTACGGAAGCGACTGGCATTTAAACCAATTACCACGGCATTAACCGCAGCAAAAGTGCGTTATCGTTGGCTTTTTCCCTTCGGTATTTGGTTCCAATCGGAGGGGAAATCTTTCAAGGCCCATTCCTTTGATGACGCTGTACAGGCTGTGAAGGAGGCTGGCCTGACGATAGAGGTTCCAGTTCTGGACCCCAAAGCCCCTAAAGGTCGACATCCGGAGATGCCCCGATGGCAGTGAGTTCCTAAAGGGGGCAGAAGACTGAGAAGAAATCCTAGTTGATGGCTCCAAGGACGGAGGCCTAACTTGACTTTTGTGACGTTTCTTTAATTTTTCTTCACAGGTTTGCCTATATCTAGTATGAATATTTGGGGACAACTGGATGGTATTCCGTTGTCTTGATTATCAGGGAAGTTGTTATACGTGTGTTTGGGTTTCAATTTTTTCTCGGATTTCTATTAATGTTATGATATTCAGCTGCGACCAGTTTACTGCAGCTGTGGGGATGGGAGGTTTTGTTCTTGTTTCAGGATGGGACTTTCCTCCAGTAGATGCTGGGAACGATTTTATCCTTCCCAGGAGGTTCAAGGGGGAGGGGGGGATAAGTTTTCTCCATATGCATAATGCTTGCTGTCAAAGGGGGGTTTTTTTGGTGTGGGGAAGCATATACCTACCGGGGTGTACCATTTCCAGGTATAGACGGATCATGTTTGGTTTATTGGCTAGGCCATATACTGTCCTGGGTAATAGACCCCGCTATGTTGGGTTGTTTGTACAGCATAACAGATGGAAGGACCCTGAAATTTAAATGGCTACTATTAAATTTGTATCCCTTAATGTCAAGGGCCTAAACTCAGGTCGAAAACGTAGGCTCCTTTTCCAAGAAATGGGGCGCTTGAAGGCAGACGTGATATATCTACAGGAAATGCACCTTAGGAAGCGATACGAGGCACTATTAAATAATGTTCAATATCCACATCAATATTGGGCAGCTGCGACCAAAGACGCTAAATATGCGGGAGTGGGGATACTTATCAATAAGGATTTGCAATATGAATTACTGAATTCCCATTCCGATTCTCAAGGGCGATATTTATTGCTTAATATCAGAATGGGGACGGAACTATACTCCCTTATATCTATATATGGTCCAACTTCTCAAAAGGAGGCCTTTTACACGCAGCTATATAATGTTATCGCTGACAAGGCGGAAGGGAGTGTGGTTCTGGGAGGAGATTTTAATACAACCCTTAATCCCTCATTAGATAACTCGACGGGGCATAGTTCTGATTCCTCTCTGGTTAGGAAAGCTTTAAAAAATATTCAATCTCTGATTGCGGGGATAGACATATGGCGTTCTCGATACCCCAAGTCCCGCTGTTATTCCTTTTATTCGCATCCTCACAGCAGCTATTCTCGTCTAGATATGTTCTTGCTGGATAAGATGCGCTTAAATATGGTCCAAGCAGTGGATATTGAACCGATAGTCTGGTCCGACCACTCGCCAATATGGTTTACACTACAAATTCAAAATTACGATACTGGACAACGCTTCTGGCGCCTTAATGATTCTCTGCTGGAGGATACTGAGTTTCAATGACAGATTGCAAAGGAAATACATGACTATCTTAATATTAATAATATTGAGAGGATGGATCCAGGGATCTTATGGGATTGTCTAAAATGTGTCCTGCAAGGCTCCTTTATTTCCCGAGCTGTATATGTTAAAAAACAGGCGGAGAAAGATCGACAAGAACTCATGCTGTACCTTAAAGGTCTAGAACACTCTCATATGAATGATCCTAATAACCCAATGACGTTCCAGGCTATTCAGGAGACTAAAGATAAAAAAAAAACCATAGGGACCGATGCAAAAAAGGTGCGCTGAAAGCGGGCACTAAGTGTTCAGCGCCTGCTTTCCTAAGGCTATGTTGGTTGGTTTCCTTTGGTGGGGAAAGAAAAAGTGTGTACTGGGTTTGAGAAATTACTGAGACCTAGAAATTTTGGGGGTCTAAATCTCCCAGATATTCATTTCTACAATGTTATATGTCAATTAATTTCTTTTGGGAATGGTACACTTCCTCCTATGCTTTTTTTTTTTTTTCTACTCATTTGATGGTGTCTAAATTTGCCCCTTTCTCACTTACATGCGACAGATGGTGATTTGCCAGTAAACCTGTTAATTATTGCTCGTTTCAACCAGTGCTGTTGGCTTGGTGCCATATCTGCAAATGGTGGCATTCTCCACTGAAAATGTCTGGGTTTTTTTTAAAATTTATATTTTTATTAAGTTGAAAGCAAATCAAACAACAATAAGATACATAATACCAACATTGCCACAAATACAAAAGGTTTCAACTTTTACAAACAGTATACCTTGTTCCCTCAGGATCCCCGGTTCCCATCCCCCCCCCCTCTTCTTCCCCATCCCCTTCCATGAGTACACTTGAAATAAGAAAATAAAGTAAAATAAAAGACACTGGACCTGCTGCGGTACTATGTAAAATATAATGTATAGTACATAACGTACATAGCTGACCCTGCGAAAGCGATGAATCAATATCCCGGTACCAAACATAGCTAAGCAACCATTGCTTTTTCCCAGTCCATGAAGGGTGTCCACGTGCTCTGAAAAAGAATAACTGTTTTGTGTAATGTCGCTGTGATCGCCGCCATCTTGCAGAAGTAATTAACTTTTTGTTGAATTCGTTTAAAAGGTGGCGTGATCGGCTGTTTCCAATATTGTGCAATGACCAACCGTGTTGCAATAAAAACCTGTTGACACAGTAAAGCTTGTGGTCTGGTCAGTTCTTTATGTGGTAAGTGCAGCAGCATAAAACCAGCATCCAAGAGGTCGGGCACCTGTAAAATGAGTTCCAACCAGTGTGCCACTTCCTTCCACAAGGAGAACACAGAGGGACAGTCCCACCACATATGCATATAGGTGCCTTGAGATCCACAATTTCGCCAACAGGATTCGTTGATGTTGGGGTAGCGCCTATGCAAGATTTGAGGAGTCAAATACCACCGTATGATCATCTTGTAACAGTTCTCCTGCAGAGTGGAAGATACTGAGCATTTTTTCGCCGCAACATACAGCTGTGACCACTCCTCAGCAGTAATAACCCGAGCCAAATCCCTCTCCCAAGCCTGAGTATGAGGGAAGGGTTTGGTGTCAGCCCCCAACAGTAAAACATACACTTTAGATACCATTCCCCATTTCTTGTCAATATCATCACAATAATGTTCAAATAAAGTCTTACCCAGAGTAAAAGAAGGCAACACAGGTGTAGTATGGAGAAAGTGGGAAATCTGAAAACCGGCTAAAAAGTCCCCAGCGGGAAGGTGATATACACCTTGAAGCTGTGGCCAAGACAATACTGATCCACCACCAAGGAAGTGCTCAATTTTGGTGAGGCCCCTATTAGCCCAACCCTGAAAGGTGGGATTGAGATGTCCAGCGGGGAAATTAGTTAAATGGGATACATGGGTGGAATAAAAATACATTCGATCCCCTATAACAGTTTTCTTCCATTTGATCCAGTCTCATGGTGGTATCTATAGCAGGAGATAAAGGCTCCACATTTACCCAAGTGTTACGTGGTTGCCACATTAGAGCAGATAACGGCATACTGCCGATAATATGTTCCACCATGGATACCCAGTGTTTGGAAGAGGACATCCTGTGACTGTCTAATATGACAAGAAATTGCACCGCCACATAATAGCTTCCAAATTAAGCATTCCAAGACCGCCCCGATCCCTAGGTAAGTACAGCAATCGGCGAGAAATTCTTGGGGGACACTTCCGCCATACGAAATCAAAAAGTATCTTTTGCCATGAGCGCAAAATGGCCAGACTAATGTAGACAGAGTAATAAACAAGTATAAGAATCTGGGCAAGACATTCATTTTCACTATGGCGATGCGCCCCATCCAGGAATGCTGACCTCTGTACCATGTCTGCAAGTCTTTTTGAACATTTCTAAGTAGGGGGATATAGTTAAGGCAGTAAAGATCATTGATATTCGCCCCAACATGCATCCCAAGATATTTAATAGAATCCTTTGCAAGCTTAAACGGGTATAACTGACAAAGATCCCCTACAATACCTTCATCAACCGATACATTAAGAAGTTCAGATTTATCTAAATTGATTTTAAAGCCAGAGACCGCACTAAATCGTTGAACTTCAGTGGTGATCTCCGGCAAAGAGGTAGTCGGGTTGGTAATTGTCATGAGAATGTCATCCGCGAATAGAGATAGTTTCAGGTGTAGGTCCCCCAACTGCACCCCAGTAATGCCATTGGAGTCTCGCACCTGAGCAGTAAATGGCTCCAAAAATAGGGCATATAGCAAGGGCGACAGTGGGCAACCCTGCCTAGTCCCACGTTGCACCGGGAAAGCACTCCCGTATCCCCCATTAATTTTTATGCGGGCCTCGGGGTGATGATATAAGGCTTTAATCCAGCGTAGAAATGTTGACCCAAAATTCATTTTTTCGAGGGTAGCGAAGAGGAACTCCCAATGCACTAGATCAAACGCTTTTTCTGCGTCAATTGCGAGCAGCATAAGCGGTATGTTCTGCAGCTTAACCCACCACATGGCATCAGTGACTTTGCACACATTATCGGCTGCCATCCTTTGAGGGATAAAGCCAACTTGATCCCTATGCACCAGCCCTGGAAGTACCAATTTAAGGCGAGCTGCCAATACCTTCGCTAAAATCTTTAAATCGATATTAATAAGAGATATTGGCCTATAGGAGCTGCACTGAGCTGGGTCCCGACCAGGCTTCGCCAAGACTGTAATACCCGCGACATTGATATGGGGTGGTAGAGAATCCCCGTCCCGGAGGCTATTGAAGAAATCCACAAGAGGGGTGGTAACGCTTGCACTACATTTCTTATAATAAGTTCCTGTGAAGCCGTCAAGCCCGGGGAACTTGCCTGCCTTCAGATCCCTTATAGCCTCCCGCACCTCTGCCTCATTAATCGGGGCGTCCAATACCACTTGCTGTTCCGCCGTCAGGCCTGGGATAGTTAGGGTTTGTAAATATTGCCCAATAGACTGGGTTGTGATAGTATCATCTCTTTGGTAGAGAGTTTTATAAAACTTAGTAAAGCACTCTCTTATCTCCGGAGTAGTGGTAACTAAATGCCCCTCCGAATGTTTAATCTTAGCAATATTATTTTGTAGGGCACGATGCTTCAGCTGGCGAGCTAACACTCGGTCGGCCTTATTAGAGCCTTCAGAGTACTTCTGCCTCGTGCGATCCAATGCATGGGCCACCCAAGTAGCATCTAACAAGTTTAATTCAGTGCGTATAGCCCTCAACTGCTGCAAAAATAACTGGGTTCAAGGATAGCTCATGTTTTCGGGCCAGTCTACTTAAAGCCTGCAGCAGGAGCTCCACCCTACGCCGCTCCCATTTCTTTTTCCCGGCAGAGGCCAGCGCTATTAGGTGCCCACGTATAACTAGTTTGGAACACTCCCATAAGGAACCTGCTGCTGACACAGAGCCGGCATTCAACCTGAAATAGTCTTGAAGACAGCCATTAAGGTCATGACACTGCTCCTCCTCTCCCAATAAGTCTTCCCTTAGCCTCCAGAACCGCAGTCTGGTGTCTGGGGCAACCAGCATCAACGTCACCCATACAGGGGCATGGTCTGACCATACAATATCGCCGATACCCACATCTATAACCTGATTCTGGAGTCCCTGATCCACAAAAATAAAATCAATCTGAGAGTATGATGTGTGTGGAGATGAGTAAAAGGTGTACATCCGAGAAAAAGGGTTACGAGATCGCCAAATATCGACCAGACCCCAGTGTTTCATGATAGTAGATAATTCGGATGAGGCCTTCCAACTGTCTGAGCGTGTGCGGTGAGAAGTATCTAATCTCGGGTTGCGCACTAAATTGTGATCTCCGCCCCACAGAACCTGACCTTCCACAAAATGTGATAATTTGTCATCTAAGGATCGCAGGAGAGATCCTTGATCTATATTAGGAGCATATATGTTCATGATAGTGTAAATTTGCTGATCCAGCTTTATCTTTAGGAGAATGTATCGCCCTGCCGGATCTGCTATATGGGAAAGATATTCATACGTAACCACCTGTGAGATTAATATGCCTACCCCAGCATATTTGTTAACACGAGTGCTTGCAGCCAGGTACACATGAGGGTAACCAGCAATCTGTAACACCCATTCGTGCTGCTTGCGTATATATGTTTCTTGAATAAGTGCTATAGAAATCTGTTGCTGTTGCAAGTCTCTCTGTAACAACCGCCTCTTCTTGTAAGAATTGAGACCCTTTACATTAAGGGACCATACCTTTAACGCCATATTTGCATCCTAATCCTCCTCCTCACAGTTGCATAGCTATGGTCCCCCCACAGGTACCCGCTGAGCAGGATATAGTATCATACAATAAAATACATACCCTGTGAACTCATGGATATTTTTCCCTCCCATCCCATCCCTCCCAAACAAAACGTATCCACACCCAGGATACCACTAAAAGTGGGGTGAGAGCGCACCATGCGTCATGTGGCTCATCCGGCTTACAATCGCTTAGTGCCTTGCACGTGCTCTGGGAAATCTGAAAGAAAGCTTTACAGTCCTGAAGCATTACGATGTCTTCCCGAGGTGTGCTTTAGTGCATAAGTTCCTTTAGTAAACCCAAAATAGGCATCCAATAGAAGTAATCCAGATAGGAAGGCCGCCCGCCGAGGGTCACTGGCCTATGACTGAGTTTCGAGCAGGCTGCGAGGAGGTAGATTTCTGTCTCACCAGGCGTTTGTTATTGCCTACTCTTTGCCAGCCAGGTGTGACCGCCATGCGAAATGGGACCTCTCCTGGTTTGCTAGAAGGCAGCGTGTTGGGGATGTTTACTTTAGCGAAAGCCTCTCGGGCCTCCGCTAGGTTCCTGATCCGAAGAGTGACACCCTCCATGGTGAACACTAATCCAAAGGGGAAAGTCCAGCGATACCGCACCACCCTCTTTTGTAGAATGGTAGTCACTGCTCTCAGCTCAAATCTTGTACGGAGGGTAGAGGCCGCTAAGTCAGCATAAATGCTCACAGTGTGACCTTCCCAGGTCCAGGTACGCTGCTTTCTGGCGACAGCATAAATGCGTTCTTTCTCCCGAAAGATTTGCATACATATTAAAATGTCTCTGGGCCTATTCCTGCTCCGTGGACCTTGTACTCGATGTGCCCTTTCCATGCCATACGTGAATGAGAAGGGCTCCCCCTCCAAGCTGGCTGACTGATCGGATTGCATAATAAAACGAAGCAATCGGGTGGCCACATCCCTACAGTCCGCATACTCCGGCGTATCCGGGACCCCTCTGATTCGGAGATTGTTTCTACGTGACCTGTTTTCCAGGTCTTTTAACTTTTCTTCTATGGCCATGCGCTCGGATTGACTTACAGTTTGTGCTTCAGTCGTTTTCTGCATTAGGTCTTCCTGCCGGTCCATACGGGTATCCAGTTCATCTACCCGGTTACCTAAGGCGGCCATATCGTCTTTCATATCCGAGATGAGTTCTTGTAACTCTTTCTTATGTTGCTTCATGTCCGCTCGGAGCGCCACAAACCAGTCTCGAAGCTCCTCACGAGAGGGTAAGTCACTGAATGTTTGCGGCGCCGCGTGGTCCAACTCGGGCTCTAGGTCGCCATCTGAGGCCTGCTCTTCCTGCTGCCCGCTGGGATCGCCGTCAGTTTTTGTATATGAAAACTGTTTTAAATTCACAGTTTTGCGTTTCCCTGCCATCTGGTACCATCAGGGTAGCTGGGCAATCGATCAGTTCTAGTGAAATGCAATGGATGCCTGCGATATTAGTGCGAAATAACAGGATAATGCCGGGAGCTTTCTCTTAAGCTGCCATGCTCGCTGGTGTCGTCATCACGCCCCCCAATGTCTGGGTTTTTGCCCTTAGTGGGCAACATACTTTATCCCTAATTTAGAGGGTGAGATTTGCAAAATCATAGCAGATAAAAGGTACTAAAGATATTTCTTCATTTGTTGTTTAGCAACAACTATTTTTTTGAACAAATGCAAAAATATTTATTTATTTTATTTATTTAAAAACTCTACTATACCGTTGTTAAGTTGGAGAACCATCACAACGGTTTACATATAGGCACGATAACAACTATGAGTGGGATAGATTACAACTTGAGTATGTGCCGACATAGTTCAGTAACAAATTAGTGCAATAAGCTAAAATATAAGAACATAAGAAACTGCCATACTGGGTCAGACCAAGGGTCCATCAAGCCCAGCATCCTGTTTCCAACAGTGGCCAATCCAGGCTACAAGTACCTGGCAAGTACCCGAAAATTAAGTATATCCCATGCTACTGATGCCAGTAAAAGCAGTGGCTATTTTCTAAGTCAACTTGATTAATAGCAGGTAATGGACTTCTCTCCAAGAACTTATCCAAACCCAGCTACACTAACTGCACTAACCACATCCCCTGGCACCAAATTCCAAAGTTTAATTGTGTGTTGAGGGAAAAATAATTTTCTCCGATTAGTTTTAAATGTGCTACATGCTAACTTCATGGAGGGCCCCCCTAGTCCTTCTATTATCCGAAAGAGTAAATAACCAATTCACCGTTTTAGACCTCTCATGATTTTAAACACCTCTATCATATCCCCCCTCAGCCATCTCTTCTCCAAGCTGAACAGTCCTAACCTCTTTAGTCTTTCCTCATAGGGGAGCTGTTCCATCCTCTTTATCATGTTGGTCGCCCTTCTACTAGGGATGTGCAGAAGGAAAAAATTTGTTTCGTTTCACCGGGACCCAAATTTGTTTCATTAGTTTCATAGGGGAAAAAACCAATTCAGTTTATTAGTTTCATTCGTTTTTCGTTTGCCTTTAAAGTCAATGGGGAAGTATTTGCAGCCTATTTTTGGCTGCAGTATTAGGGTTTTCTTATTAATTCTGATGAAACATCTGGGGAGCAATTATCAGAACGAGAAAAGAGCTCCAAGGTACTTAGACTGTGTCAAAGTGGCACCAAAGTGTCATGAATAGCCTAAGGCAATGTAAAGGGGCAAAGGGGTACCAGGAGTGGCAAGAGTGCTTTAACAGAGGTGCAAAGCAGCAGCAAGCGTGTCAAAAACACACCACAGCTTCAAAAGAGAACACCAATAACAGCTGCATGAACCCTCGAAGGCAGCACAACAGGCAAAGTGGCAAGACAAGTGGCATCAACATCCTACAGCACAATGAAGGGGGAACATAGCAAGTAGAAAGAGTGTCAGAAAAAACCATAAGGCGTCGGATAAAGGCACAAAGCAGCAGAAAGACTAGCACTAACACACAGGCCGATAGAGTAAGGAGCGGTAGGAAGAGCTACGTTAGTGCCGGGCGCATCCGCGGTGGCCGCACACACAGTCCAGCTCACCTACCACTCGATACTGTATGTAAATAGCTTGCAAATTCAAGCTGCGTCTAAGAAGCGTCCGTGAAGCGCTAGGCCCGCGCAACCCATTTTACTGTATAGAGCGCTATACAGTATCCTGGGTGTGCTGGCCTAACGCTTCACGGACACGCTGGTATCTGTCATTTCAAATGACATTTGAAATGACAGGTACCAGGAAGTGGACGGTTCTCCGATGCTCGGGATTGCCAGTCCTCTCTCCCCTCCTCCCGAAGCAAGCAACGAAAGCGGAAAAAAAAAAAAATCGAAAAAAAAAACCCCCCTTCCACCCGCGGCATGTATATTAGATGTAAACGATCGAATTAGCTATTCCCTCCCATACAGTAACGCGCGCCCCGACTATTGCTTTTTTACCCTGCCGTTTTGCCGTGCGTTTAACCTGCTAACTTACCGCCTACCCTTACCCCTGCGTTAGAGGTAGGGGTAAGGGTAGGCGGCAAACTTTCCCCCAGCCCCCGCTCACCTGCCCTGGCCATGTCCATGGGTGCTGGTCTCCGGGGCAGCCCCAGTCCTCTCCCCTCCTCCCGAAGCAACGAAAGCGTAAAAAAGCAAAAAAAAAAAAAAAAAAAAAAAAGCAAAAGCGAAAAAAAAAGTTGCAAGAGAGAGAGGGGAGAGAGGACGGGCAATCCTACGCTCGGGATTGCCAGTCCTCTCTCCCCTCCTCCCGAAGCAAGGCTTTTTTCCGCTTTTGTTGCTTCGGGAGCAGGGGAGAGGACTGGGGCTGCCCCGGAGACCAGCACCCATGGACGCGGCCAGGGCAGGTGAGCGGGGGCTGGGGGAAAGTTTGCCGCCTACCCTTACCCCTGCCTCTAACACAGGGGTAAGGGCAGGCGGTAAGTTAGCAGGTTAAACGTGCGGCAAAACAGCAGGGTAAAAAAGCGATAGTCGGGGCGCGCGTTACTGTATGGGAGGGAATAGCTAATTCGATCGTTTACATCTAATATACATGCCGCGGGTGGAAGGGGTTACCCGGTGATTTAAGGACGCGGTAAGAGTAGGTTAAAGGGGATAGTGTATCGCGGGTTGGACTAACGCGGCCAAAAAGTGGGTAGAAAGCGGGTTAGGAGCAGGGTAACTGCGGCCACACTTTACTGTATTGACCTGACACTGAAGAACCATGATAGTGGCAAGAACACCACAAGGAGTAGAGTGAGTCGTCTGGTGAATGGCAGCATGGCAGAGTGGCAGAAAGTTGATAGGGGCAAGACAGGCTGGCAGAGCAGAGATAGTCAGGTCGCTGTGATTTTGATAGGGGCAAGACAGGCTGCAGAGCTGAGGTAGTCAGGTCATTGTGGTTTTGATAGGGGCAAGACAGTTTGGCAGAGCTGAGGTAGTCAGGTCGCTGTGGTGTTGATAGGGGAAAGACAAGGAGGCAAGACAAGGCTCAGCCCGCAGATGATATTAGGCCGGTAGTAGTGGCCCCCAGCGCACTGGGACCAGGTCTTCTTGGAGTCGGGTTGTTTGTGAATGCAGCCAAAAGTGGGTGGTAAACTCCATCTAAGGCTAAATACCGGCACGAGACCGATAGTCAACAAGTAGTTCAATAAAAAAAAAAGTGCAGTAAAAAAAAGCCTGGCTGCCTGGCAGGCACAGCAGCAAAAAAGAACAAATATCTTTTTCAGCAATAGAAAATTAATTGTAGCAAACTAGCAATAGCAATTGAATAAAGATTTGAGACACTCTGAGAGAGCTCAAACAGCAAAGAAGCTTCTCAGATAGAACCCAAGAAGTGGGGAGCAGGTTGAATGGGGATGGGGCCCCCCTGCATGCGGCACGACTGTCAACCAGGGCGTACTGTCCATCTGACCTGTCTTGAAACCCGGACCAAGGAGTCTAACACGCGTGCTAGGACCTGAAACATGATGTACTATGCCTGGGTGGGGTGGAGCTGCTGCGGGTGCAGATCTTGGTGGTAGTAGCAAATATTCAAACAAGAGCCCCAGGCAGAGTTCCCTTTACTTTGTGCAGGAAAGGGCTCCCTAAAATGGGTTCGCCCCTAGAGTGTGGTGGTTCTGTTGGCATCTAGTGAGCTCTCGCTGGTCTTTTAAAATCTGGTGGATGTAGCAGATTTATTTATTTAAAAACTTTTCTATACCGTCGCTAAGTTATATACCATCGCAACGGTTTACAAATAGGCACATAGACTGAGGTAAGTAAATGTAGGATATCGTACATTCTAACAGGTGCCAATAAAGTTCGGTTACAATTTCATAAATAAAATCATTATTTGAGTAATGTTGGTCAAGTCCAGGTATATTATTGAGTTACTATCTCTTTGAGATATTACTTCTTAAATGTAGGATTGAGTAAATTCATTCTCATCTGCATTACCCTGTACTTTCATTCTCTACCCTCCACACTCTTTACAAACGATATACAAACAAGAATTTTGAAGGCTGAGGCAGAGGAGGATTCCATATGAACAGCGGTTCAACCTGTGTTAGCGGGTACTAAGATATAGGCTACACCCGGGAGAGTTCCCTTTCCTTTGCGCAGGAAAGGGCTCCCTGAAATGAGTTCGCCCCAAGAGTGGGGCATGAGCCTTCAAAGTGTGGCGAAGTGGAGGAGGTTTCCATGTGAACAGCGGTTCAACATGGCTCAGCAGGGTTTAAGAGATAGGCGACACCCAGGGAGAGTTCCCTTTCCTTTGCGCAGGAAAGGGCTCCCTGGAATGGGTTTGCCCCAGAGTGGGGCCCGAGCCTTCAAAGTGTGGCAAAGTGGGGAAGGTTTTCGTGTGAATAGCGGGTCTGGTTCAACATGTGTCAGCGGGTACTAAGAGATATGCGACATCTGAGGAGAGTTCCCTTTCCTTTGCGCAGGAAAGGGCTCGCCCCAGAGTGGGGCACGAGCTCGGAAAGTGTTGCGACATGGAGGAGGTTTCCATGTGAACAGCAGTTCTGGTTCAACATGTGTCAGCGGGTACTAAGAGATAGGCTACACCCGGGGAGAGTTCCCTTTCCTTTGTGCAGGTATGTTGTGGTTTGATCTGTCACTTCTTACTGAAATGGTTCACTGCCAGAAGAAAATGGCATCTTTTTCATTTGTGAAAGATAATTCAACAGAGGATGCTTTTATAGCAATAGAGACTGCCATTTGTGAAGCAAGAACTGAGCTGGAGATTATCTGTGAATACCTAGAAGCTATTAACTGTACTTATGCACTTCAGCTGATGACAAAGGAACTTGAAGAGCTCTCAGAAATAAGAAAACTGCTACTCAACTCCAAATCTACAATATCAACCTATGTTGACTTTGTACCCTACACAGTGCCTCTATAAACTATGGGAACACAGAGGATAAACTAGAGTACAACTGCCACCAGTTTTCTATAGTACTAGAAACATTAATGTTGGCACCTAAGAAAGATTTAGGAAAAATAGTCCATATTATGAAGGTCATGAAAACTATTGAGCATATGAAATATGCAAGCTCCGAACAAACATCTTAAGTCAGCTTATGTTCTTGCATTCCAAATACTGCAAAACAGGAAAAAGAATTTTCTGGAAAGAAGTGATGTACAAGTACATGAAACTGAAATTAGAGATACTAGAACTAAACTCAGACAGGCACAGCATTTGGGGGTCAGGCCCTTGTAGTGACGTAAGAGCTGGACAGTGGACAGACAGGCACAGTGTTTGGGGTCAAGCCCTTGTAGTGACGTAAGGGCTGGACAGTGGACAGACAGGCACATCGTTTGGGGTCAGGTCCTTGTAGTGACATAAGGGCTGGACAGACAGGCACAGCGTTTGGGGTCAGGTCCTTGTAGTGACATAAGGGCTGGACAGACAGGCACAGTGTTTGGGGTCAGGCCCTTGTAGTGACATAAGGGCTGGACAGACAGGCACAGCATGTTGGGGTCAGGCCCTTGTAGTGACGTAAGGGCTGGACGGGCAAGGCACAGCAGTTGAGGTCAGGTACATGTGCTGATATTATCTGGAGCATATGAGGCAGTTGGTGCTACTGCAAGGCTTTAAATTGCTTTTATTCATCTTGCCATTCATAGGGAAAATCTGGAAACCCAAGCAAAGGCATGTTTATTTTCAGAAACACTAGCATTTCCATCAACTCTGGTGCTAGCCTTGAGCGATGAGGGCTCATGATATCCCCTGTCATTGAAAATACACATTCACTGGGCACAATGGTTGGTGGATATGACATATCGCTGAGCCACTTTGGCTAGGTGTGGCCAGACAGTGGACTTGTGTGCCCAATATGCCAGCAGATCTGTCTGCATTTCCTCTATGGGCTCTGTGAGATACCATGTCACTGACATTTGTGCTGGTGTCTCCTTTGCTTGGGTGGGCTGAGAGTCCTTCTTGCCAGCTGCTTTTAGCTCTAGCCCATTCCAGAACAGATACTTTTTTAGGGCAACATGGCTTTGGCTTACTGAAGTGGAGGAGGAAGTACTAGCTGTTGCTGACAGAGTGCTGCTCCTGCTTGGGCTTGCACTACTCTCTGAAGTGCCCGCTGTTTCCTCCTCTGCTTCATGCCTAATCTGTCTCTGCCTATGGCACTCCTGTTCACGGACGTTTACTAACAGCAGGTCCTTCACAAATATGAGGCAAACAGACTGTAGGGCGAGTTTCCTTTTCACACGGGGATCACAGACTGTGGTGAGCAAGTATCTGTGGTCTTTTGTTAAAGGTCTTAATCTCTCTTGCACCTGCTTCTACAAAACGTCCAGACAATACAGCACCTCTGCTGTCATTCCCTCTTCCTGTTTAAAGCCCTCCAAATTTTCCTCCAGAAAATTAACTATAGGGATGATGTCAGCCAAGGTGGCACTTCTGGAACTCAGCTCCTCCATGGCATCCTTGAAGGGCTGCAGGATTTTTACCAGCTGACTCATGACTAACCAATCATGATGCCCTAGGGGACTCTGCACACCTATGTCCATTTCCACAGAAAGTTCATGAAGGGCTGTCTGCTGCTCCACTAACCTCTGCATCATCATATAGGTGGAATTCCACCGGGTGCCAGTGTCTTGAATGAGACGCTTGTGAGGCATCCTCAAATCAGTCTGCTTTTCACGGAGAACCTGCCCCGCCTTCACACTTCTGTGGAAGTGCACTGCTATGTTCCTGCACTTGTGTATTAAGTACTGCAGGTATTCATTCTCTTGGTGCTTGGACTACAACCCCAGAGCTGACTTCACTGCCAGGTACAGAGTGTGTGTGCAAAACATCGGATGTTCTGAACGCGCCCATCAGATATTGCCTTTACCATGTTTGCATCATTGTCTGTGACAAAAAACCCTGCCTGATGATTCCTGTCTCACTGGTGTAGCTGCCAGCCCACCAGCATCTGTCTGATGCATGCTAGAATATTGGCTGAGGTATGGGCATCGTCCATCAGGTCGGTGTGCATTAAAGCCCACCTCCACCCTGATACTTGTTCACTAATAGAGCTGCTGCCTGCCTCTGCCTCAGCCAGGTCCCACCTGCCTCCTTTCCCGGGATAGCGTTACCGAACACCCCCCTATTTTCCTCCATGGTGGGTTGTCGCTTCTGACACATGGCAGGTGTCTGCTGGTCTGCCACCTGCTAGAAGGGGCTGAGGGCGTGGGGCGATACTGCTCCTTTTCAACCACTTTACGCTGCCTGGAAAAAGGGGTCCCCTGACTGGTACTGCCACCATCCCCAGATGGCAGTACTGTTGGGTGTTGCTTCTGCATATGATGCATCATGCCAAAATTAGTTAGATGTCCCATTTGCTTGCCTCTGCTAATAGCCCTGGCACAGTAATTACAGTGAGCAAAACGCAGGTCCTCTGTCACTTTAAAGTGGCTCCAGATCACAGATTTCTTTTGTGATCCCTTCTCTATAGTCTTCGGGGTAGATGCTGGCACTGGAGTTGAAGTAGTGGGTGCACCCTGAGAAGCAATGCGAGGGGCATCAGTCACACTCTGTGCCTGCGCTGACTGCTCTTCCTCCTCATCATCAGTTTCATCTCTCCCCTGCAGCACTGAAATGGAGGCTAAGACAGAACTAACTAATCCTCCTAAACCTTCTTCAGCTATTACTTCTTCCATTTCTGATGATGAGAATCCCACACAAGATGATTCTTCATCGGAATCAGAAGCAAACAGTGCCTGCGCTAGAGTCTGCTCTCGCACTGCTGCTTTTGGGTCTTGCCCTTTTGTCTTGCATGACTTAGCCTCCCTTTCCCTCACCTCCAAAACAACAGGGTCAGAAACAGGTGGTGGTGGTGGTGCATCATCTTTAAATTTCATTTTTTTCCAGATGGAACTGCCTGCCCCTCCAGAGATTTTAGATTGGAACAGCTCCCTTTTTAACTTTAATGGGGGACTGACACTGCCTTTTGAAGTGCCTCCTCTGCCAGTCCCAACCACTCATCTACCTTTCCCTGACATCATGGATTTAATGTCACTGCCTACTAGGGATTTCAATTAAAAGAATTATTTCTTTATTGGTGAATGAACACCTCTGTACCAATATATGTGAGTGTGCAAAACTACACACACACAGTGCCTTGCTGTACACTACAACTGAGACTGCTATATGTGCACAAATAAAAAATTTAAACTCCAAAGACTGGAAGCTTGAGCAAGCACAATTCTTAGTGATGCTGCTACCTTTTTTGAAAATACCAACTCCCAGACAGCCACGGCAACTCTCACACTATCTCCCACCCACACCACCGATACCCTGCCTGCAACCTACCCCAGGGGGTTAAGATCAGCAACAAAATGCCACTGCTGGCAGCTTGTCTCAGTGGGAGAGACAGAGAGACAGTCTGAGTTCAATAAAAAAAAGTGCAGTAAAAAAAAAAAGCCTGGCTGGCACAGCAGCAAAAACGAACAAATATCTTTTTCAATGGAAAATTCTATCAAAGTAGCAAGCAATAGCAATTGAATACAGATTTGAGACACTCAGACTAGCTCTGATAAAGCCATCTCCCCAGACAAAAGCCAAGAAGAAAGTGCGTGGCACGCCGCGTGCTTAAGGTATAAATAATACAGCAGAACAGCATCACAGAGTACTGAGAACAGCGATTGGTTGCATTAGAAAAATGCTTGGCTCTGATATGTTGGCATTCTGGTCTCCTTGTCAACCTGTCTGACCCACTCTATGACAGGGCTGTGAGGTCACTTAGGACTCACAGGAAAGGACTGATTTTTGCTATGGATACTCCCACATGGCCTTCTCCTATTTCAAATGGCCACTAAGAAATCACTGCAAAGCAAAAGAACGAAACTGTGATATGTTTCATTCATGGGGGATCGCCATGCGTTTCGCGAACCCACGAATCAAACAAACAGGGACTTATGCGTTGTGGATTGCACATTCGTTGAAAACGAATGCACATCCCTACCTTCTAACACTCTCTCATTTCTATGCATAACTATAGGTGTGACATTTTATTAAGCAGATACTGAAAGACTCCACAGATTTGTTTCATTTGGATTCCTTGACTGCTAATCTTCCCTTTGTGGGGGAAAAGAGAAATAAAATATCTTGGTTGTATAAGTTTCGTTTAATTACATTTAAACTTGAGATATTCTTTGACTTGGCTCTATATTGGTCTCAATCTCTTGGGTTAGAAGTTGCTACTTTTCCTGAAATCCATCAAGGATGAGCTCTCCTCTTACAGGAACACTTTGGGTTATTTATGGCTGCAGCTAGCATGTCCCTGCTCCTGGCATCATGCATCGACAAAGAGCAATGCTGATGCTTTTTGGCCTTCACCAGATGCTTGGCATCAGAAATCCTTAATGCTGGAATCAAAGAGGCTGAACCCTTCGCCTTCTGTGGGAGGGAGGAGACAGATCATGATCTTCCCTATGCTTGATGTTGAGGTGGTTCCATGCCCTTTGATGCTGATTCAATAACAGCATCTGGTGCAACTCCTGGGTCCACAAGCATTGATGCTTCCAATGCAGATTCTGATGGGCCAGTCTTATGGTGCTTGAAGTACTTCTCCATAATTCCATCTGGACTGATGGCCCCTAGAGGTCATGGTCACACAGTAACGACACCCTGGGACGTCATGCTAAGTTACCAGGCTTAGGATATATCTATCATGGGAATCTGTGATAAACATGACCCTGTCACACTAGGGACATTGTTTGACAGGCTTTGCACCAAGGTTGGACATAAAAGTAAAGAGGCTGAAATCGAAGGATTTGATGACTGCAATTGATTGGTGTACCATTTGGGCACAACAAATGAAAATTTACAAAAACAATCAAAAAAACCTAAGGACAATTAAAGAGCAGTAAAAAAATAAAAAAATCCACAAAGCCATACGACAAATGATTCCTGCTAGTTGTGTACTAAAGAATTCCAAAAGCAGCAGGAAAGTGAAGATCTGTTACTGTAGGCTTCTGTGAAAAAGATGAGACTGAAGGGGCCCCTGAATGGAAACATGGTATGATGCCATACCGCATATGCCCAGTAGGGCACAGTCAAGGTTCTAGAAACTGACAAAGGTTCTGGAGCCAGGCTCCATTTGATATTATCCATTTGCGAGGGCTGTCATCTTACTTTATCCTCAGAGAATAGGAATAAAGAAATTACAGAAGACATTTTTACAAAAGAAACCACTTTTATTTCACAAAACTGTGTAGTTGTATATTAGGAATAAAACCTATCATATACATATGATCTAATGATGAGGTGGAAGTTAAAGGGGAGAAGAAAAGAAAAATCAAATCATATTTATACAAACACAATTGTTCTACAAATTCAGGTACTATTTTATGACCATCTCTAGTACAGTAAAAATATCTAATCAGCATTTTTTCTTTTCAAAAACTGGAGTCAATTGTATTAAAAATAACCTGAGGTGATATAACCAGACCACAGTGTGAACCACAAATTTTATATGGAGTTAAAAACCTTGATGGGGAAAATTGGAAATTATATTCCAAGTGGATAGGGAAGACACTACAATAGGCACTGTGGGTTTTTAAAGATCTTTGTCAGAATAAGGGATGTTTGTGATGAGAGTTGGGTCAGAAAAGCAGACTAAAAGCTGAGAGTAATAGGGCTGTTTAATAAACTCTGCAAAAAGTCAATTTAGCTTATGCTATCAAACAGTATCTGAACCTCTGGCATTCGAAAGTTAACATCAGAATGGATAACACGTCCATTGGCTCTACAATGTAAAGTGAATTGCTATTTTTATTTTTAATGTCACATTTGAAAATTCCTTGCACTACAACAAAACTCAGACTTATCCGAGATTTTTGTTTTTCTCCTTTTATGTTAAAAGATGGATGAGCGATGCTGCTTTGCAAATAAAGTTATTCAATTCCATTTTACTGTTATAAAAAATTTCAAACTAAACCATCATGGAAATCAATGTAATAGGCAATTCATAAAGTGCAGAGGAACATGAATGTTAAAGAAAAAAAAAAAAAGAAAAAAAAAACTGAAGAGGAGGGGATGGATTAGGGTCCTCTCTCTTTCTTAATTACCTTAACCCCCCTCCCCCCCAAAAAAACCCCAAAAACCCAAGTAATTACATTTACTGAGTTTCCTACCCAAGCATTCTGGAAGAGGTTAACACACAAACATATCTGGCCATCCCTAATCAGAGAAGCTATCACTTCATGTCTAACAGATTAAAAATAAAAGTATATGTTCCAAAAGCCTTCCCCAAAAATACAAAGTTCTCACTGTTTTATTTCTTAGTTGGTTTCTGTAACTGTGCTCTTGTCACTTTGGTGAGTTTTTCAGGAAATGGAAATCTACAATATATATCTAATAAAAAAAATTAAATAGTAACCTTTACAGTAAAAAAAAAAAAATCCCCAAATTGATTCGCAAGATAAGCCAATTGGAAATTCATTAGTACAGTCAAACTTCAGGTTTTTATTTTAATTTTTAAATTAACTAACCAGCTTATGGTTATTGCCATGGCTAAGATGATTAAACTGTTGGAATTTAGAGAGCTGCAGAATTTTAAACTATCAGTCAACCTGTCATCCAGAGTGACTACCTTATATGAAAGGCCCTTTTATGTCTTCATTCTTATGTGAGCTGTAAAACAAAAAGAATGTTACTGTTGCTCTGAACAAGATACAAATAACCTGACACTAGGGAGAGAAATGGCTTCATTTTTATTGATTGCCTTATCACACCAGATTATGAGAGGAAAGGTGAGGGGGACAGAGGGGATGGGGGTTGGCCTCATGCTGCACGTCTGTCAGCTAAGCAATCCCCAGGATCCTATGTAGACAGGGGCAATACTGGTTCTTTCTCAGATGTTCCTTCAATTAGCAATGACTGTGGTGGTGGTATTGGCAGCAGGAGGAGCTTTGAGATTACTTTGCTACACAAAAACATAACCACGCTAAGAAAATCTGCTCTTATCACGCGCCACCTATTGCCTCTCTAGGCTCAATGTGGCAAGAAAATGGGAATATATATCACGTACCTCACCATAACAGCACCAAAGAGTGTTTTTCTCCCACTGCTTTCCCAGAGCATGTTGCCTTTGAGAATTTCATTCTTGCAAACAAAAAAAAGTGTTCAGAATCACTCCCCAGTGCCCACGTTTCCTTAGTGATTTCCCCCATCATATGCTAGTACAACTTCAGGGTGAAAAAAATCATCTTTGCCTCCACAGAAATTGTATCGATAATGTAAAGTGATAAAATGAGCAAGGGACTCAATTTTTAAAATGCCTTTGAAACAAAAAAAAAAAAAAAAATCCTCTCTCAATTTGAAAGTTTGTTTGGGTAGGAGTTTAATGTCAGTCATTAAATGAAAATAAAACAATTGAATTACATCTAGCATTTTATCTATCAATTTTTTAAATTTTTTTTTTTTTTTTTAGAGGTGAATCCCTTCCTGCAAAAACAAAGGATGGCAGAAGAAAGCTCCACTCTTGTCTGACTTGCACACCATTTCTGTTTTATATGAGCATAGACTTCAAAGACAAGCCATCTAAACAGAAGTACTCTAGAGTCTGTGCAGATAGGTTAGAACAGAATAAAATGCCCTCTTAGGAAATGGACAGAAAGAAACTGGGGATTATGAGTCTGCTTTTCTCCATGTTTAACAACATCCAATGTGAAGGTTCCTTGCTGTTTGATAGCTAAGGAGGCGTGGAGGCCACTGGTGCTGCAGGTGGTGGCGTTGATCCATCAGATGGTGGCTGAGATGCAGGTTGTGGTGGCTGTTGCTGAGATGGTGGATCTGCAAACAAAAATAAAAAAAACAGCAAGTGAAAAAGAGCAACAGAATCAGTTTACCTCTGAAAGTATTAAACAATGACAAAGCAAAACAATTTTCCACATTTAAAAGTTCATTCCCATGGTCAGTCTCCCAGTTATTTTCATTCTACTTAACATCTTTCAAATCCATTTTTCATAATTTAGACAAAAACGATGCCAGAATTTTCTAATACTTCAGCTTCTATCTTGAACAACATTTCTTCGCCCTCGATTCCGCACCAGATCTGGCCTCCAGACTCAGAATGTCTCCATTTCCAAGTAGTGTCTGGTGCAGAACCCAAGGTGAGATGCTATGCATTTTTCTTATAGGCACAAAACAGGAAAAATCCTTCAGGCCACATGCCACCCAGCTTTTTCAGTGGCTGAACCAATACTGTGGAACAGCTTGCATCTAATCTTCAGGAAATTACAGATTACAAACTGTTTCACATAAAAATGAAGGCTCATCTTTTTAAAGTGATGTTTTCTTGAAGCTTTACTCTTAGTTGCTCGCTATGTTTAACTTGTTAATTAAGATTGTTTTTTCTGTACTTCTGCTATATACTGTTTTCGTCATATTTTTAGTTCTGTCTAAGTTAGTTATGTTAAATGTAATTGTTTTATATTTCATAACTGATAATGTTTATTAATAAATGTGCTTAGAATAATAGTGCCATGTATGCAAAATATAAAAAATGTGAAATAAATGCAAATAGGCTGGATTAATATCGTACAAGCAATGCAAAAGGAATTCTCTTCACAATTAAGAAGGTCTGCTTTATACTCAGTCCTCCTATATAATATAAACTGTCTAGTCATGTACAATAATTTCCATTCCACAGTTATAAATTGTGTTAGCTACTTTCCACCCTATGATAAATTTTATCCTTAGCACAGAGTAATCTGGGTCAGCCAGAAGTCAAAGGTTATGGGAATCCTTCTCCAAAACCACTGTTAAAAATCTGAAAGACATCTGCCAATGGGCACTGAAGAGCTACCATCCATGGAAAACCAATTTCCCCAGTGCTGCCACTGTGACACTGGCAAAGCCCCTTGCAGTTTCCTTTAGAAAGGCATTTCAACTTATCAACTCAAGTCCACAAAGCTGAAATGTTCCCTGATCGTGCCTCAAAAGAAGAATTTTTAATAGTAGTTTTCTCAATGATTGGAGTTTGAAGTGTGCTAAGAGCTTATTCCATGAGTACTGTGTGCATTTCTGATTGCCACATCTGAAAAAAAGATATGGCAGAACTAGTAAAGGTACAGAGAAGGAAAACAAAAATGATAAAGAGGATGAACCTGTCTCCCTGAAGAAAAGCTAAACAGGTTATGGTTCTTCAGCTTGGAGAAGAGTGCCTGAGAGAGGATATGACAGAGATTTATAAAATTGTGAATGGTGTGGAACAGATGGGTTATTTACCCATTCAAATAGTATTAGGACTAGAATTTACTCCATGAAACCAGTAGCAGATTTAAAATAAATTGAAGAAAGTATTTTCAATTAAGCTGTGAAATTTATTGCTGGAGTTCTGCTATTGCCTAGTTCTGCTATTGCCTAGTTCTGGTTCGAGTTAATAGCAGAACTAGGTTTGGACAAGTTTCAGGTCTATTAACCTTTATTAGCTAGGCAGGCAGGGTCTTTGCCATCTGCTATATCTGGGAATGAGCAACAGTGAGATGATCTTGCAGGTACTTCCATGTAACATGGATTGGCCATTACTGGAGACAGGATGCCAGGCTCAATAGGTCATTGGTTTTACCCAGCATGGCACTTCTTATGTTCCCTATCTGGCAGCATCCAAACCTGACAGGAGCCGCATGCTGCTGCAGTGGTTTCTCCACAGTAAGTTAAAGAACACCTGGAAGCAAGCTGCGAATCATTGGAGAAATTACTTACCTGATAATTTTGTTTTCCTTAGTGTAGACAGATGGACTCAGGACCAGTGGATTATGTGCTCTTCTGCTAGCAGGTGGGAGACGGAGTCAGATTTCAAAGCTGACATCACCCTAGATATACCCCTATAGTGACCTCAGCTCCTCAGTATCCTCTTCGAAAAGCCATTGTGGACATATATATATATTGGCTAACTTACAACCAACTTTATTAAAAACTTGATTAAAACTTGATTCAAAGTGGAGACCGCCAGTGCACTTAAGCAGTGTTAACGCCGACACCAGTCATATTGCAGGTGCCCTGGACTAGGGGTAAACCAAAAAATAATGCACCAATGCTATTGAGGGAGCCACAATATACTTAGTTTATGTTACCTCATTTGTTAATCTTCATACTTATTATAATGAACCCATAATAAAATCAATACTCTACAAATGCTCCCCCCATTAGTATCAAATTAGGCAATGATGAAATACCGATCACTAAATTAGCACGAAATTTAGGTGTTTGGTTGGACACCAATTTATCTTTGTCCCAACATATCTCTAAAACAGTGAAGAATTTGTTTTTCAAACTTCACGTTTTGAAACGCTTACGACCGCTTTTGTTTTTTCATGACTATCGATCCATCCTGCAAGCACTGATACTGTCTGGACTAGATTATTGCAATTGTTTATATATTGGCCTGCCCGAGAACACCATTAAACCGTTGCAATTAATTATGAATTCAGCAGCCAGACTTCTCACAGGCACACCTCGAATACAACATATCACTCCAGTTTTGTTTAATCTACACTGGCTACCAATTAAATACCGAATTCAGTATAAAATCCTGTCACTTATACATTCTTTACTAAACAACACAGATTCCACTTGGCTGTGTTCTTCGCTGAGAGTTTACAAACCCCAGAGAGAACTTAGGTCAGCAGGACAAAACCTGCTGGAAGTTCCATCAGTAAAAAAATGCTGCATTAAACGTGACCAGAAACCGAGCTTTCTCAGTTGTAGGACCTACACTTTGGAACGCATTGCCGAACACCTTAAGGCAAATTTCAAGCGCAAAGGAGTTTAAAAAAGCACTGAAAACTCATTATTTCAAATAGCTTTTAAAGATATGGAAACTCCTTAGTTTGGAGTAATAATATTAGATGGGCCCTGTTTCGTTAGTGACGCTTTATTAATGTTTAATTAATTACCTTTATATGATTTTTCTGATCTTAGAATTTTTATAATGTAGTCGCCAATTTTTTCCCTCATACCATCCTAAGTTATGTTATTGATAACTATTACACTGTATTTTTATTCTTACTTTACTGCATTTCTGTTTTATTTTGTTTTATTTCGGTTTAATTATTATTTTATTATACTCTTATTTTTATTTTATTATTGTAAACCGCTTTGAACAGTAATATTACTGGTAAAATGGTATAGAAATGTGTTAAATAAATAAATAAATAAATTTAGTTAATTATTTAACAAAAAAATGTTTTGAGGATGGAGTGGAAGGTTTCATATCTGATTGCATTCCCAATGCCACTCCACTGGCAATGGAAATTAAATTTTTTAATCATTAACGATCCACCACCAACCACTTTGTTGTAAGCATGCAAAAAACTATAAAAGTATCAAACAAATGTCCATGTGCACATTCAATTTCCAACTTGCTTATTTCAAAAAACAGTTGTCTCCAAGTTTTTTATGGAAAACTACTCTCCAAGCTGTAAATTAAAGCGCTGCAGTTAGCTTAAACAGTTGTTCATATGTATGCCATAGCTGTCCTTAACCAACGTGAATCTAAGTTGTACCATACGCCCAATGGGGCCACGTTTCAGACTACTAAGATCTTTCCTCAGGGGTTGTTAATGTACCAAATCCGCCGTCTTCTTTCCCAGCTCAATTCAGCGCGTGTTCTTTCATGTATCAAGGACGCTTTTACAGCTTTTACGCACTGAATTGAGCTGGGAAAGAAGACGGCGGATTTGGTATATTGACAAACCCTGAGGAAAGAACTGAGTGGTCTGAAACGTGGCCCCGTTGGGCGTATGATAACAACTTAGATTCACGTTGGTTAAGGACAGCTATGGCGTACATATGAAGAACTGTTTAAGCTAACTGCAGCGCTTTAATTTACAGCTTGGAGAGTAGTTTTCCATAAAAAACTTGGAGACAACTGTTTTTTGAAATAAGCAAGTTGGAAATTGAATGTGCACATGGACATTTGTTTGATACTTTTATAGTTTTTTTGCATGCTTACAACAAACAAAGTGGTTGGTGGTGGATCGTTACTGATTAAAAATTTTAATTTCCATTGCCAGTGGAGTGGCATTGGGAACGCAATCATATGAAACGTTCCACTCCATCCTCAAAAATTTTTTTTGTTAAATAGAGAGTTAACTAAATTTAATGAGTTTTGATTTTATTATGGGTTCATTATAATAAGTATGAAGATTAACAAATGAGGTGACATAATTGAGTATATTCTGGACTAGGGGTCGGAATTAGCTTATCCGCATTTGTATAGCATTGCGGTTTGCTTCTCAAATTCTTCCTTGGCGCTTCTCCTGGGCAACCGTGGGCGGGATGCTGAGTCCATCTGTCTACACTAAGGAAAATGAAATTATCAGGTAAGTAATTTCTCGATTTCCTAGTGTGTGGTCAGATGGACTCAGGACCAGTGGGATGTACAAAAGCTACTCCCGGACGGGGCGAGAGGCTGCTCATGGCCTACTTAGTACTGCCCTTGTGAAGGCTGCGTCTTCTCAGGCCTGGACATCCAGGCAGTAGAACCTGGAGAAGGTATGTAGGGAGGACCAAGTTGCCGCTCGACAGATCTCGGCAGGCGACAGCAGTTTGGCTTCTGCCCAAGATACTGCCTGGGCCCTGGTAGAATGAGCCTTAACCTGCAGGGGTAAGGACTTTCCTGTCTCTATGTAGGCTGCCTTGATTACTTCCTTGATCCAGCAAGCTATGGTCGCTCGTGAGGCCGCTTTGCCTTGATTCTTCCCGCTGTGGAGAACAAACAAGCGCACCGGTTCCGATTGTTCCAGGTATCGTACCAGGAGTCTTCCGACGTTTAGATGGTGAAGAAGGCGGGAGTCTTCAGAGTCCTTACATTCATCCGGAGATGGTAGGAACATGGCTTGGTTCAAATGAAACTCGGAGACCACTTTCGATAGGGGTGGTCAAAGTTGCTTACCCCTTTTAGGAAACGGACCAAGTCCGGATGAGCTGATAGACGGATTCCATTCACTTCGGCTCTGAAGCAGGAGAGGGCTGCTACTTGAACTTTGAGGGAGTTGAGTGACAACCCTTTTTTCATACCGTCCTGTATAAAATCCAGAATCATGGGAATTTTGGCCGTTCGCAGGGATACCCTGCGGTCCTTGCACCAGGCTTCGAATATTCTCCAGATCTGTATGTATGCCAGAGACATTGAGAACTTCCACGCGTGGAGCAGGGTGTCAATCATGGCCTTCGAGTAACCGCGCTTCTTTAGGTGAGTCCTCTCAAGGGCCAGACCATAAGAGAGAATAGAGACGGATCTTCGTGAAGAATTGGGCCCTGCTGGAGAAGATCCCTGTGTGGAAGTAGGCACAGAGGGCTCCCTGCAAGGAGTCTTTGCATGTCTGCGTACCATGGGCATCTTGGCCAATCTGGGGCCACTAGTAGAACTAGTCCCCTGTGGTGTTCTATCTTGCAGATGATCTTGCCCAACAGAGGCCATGGGGGGAAGACGTACAGTAAGTCCTCCTCTGGCCAGGTCTGGACGAGGGCGTCGATTCCTTGGGAGTGTGGCTCTTGTCTGCGTCTGAAGAACCTGGAGACTTGGGCATTGATAGGTGTGGCTAGTAGGTCCATGGCTGGGGGGCCCCAGCGATTTACTATCAGTTGGAAGGCTCTGGTCAACAGCACCCATTCCCCCAGGTCCAGGCTTTCTCTGCTGAGGAAGTCCGCTGAGACGTTGTCTTTCCCTGCGATGTGGGAGGCCGAGATCCCCTGTAGGTTTACCTCCGCCTGTGCCATGAAGGGGTCTATCTCCAGAGACATCTGCTGGCTCCTGGTTCCTCCCTGGTGGTTGATGTAGGCAACCGTTGTAGCGTTGTCCAACATCACTCGACTCGCTTGCCCTTGGAGCCTGTGGCTGAATCGCAGGCATACTAGTCTGACTGCTCGAGCTTCCAGGCGGTTTATGTTCCATCCCGCCTCTTCCTTGTTCCATTGTCCCTAGGCCTTCAGTTCCTGACAGTGGGCTCCCCACCCTTTGAGGCTCACGTCTGTGGTGAGCATGATCCAGTTCGGTGGGGATAGGCTTACTCCTCTACTTAGATGGTCTTCCTGTAGCCACTACTGAAGCTGAGAACATACCTCTGCTGGTATGTAGAGGCGAATTGAGTAGTCTTGGGACAGTGGTTTCCAGTGTGACAGTAAGGAGCATTGGAGTGGTCGCATGAGAGCCCTTGCCCATGGTATGACCTCCAGGGTTGATGCCATGAGCCCGAGTACTTGAAGATAGTGCCATAGCTTGGAGCACGTACTGGTCATCAATCGTCATAATTGCTCCATCAGCTTTCTCCTTCTCGGGGGAGGGAGGAAGACCTTTTTCTGTTTGGTGTCAAAACAGGCCCTCAGGTACTCTAAAGACTGAGAGAGCTGCAGACTGCTCTTGACCGTGTTCACGACCTAAATGAGTTCCTGCAGTAGGTTCTTGACTCTGCTGGTCACCTGCAGGCTCTCTTCCGAAGGCTTCGCCTTGATGAGCCAGTCGTCCAAGTAAGGGTGTACCAATATCCCTTCCTTCCTCAGTGTTGCTGCCACGACCACCATAATTTTGGAGAATGTTCTGGGGGCGGTTGCCAGCCTGAAGGGTAGCGCTTGGAACTGGTAATGGTGTCCCAATACCGCAAAGCGTAGAAAACGTTGGTGGTCTTGATGGACTGGGATGTGGAGGTAGGCTTTAGAGAGATCCAGGGAGGTTAGGAATTCTCCCGGTTGTACTGCCATTATTACGGAGCGAAGAGTCTCCATGCGGAAGTGTAGTATCCGCAGATGACGGTTGACATTCTTGAGTTCCAAGATGGGTCTGAATGATCCCTCTTTCTTGGGAACAATAAAATAGATGGAATAACACCCTGTATTTTGCTGGGGTGTAGGTACCGGAGTTATAGCCTTCAGGCTGAGTAGTCTTGTCAGAGTGGATTCCACTGCCAGTCTCTTGATGTGGGAGTGGCAGGGTGGTGATATAAATTTATCCCGAGGGATGCTGCGAAACTCCAGAGAAAAACCTTCTCGAATGATATTTAGTACCCATTTGTCCAATGTGATTTCGACCCATCGTTGGAAGAAGAGGGAAAGTCGACCCCCTATTTCCTCTTCCTGTGGATGGGTCGGCCCATTCTCATTGGAGAGCTTGGTTCGAGCCTGCCCCCGGACCTGTTCCTTTCTTGTTTTGTCGGTTCTGAAAGTACTAGGACCTCCCGGAGGGACCAGGTACTTGGAAAGACGAATTCCTGAAGGGTCGAAAACGTTGGGAGCCTCTACCCCTAGTTTTTCTGGGAGAAGGACGCTGGGATCTTTTTCCTGTGTCTTCCGGTAGCCGAGGCACTGGAAATTCGCCCCACTTGCTGGCTAATTCCTCTAATTCGCTTCCGAACAGGAGAGATCCCTTAAAGGGCATTCTTGTGAGATTTGCCTTAGAAGTTGCGCCTGCAGACCAGTTCCGCAACCATAACTGCCTTCTGGTTGCCACTACCGAGGCTACTCTTCTTGCTGAGGTATGCAGCAGGTCTGAGCTTGCGTCCGTCAGGAAGGCTGCGGCAGGTTCAATCGCTTCTCTGGCATACGTTCCAGAATTATCTGCCTCCCTTGAGAGAAGCAAGCAGGAGCGTGCCACCAGCACACAGCAGGAAGCGATCTGCAGCGTCAAAGGTTTGCTTAAGAATGGATTCTAATCATCTATCTTGAGTATCCTTCAATGCCGCCCCTCCCTCAACAGGAATGGTTGTTTGCTTCGAGACGGCGCAGACTATGGCATCCACTTTCGGGAAATGCAGGCGTTCCTTGGTTGCTGGTTCCAGAGGATATAAGGCTTCCAAGGCCCGACCTCCTTTAAAGTTTGCCTCTGGGGCATCCCATTCCAGGTCAATCAGTTCCTGGATGGCTTCCATCATTGGGAAATAGCATGAGGCCTTATGAAGGGACACCAAGATGGAGTTCTTCTTCGGTTCCACCATAGGGTCCCATGCCTGGAATCCCCAGAGTCTGGGAAACAAGGGCTGGCAATTCATCTCTGAGGAGGAAGCGCAGCATGGTTCTGTATGGTTCCAGGCCTGGAGGGATTTCCCCTTCCACCAGTGAACCACAATCATCTGAGGTGTCTGGGTCCCTGTCAGGAAATTCTTGGTGAGGCGAGGCACGTCTCAAGGCACCTGAGCAGGGCCGGGAGGGTCAGGTGCTCCCAGCTGGGGTTCCACCCGGGTCGCCGCCGGGGCTGTCAGTGCCTGAACGAAGGCTTGCAGTCCCTGGAAAAATTCCAACCAGGAGAAGGCCCCTGGGTCCATATTAGCCCCAGGGGGAGTTGGAGTAGGGGCCACTGAAATGCCTTCTTGTGGAGAAGACGCCATTTCGGAGTTGCATAGGTCCGGGGTGCTGTCAATTAGAGTAGTTCCCGACCCATCCTCTGACTGTGAAGGACCAGCCTTTGGTCCCCCCTGGGCTTCTTCGCAATGATGACACAGGCAGGACTCCAGTTCAGCCTGTGCGGCTCTGATGTGGCAGGCTGTACAAAGGGAGTATCTTCTGAGCTTCTTTGCCACCGGTGCCATTGCTTCTGTGTATAGACGCACAGGTAATGTGCCTCGATATGCGTGCTATTATGCGCATGTGCACTTTGCGCGTGTAGGTTTGCGTGCGGCTATGCTTGCAGTTGTGCGCGTGGCTATGTTAGGGACGCGCAAGTTGGGCACATTGACCATCTGGCCTGCCCCGCGCGTACCGATGGCCGAGGAGGGAAGATGGAGCCAAAGCCTCCCACGCGTAAGATGGCACCGCCGAGGGTCTCCACGTGTCTGGACCCCTGCACCGGACCGGGGCCTAGCCTGACCAAGGCTGCTCAACCCGATCGGAGCTCCCCTTTACCTCGCCGGATGGAAAACGGAGTCGGTACGGCTCTCCGAGCCTGGAGACCTTAAGTTAAAGTTTCCTGCTTACCTTTTCTTGGTGCTTACCGGCCGCATGCAGGGATGGTCTCCAGCTGCGGGGGGAGAGGGCTTAACCTTCACCTCTGCGCTCGGTTATGCACCTGCTGCCTTTCAGCCGCTCTAGCAGCTAAGTCCACCCCAGGAGCCGGCTACCGGAGCAAGGCACACCTCTGAGGTATATCGAAAATCACTTCAGGAATTCTCAACTGGGGGAGGGACCCTTAGGTATCACCGCAGGAGAGTGGGGCTCGATCCTCTTTAAGGTGAAAGTAAGAATTTCTTCTCCGTGCTGCAATTTCTCTAACACTGTGCTGGTGTGGGGATAGTGTCTGCATCTGCTAGGAGATAGAGAGAAACTGAGGAGCTGAGGTCACTATAGGGGTATATCTAGGGTGACGTCAGCTTTGAAATCTGACTCCATCTCCCATCTGCTAGCAGAAGAGCACATAACCCACTGGTCCTGAGTCCATCTGGCTACAGGGTAGGAAATATACGTTTTAAGTTTTCTTCTCTTTTTGAGGAAATACAAAGATTTACCACTTTGAACTGGCTACAATGAAATGTCTTAACAAGGCAACATGTCTATTTTTCAGTCTTGCCATTAAACATTTTGAGGTCCATATTCAAAAGCATTTAGCCAGCTAACTCAGAAGTTACCCAGCTAAATGAATATTTGGGCACATATCTGGTTAAATTCTAGCCTCCTAATAAGTTAGGCATCTGGAATTTTGTCGGCTAAGATAGGGGTGTTCCAGGGTGTAATTGGCAAGAGTTGACCTAGCTGGCTAAGTAAGCCGGATGACTTAGCTGGCTAATTCTGACTGGGCCAAAGAGCTGTCCTAAAGTTAGGTAGCTATAGTTAGTCAGCTAACTAGGTTAGCCGGCTATATTCAATAGTATGGTTTCACTATTGTAAGTTAGCTAGATAAGGTTATCCGGCTAACTTTGCTAGCCAGACTGTCTGAATATGTACCTCTTCTTTCTTTTAAAAGTTCAACCAATCCTTTGAATTTGCAACTCCAGTATCTGCACCAGTTATCTGTGGATTCATGTTAATCAAATCTGATTGGAGGCTGTAATCCTTTAGAGCTGATATATAAAATGTGTGTTCGTTTCTTCTATATGCCTCACTGTCAATCCTAGATCAGGCAGAGCAAATGCCTCTGACAGAAGGCATGCAACACTCTCTTCATAGTATGAAGCAGGAATTCTGAAAAGTCTAACAACTGTTGAAGCATTACTGTCGTTTGACCAGGCAGCCACCTCCTATACTTTGGTTTACCAACCCATTTAGAGCTTGCACCAGCCCTAATCAATGCTATTAGTGATGGGGGACATTGACAATGATACATCATGGGCTTCATTTGTGGCTGCTCCCTTTTAGAATATTATTGAATTAACAGTGCTGGTTGGGATGTTCAAACCATGGTTTGCTCATAAATACAGCAGAAATGTACCATAAAGCCAACTAGCAAGTGTTGCTGTTGAGCAATAACTGGGGAATCTGCTTCCATCCCACTCCTTCTAGACTCTGAATGCTACTTCAGCTGTATCCTCTGCTTTTCTGAACTGAAGAGCAAGAGCTGTGTCCAAGACAGAAATCGGGGTCTACTATTGGGCTAGCCCAGTGTTTTTAGCTATATTGTTAGAATGGTTTTGGTATCATTCTGAAGCAGACTCTGCCTATGTGAAGCATCTATTCATGAAATTCTTTGTTAAATACTAACTCTGCTATACTATGAATTTCCAAGATAAATTTTAAGTTTCACAATGGCTCTTTAATTGAATTGTTACCGTGGGTAACCAAAGTTAGAGTTACATGCAAAAATGAACAAGTACCCACATAATCTTAACTCTTCAGTCACAAATGATTTTTAAAAAGGATGTTACTTATTTACATATCAAAAATGAAAAAATTCAACTGTCTCCAGGAGGGCTTTGTCTAAAGAGACTTACACATGCCGTTTGGTGCCAAAGGTGCACGTGGTCCAACTACATTTCCAGACAATGGTGGCAGGCTTGAAGCAGGTGGGGGGTGAGGACCACCAGCTGGGTGCATATTGGGTGAGATATTTGGTATTATGCGGCCTGGCATGGGTTGACCAGACATCATGGAACTTGCACCTTGGATTTGACCTGCAGAGATGAATCAGAAATATTAATTAAATAAAAAGCCTTTTGTTATAATTGGCAGTCTGATCAACTCCAGCTATCTGAAAACAGCATGTAAGCTGTGCAAGAAATGATTTAAATAATATAGTAATGAAGTTTTTATGCACAAAGTCCAGTCTCCCAAATATGGTGCATGCTGTAGATGTTTGTTGCCTTCTCTTCTTATGCAGTTAAAAAGTAATTCAGGTAATGTACAGGCCTGGATTTGTCAATAGGCACACCAGGCCTATGCCCAGGGTGGCGAAAATCTGGGGCAGCAGCATCCATGGGAACTCTCTGGATTTAGCCCGGAGATTCTTGAAATTTAGACAAAATACCAGGTCTCCATAAAATCACCAGGTGGCGCAGTGCTGCTATTTCTGCACTGTTTCCTCTCTGTTAACTTCTGGGCATGCACAATGACTATTTCAGTGCATACACCAGAAGTAAAGAAGAGGCTGCAAGGAACTAGGCAGGCACCAGTGTACACGAGGACCTCCTATGGAGGTATGTGAGAGCAGTCACGGAGCATGAATCAGGAGGGGGGGGGGGAAGGGAGGGAGGGAGAGAGAGAACTGTAGCAGGGAGAACATGACTCTCTCTCTCTCTCTCTATATATATATATCTACCACTGTAAGAGGAGCACTCAACTCAGGGTGGGTTGGGCGGAGGTAGTGTTACATTGGTCTGTCTAGAGCACTACAGACCCTTGCACCAGCCCTGTGCATGAGGATTGTTTGTTGGGGGAGGGAAGAAAGACAGTGTTCTCCTACCCGCTCTCCCCACCTGCTAATCTTGAGAAATCTCAGGGTGAGCAGAACTCAAGTATTCCCAGGTATGGGCAGCAGTCCAGCTGAAGATTTTCTGCCTTTCAGCTATGCTGAAACTCAACTCAGCAGAGAACTGTCCTCTGCATTCTGATTAAGCCCTTGCCCTTCCCCTCCAGGCAGAATGCAGGGAACAGGATGGGAGGAGGTGAGCCTTGAATAAACAGAGCAAAGAAGAGCTACTCTGCTCCATAATCCATATTTTTTTCTCTGTCATTCAGGAACAAGGAGGGAAGGGGTGATTATTTGGCAGACAGAACAAAGGAGGATCATTTTGGGGAGATTAGGAGGGTCTGAATGAAGGATCATGGGGTGAAATGAAATGCTGGGGGTGTGTGTGTGCGAGAGGGGATCAGTTGGGAGGGCATATGAGAGAGCAAGGGGGATGCAGACAGCAGGCAGTGAATGTAAAGAGAAGGGGTTGATGCCAGGTGCATGTGTGTAAGTCATGTAGGGTGGGAGGACAGAGAGGGAATGCAAGGGGAAACAGATAAGGGGAAACAGATCAGGGGAATAGTAAGACAGACATCTGCCTCTCCGTGTCCCTCCCTTTAACAACAATTAGATCCCCTCTCTCTTGATCTTGAATTCTATTCTCAAAGTCACATTCAGGTGTCATCACAGACTTTTTGGCACTGATGATTGCTTCGGAGACAGTACAATTAATCTCTCTCTTCACATAAAGCAGGCCATTCACTGGATTTGTTTGTTCTTTTCCAGAAGGCTACTTAAAATTTTGTGAATAATCTGAGGGTGAATAAAATCATTTGGTTAGATCATTTCATTTATTTTGATTTAACTCTTCCTAATACTATAGTTGATTCTAATAGACCTTCAGAATATAAGCTTACCTGTAAGTCTAGTACTCATTGTTTTTACCTACATGGAAAGAACAAATAGAAGACAGACCCTTAAACCCAGTTAACTTGTCTAACTTGACAGTTTTTGTTCATCTCTTTCTTCTTTACTAGATAAATTGCTCCTTTGATGCAACTTGTTGCTTAAGGAATAAACCTGTTGTCCCCCAGTTTAGTCATGAATGTTATGAGCTTAAATATAGTGTAAGGAGAGTAGAGAAATGTTGGCTTCAAATATTTAGGAATTCTGATAAATACTTATAGAGAGTAGTGAAGAAGCACAATAAAGCTCTGGAATTTGTTGCCAGAGGATGCGGTTAGTGCAGTTAGTGTAGTTGGATTCAAAAAAGGTTTGGATACATTCTTGGAGGAGAAGTCCATTAACTACTATTAATCAACCCTTGACTATTGAATGTTATACTGTATTTCCTACTATTCCCGACTAATTGTTGTTCTATATTTAGACCTTTTTTACTCTTTAAAGAAAATTTAGCATTAGAATGTACTTCCTATGAAAAATTGCTAACCATGTTAACAAAATATTAGAATTGTAAACCGTTGTGATGGCAATACCGAACGGCGGTATATAAAACTCTACCAATAAATAAATAAAAATAAGTTTACTTAGGGAATAGCCACTGCTATTAATTGCATCAGTAGCATGGGATCTTTTTAGTGTTTGGGTAATTGCCAGGTTCTTGTGGCCTGGTTTGGCCTCTATTGGAAACAGGATGCTGGGCTTGATAGACCCTTGGTCTGACCCAGCATGGCAATTTCTTATGTTCTTAGTTTTATAGGGCTGCCTTTGCAAATAAAAGCTGCTTTTTCATCAGATTGAGGTCCTCCCTAAAGCAGCCCAGGGAACTATTTGGTGAAGGAGCTTTTAGTTAAACCTAGGGTTAAGAATAATATAGAGATCCCAAATGTTGAGACCTTTTCGAAGTTCTTTGCTGACAAAATGACTCCCTTTTATTATTAGATTTAATTTAGAACTTGAGTCCAGTCATATCATATCATATATAAATAGTACATAATTCTCAAGATGCTCATGACATGACAGAATACTTTTCAATATGTGGCTTCATTAGAAATTCTGGATCTTTAGAGTTTGCTTAAGATGATATCTTTAACCTGTGTCCGAGTTGGCTGTTTCAATCTATGAATAAGAGGTTTGTCAGTCCTACTGCTGATATTAATGCCTTCTTCACCGAAGGGGTTTTACCAAACACATTAAAAACTGCTATAGAGAAACATATTCTGAAGAAGCCTTCATTAGATTCTGCTGAGCTCATGAACTAATCAGCCTCTCTCCAATCTATCCTTGTTGAAAGCAAAAATTCTAAAATTCTGAAGCATGTTGGCAAACATTTCCTTTTATTTTACATTGCAAAATTAATTTCATTTATTAACATTTATAATTTGCTAAAGCAATGACACATTGTTCAAAGCTGCAAAGTAAAACATCAAACAATAGAAGACAAATTATAAAATATTAAAATCAGAATATAATGAGCATGTCAACATATCAAAAGTCACACTCCTGAATAAAAGAACAGTTTTTAATTTCTTCCAAAATAACAATATATCTGATTTTTGCCTCAAAGCAAAAGAAATGAATTCCAGGTCTGTGGTTCAGCAATGGAAAATGCTAAAAACATCTGCAAGTGGACATCCTTAAAGGAAGGAACCAAGAGTTCCTGTTGGGAATGGTCCAATGGGATTCAAACCATTTCAAAACTGACCCTCCCCCCATATGACAGCTAAGAGTATTGAAGGCTGCCAATATATCAAAGAAAACTAAAATTGCAGAACTCTCCCTGTCAAACTCTCTTAGCAGACAGTACACTAAGGAAATAAAGATTCTCTCACATGAGAGGGTCTAAATCCACACTGTTGGAAATCAAGTATATTGTTCTCTTCAACAAACTTTGCAACTGCTTCAAGGCACGTTCCTCTTTAATCATGGTGAGGAAGTACCTAACAACAAACAAAATACGGGGAAAATACAAATCCTTATGCGTAGACTTTTAATGTCCGGTATCTTTAAGGGAAACTGAAGTAAATGAAAAAAGAGAATACCAGTTTAGACAAAAAGGAAGGGACTGGTCTATTAGAAACAGAGTCTAAATAAGAAACCACAAAAGGATCTTTGCAAGATAGATCCTGTAGTTTAGAAATACATCTGGCTGAACAAATGGCTACCAAAAAGATTGTTTTTAGAGAAAGCCATGCCTCTCTCTAAAGGGTCTAAGTAGTTTGAATGGTGAATCTGCTAAGACTTTGAGAAATAAATTTAAAATCCACTGAGAAATCCACTGAGAAACCAAAGGTCTGAAGGGAGGACAAAATGTGTCCAAATGGGAGGCAACAGATATTTATTTATTTATTTACCGACATTTATTTAGTAACTTCACATCGGTTCACAGAGAACATATCCCCTGAACTCTTCCTCTATAACAGGAAATTGCTGCTATTTGAACATAGAGAGAGTTTAAGGTCAGAACTTTATCTAAATTCCTGTGTAGGATAAACAAGATGTTAGATTATCAGACTGCCCCAGAGAAACAGACTACTGCTTGCAGCACACATCCGAGACACCAAAAACTGATGAAAAACCATGAACTGGAATCCTTTTGAGCCTTCAACAGTGCAGAAATTACAGAGTAAAAATATCCCTTGCTGCACAACTGTGATCAATCAAGGATGAAACAATATGATAAAACTGAGTTGAATTTTTCATTAGAATTGGTCTCTGACATAGAAGGCCTCAAAAGTCTCTGGGAATCTGAATTGAGAACTGAATGTAGCCTCACAAGATCTAGGTGTTGTTGGCCGATCTGGAACCACAGAACAGTGGCTCTCCATTTTCCTCAAGGTCTTCCCTAGAGGCCAGGAAGGGAATATGTGCAACAGATCTCTGTCCAGCTTATGGTTGCAATAAGGTGCCTATTCTTTCAGAAATATACTTCTTGCACAGCATGAAGAAATAAAGAACCTTGCGAGTCCCCATAAAATCCATGTGAGGAGCTCCCCAATGATCTTTTGAAAGGCCTGTCGGCTGAGCAGTTAGTGTAGCTAGTTAGTGTAGCTGGGTTCAAAAAAGGTTTGGATAAGTTCTTGGAGGAGAAGTCCATTAATGGCTATTAATCAATTTTACTTAGGGAATGGCCACTGCTATTAGTTGCAACAGTGGCATGGGATCTTCTTGGTGTTTGGGTAATTGCCAGGTTCTTGTGGCCTGGTTTTGGCCTCTGTTGGAGACGGGATGCTGGGCTTGATGGACCCTTGGTCTGACCCAGCATGGCAATTTCTTATGTTCTTATGAGCTCCCATTCTCTCAGATCCAGCATGTTTCTGAGAAAATTTGCCTGCAAGTTTGCCAGTCCTGCAAAATGAGCCGTAGAGATTTGAACAAGATTCTATTCTACCCACTGAAAAAGAAGTTTTATCTCATTGGCACCCCTGGACCTTGGGACCTTCCTGTTTCCATACACTACTGCAATGGCAGTGTCAGACAGACTCTGGACTACTATTCTTTTCACCAAAGAGAGGAAGGGAATGAAAGCCTAAGGCTTTCATTTGGTATGAAGGTTCACTTGGTTGATTTGGTATGAAGGTCTCATAAATAACAGCAGGTTTACGAATTCTTAAATGTGTGGGGTTTTTTGTTTTTTGACATGGGATATTATACAAGCCAAAGGGCATGACTAAATGTCACAGTGATCACCCCTTGTATTAAAGGCAGTTTTCCATTCATCTCCCTGCTTGATTTGTATGAGTCTGTATGCACCCTGGAGATCCAGCTTAGTGAAGACTCGAGCCCCCTGTAGTCGGTCGAACAGCTTGGATATCAAAGGCAAGGAATAGCGTTCAGGCCTCTGAAGTCAATACAGGGTCACAGGGTTCCATCTTTCTTCACCACGAAGAAGAACCCCACGCCAGCAGAGTAAGGAAGATGGGCAAATAAAGCCCCTTGCAAGATCTTCTTGGATGTAGTCACTCATGGCCTTGGTTTCCAGTCCTGAGGGCGGGTACACTCTGCCTGGGTTCTTGCCTGGAAGGAGCTCGATCCCACAGTTATAGGAGTGGTCAGAAAGCAATGTCTTGGCTTGCTGTTTGGAGAACAGGTCCCCAAATTCTGCATATTGTGGCAATGGTGAGGGGAGCCGGAGAAGTGACTGCGGCAAGACAGGACAAAAACAGGAAAGTACACAGTGGGCTAGTTCCAGTGTGGACAATTAATAATGGGTTGGTGTTTTTACAGCCAAGAAAGACACAGGACAATTGGATTGTCTGCTCGCAGGAGAGAGGATGTAAAGAATGACTGACTCAGAATGAAGTACGCTGGTATGAAGGGTGAGCGGAACCGTGCGTTATGTGATCTTGCCCAGTAGGGGGTTGCCACAGACGAAGGAAACAATAAGTGGTTGTTCCAAGAAAGAATAAGTGGTAGTGTTTCACCAGGGCGTGATCTATGAAATTTCCCCCTGCACTGGAATCCAGGAACATCTGAGAAAAGAAATGGGTCTCACCTTGAGTAACTGCTACAGAAACCAGGAATGGTGAGCGGAGTAAGTCTAGCCTAGGGTTATTTCTCCAGTTAATCCTAGGCATGGAAATTTCTAGGTTTCTCTGTGAAGTGGGCCACATGTACAGGCCCTGTTGTCTACAGTGTGCCTTTTCCTGGGCTGTCAGCCAGCTATGACCTAATTGTATGGGTTCGTCCTGGGCTTTGAGCTCTGAGGATCGAGACACTGGTGGAGAGGAAGGATGCCGGAAGTGGGGTGCCAAAGGGATGGTGTGTCAAGGCATGTGCTCACGTGTCCTCTCCTAGTCTGCAGTCTATACGCCTGGCCATCTAATGAAGTAAAATGTACCCAGGATGCAAGCTCTTCTTTTATGCAGCCTGCTAGGCCTTGTAGAAAGTTGGCCATGAAGCTATCTTCACTCCAGTTCAGTTCTGAGGTGAGTGTTCTAAACTTAATGGCGTATTCAAAGGGTCTCGGAGCCCTGTTGGATCTGTAGCAAGTTGGTGGCTCAGGTGATGTCCCTTCCTGGCTTGTCAAAAATGAGGTGGAACTCCTGGAGAAAGCTTGCCAAGTTCTGGAGTATGAGATCCTCAAGCTCCTAAACAGGTGAAGCCTTCGCCAAAGTGGTGCTGCCCAAGAGAGAGAAAACATAGGTGATTTTGGTGTGGTCATCAGGGAACATTGTGGCCTGTAGTTGGAATTGCATCCAGCATTGGTTTATAAAGCCACGGCATTGTCTGGGATCCTCCATAATATGTAGGGGTGGCGGTAACTGAGATAAGGGTTGGGTGGTGGCCAGTGGTACTTGAGGAGACAAAGTCATTGGTCTCAGTGTGGGTTCTTATTTCAGGGTGTCCACCGTGACAGATAACATCTCCAGGGCTGCAGTGACACCTGTTGCTGCACCTGTAGGTGCTGTGCCAAGCCCAGAATTGCTTGGAGTGAAGCTTGGGCCACCAGGCCCCATGCCTCAGCAAACTGTCAGAGTTCTGGACCCTTGTGTTGGAGTGAAGTTGACACCACCTACTGGGAAGGCCCAGTCATTACCAATGGGTAGAAATGATGCAGAGGCTTGACTGGAGCTTCACCTATACCAGCCCCTTTCCCCACGGGTTGAGCTTTGGGTTCCTGGGGCCATCAGGTCTTAGGTGAATGTCTCTGATGAAAGCGAAGAGAGGTACCATAGGCAGGTGGCAGACAAGTATGGTCAGGTCACAGGCTATGGTCGATATCATGGGTCAATTCAAGGGAGACAAGGCAAGGCTGAGGCTGAAAAAGCAAGACAGCGAAGCAGCAACTCACACCACCTTGAAGGCAGTCAACCCATTGCTGAGGCAGTGAGGAAGAGGCAGAGAGCCCTTTATAGGGCTAGGCGTGTGATGTCATTTGAGGGTAACACAGATCTTTTCCCATCGCGGGCCCTTTAAACATGCCTGAGTTCGGCACTTGCGTGCCCAGGGGTGCATTAGAAGGCGGCAGGAGCAGCGGTGTCTGGCCGCATGTCAGCGGCTTCCTGCCACGCTTCAGGGAGGCTGGCGTTGGGGTGAGTGAGCCGACTCACGGCCTGTTCCGCAACTCTGCAAACATAACACTATCATCTGCTAGAGACAAGAGAATACTGGCTTTATTTTGGCTGCGCTGCTGTTGGTACTCTATAATGTCATCACAGGCAAAGCTGTGCCCTCTGACTCCATCTGTTGGTAGGAGGAAATAACCCAAGTCTGGACTGGTGCTGCAGGATAAGAAAAGAATGCTGTGCCAAATCAATACTGCTCTGATAAAATACCAGCAGAAGAAAAAGATGAATTCTTTCCTATCGCCAACATCTTTTTGGAGTCTGATGAATGACATTAACCAGCACGGCTTCAGAAAGGGACACTCTACAGAAACACTTCTCCTATCTACCTTTGACACATTATTCCGGGCATTTGATTCATATACAGATTACATTATAGTATTTTTAGATATCTCAGCAGCATTTGATACGGTCGATCACCAAATTCTCATCTCAGGCCTACAAGCAATAGGCATCACTGGAACAGTATTAAGTTGGTTTTCATCTTTTCTCACAGATCGTCCTCAGCAAGTTAATATTAACCATCAATCTTCTACCCCCTACACAATCCCATCCGGCGTTCCCCAAGGATCTTCATTATCTCCCATATTATTTATGATAAACAATTTTTATTGAGTTAGACCAAGCAAACAATGAAATGTACAGGGGTACACCAACAAATGCGCCCCCTGAACCAACATATGAAATAATATTGGATACTCAATTACATTTATTGGTTATATCCCCCCCGCCACCCCCCTTCCCCCGCTCATTGTAAAATATGATGGTGCCACAAACAGGCTTTGAAAGATTAAATGGAGGGACATCTTACTCTACAATGTCCCCCCAAGTTACGCAAGAAACAGCAATGCCAATAATCATCCCCCCCTCCCCCCCTGTTGTCTGAGCAAAACGTCCATCACGTCGAAATAAAGTCTGAAAAATCCACGAGTCGGTAGTCTAGAAACTTCAAAGTTAGGTCAGCAATTAAGAATCAGGCTGCGTGCTCGATGAGGTAAAGCTTGGATGTAATCATGCCAAATCTGAAGAAACTTCTGCTGCTTTGGAGGAGCGACCTTAGAACCCATAGATTCCATCTGCATCATACGGTGGAGGTGAGACCTCCACGACCAAAAGGAGGGTCCCTCTCTGTCCTTCCAGGCAGTTAAGATCATCTTTTTCCCCACAGCGAAAGCCTTCCGCAGAAACCATCGACGACCTGGACTTCTAATAGGTGGGCAAGGGATACAATCAAACAGTATCATGTAGGGTGAAAGAGACAAATTAACTCCCAGTATCTGTTGTAAGTAGCCCACTATTTTCCCCCAAAATCGCTGAATCACCGGGCACTCCCAAAAAGCGTGGGTTAGCGTACCTTGCGCACAGTGACATCTGGGGCAGGCTGCCGTGGGAACTAAACCGGCATGATGAGCCACCTGCGGGGTAATATAAGCCCTATACAGCAACTTCAGCTGCATTTCTCGATAGTACATGTTACTCGTAGCTCGCGTTAGAGTGCGCATACTAGACTTAAAAACCCCCAGAGGGACCTGCAAAATACCTTCTCGATTCCACCGTCCCACCGCAACTGCTTGAGCCTCCCCCTCTAAGCCCTTGAGAAGGCCCTGATAAAATTGTGATAAAGAGGGTCCATGAGTGTTACGCAACTTAAAAAACTGTGCAATAGTGTGAAAATGTGGCAAGGACTTGTATGTGTCCGGGATCGCCCGCCAATAGTGACGAACCTGCAGGAACCCAAACAAGTGGGTGCCCGAAAGCCTATACTGTTCCTGAAAAACCACAAAAGAAAAGGGCTCCCCCGTATCCTCCACCACGTGTCCCATTAACGTTACGCCAGCTACTTCCCATTGTCGAAACCCTAGGCTTTGCGACCCCGGCAGAAAATCAGGATTGCCCATGATAGGTGCTAAATAGGCACAGTAAGCAGGAATTCCCAGCTGCTTGGTTACTATGTGCCAGGCATAACGCAAGGGAGCTATAAGCGGGTCTTGCCTAATTGTACGCGCCAATTGCCGTTTAGGGCACATGAGCACAAAATGGAGATCTAGGGGCGCTACCAAGGTTTGGTCCGCCACCAAAACTATGGAGGTGGAGGTCCCCAAAATCCAATCCCGAACAACTCGAAGATTTGCTGCTACTGAATATCGAAGTAAGTCAGGGACACCCATCCCCCCCAATCCCCACTTCAGCTTCAGCCATCTCAACGGGATGCGGGCTTTCTTTCCCTTCCACAAAAATGCGCGGAGCAACGTATCAAATGTCCCCAAATCCTTGCGGGTGAGCAAAAAAGGAAAGTTTTGAAGGACATAAAGCCACTTAGGCAGAATGATTAATTTAAATAAATTAATGCGCCCTCCCAAAGAAAGGGGAAAATCACGCCATATAGTCAATTTTTCCCGTGTCACATTCAGTAAACGAGTAATATTCAGGGAGTAAAGAGTGGATAAATCGGTAGAGAGAAGAATCCCTAAATAGCGGAACGAATCCCCGGCCGAATGTAGGGGGAACGCCCCCTCCCAATTCTCAATCAGCGTGGCGGGAAATCCCAGGGCCTCCGACTTATCCCAATTTATACTCAACCCGGAGAATTCCCCGAAACCGTGAAATAGGTCCAATAAAACTGGAAGAGAGCGCTCGGGAGAAGTAAGAAAAACTAAAACATCATCCGCAAAAGCTGCGTATTTGTAGATCTCCTTCTTCTGATGATAGTGGAACTGTACACCTCGGATGGTGGGAGTGGTTTGCAACGCCAACAGAAGAGGTTCCAGAGTAAGCAAGAATAAAAGAGGGGACAGTGGACATCCCTGCCTCGTGCCCCGCCCGATTGGGAAGGGGGTCGAAAACATCCCATTCACAGTGATCTGCGCTTGGGGGTTATTGTAAAGCAGTTGGATAGCCTGGAGAAAAAAACCCTGAAAGCCCATATCCGCCAACACCTGAAACAAAAACCCCCACTCAACCCTATCAAAGGCTTTTTCGGCGTCCAGGCTCACCACTAAAAAGGGGAGATCTGTCCGCCTGCATAACGCCATAGCCGCTGTCACCCATCTAATATTGCTCAGGGCATGACGCCGCTTAACAAAGCCCACCTGATTGGGCTTAATCAACATGGGCAGCAAAGTTCCCAGGCGATCCGCCAATATTTTTGCGAGCAGTTTACTATCGACATTTAAAAGGGAAATAGGTCTATAGCTCGCCGGCTCCAATACATCTTTCCCCGGTTTGGGAATTAAGGTCACATGAGCCAAGTTACCATGAATGGGAAATGAACCGTCCTCAATCAATTTAGTAAACACCCCTGGAAGTAGCTTCGTTAGTGGATCGAACAAACAGACATAAAACTCTGAAGTGAAGCCATCGGGTCCTGGTGCTTTTAGTTTTTTGGCAGTCTGAATAGCTGCCTGGACCTCACTGTGCCGAATCGGCTCATTTAGCCATCTCTGCTGAGCTAAAGTAATTGAGGGAAGTTCTATTTCGGATAAAAAATCAACCCATTTGTCACTATTCCAACCTCCAGCCTTATAGAGGGTGGCAAAATAGTCTTGAAATATGGCGAGAATATCTGGAGTGTTGTTAACTATCTGACCTCCCGCTTTCCTGAGGGCCGGGATATGTCGCGACTTCCCCACCGACTTTACCAGATTTGCAAGTAATCTGCCTGACTTGTTCCCGTATTGATAAAGTTTAAAGCGGTAGTAGAGAACACTCTTAGTGGCCCTCTGGTGCAACAACGAATTAATGGTGGCCTGTAGAGAAACAAACAGGTCTCGCTGTTGCGTTGTGGGGTTAGCTATCCAAACTCGTTTAACCTTTTGAAGTTGGGCCGTAAGCGTGACTAAGCGGCTATCTAGGGACTTCCGCCAGTGCGCCACATAAGAGATGACATCCCCTCTGAGGACCGTTTTGGCAGCATTCCAGAATAATACAGGGTCGCCAACATGTTGCGCATTAAGAGTGGCATAATCCTCCCACCTGCCCCGAAGATATGTTTGGAAGGCAGTGTCCTCTGCTAAAAAATATGGGTACCTCCAGTGTCTCACCTGTGGAGTAAGTGGGTTAGCCCTCAACTCCAACCAAATCGGAGCATGATCAGAGATCAAAACATCACCAATCTCTGCCGCTGCAATCCGAGAAAAATATGAGACACTAACAAAAAAGTAATCAATACGTGATTGCGTCGCATGGGCGCGTGCAATGTGAGAAAATTCCTTTTCAAAAGGGTGTAGTGTCCTCCACGTGTCCACCAAGTGTAAGGAACTTTCCAACATCTTGAGATCTTTGCTGGGGGTTCCGGACTGCGGTCCCGATGAGATCCGATCCCAAGCCGGATCTCCCAAGGCATTAAAATCCCCCCCCACCACCAAATTCCTATCAACATATGGAAGAAGCACTGTGCGCAATGTATGGTAAAAGGCCGTTTGCTGCGAATTGGGGGCATAGACACAGCAAAACACTGTAGGAGTTTGGTAGAAAGTCGCCTCTAGAATGAGATACCTCCCATTAGGGTCTTTAATCACATTAGATACCTGCATGGGGATGTTTTTCCGGATCAAAATGGCCACCCCCGCCGATCGGGAACTAGCAGAGGCAAAGTGCACCTCTCCCACCCAACCTTGCCGTAGTTTGGCATGTTCCCCATCTGTTAAATGTGTTTCCTGAAGAAATACAAGATCGGCAGATTTACGCCTTAATGCCTGTAAGATTTTGGACCTCTTGATTGGAGAATGTATACCACAGATATTCCAGGAAATTATTTTGGGTCCCTGATTACCCATTCTCCGGGATAAAGAACAGAGGAAACACTTTATCTAGCATTAGAGACTGTGGAGCCGGCCGTCCCAGCTTAAACCAGCTCCACCACCAAAATTGGCCACCCACTCGTGGATATAGAATTTCAGATCTCCTCCCCCCCACGCCTACCCACAACCAGAAGCCAAGTATCACTAAACCCACTATCCCCCCTCCCCCAGACCCCCACCCCCCACCCTGTCCCCCCATCCCTCTTTGTTCCCGTCCACCCCTCCCCCCCTGAGAACGAAACATACAGAAAACCCCTCCCAGCGGATCACGTTTAACGCCAGAACTCCCAGCCCTCCCCCCAATCCCCCCCCCCCCCGCCAATCAATGATCTAAGATCCAACGTAACCCTCCCCCCCTTTGAGGAACAAAGAAGGAAAGGAAAAGAGAAAAAAAAAAACAAAACACGTCATTACCTAGGCAGATGCATTTAACCACATGTAATTATACATCCATCCCAAAAAAAAAACTGCAATACAGAATCATTGAAATAATGGCCCCTGGTAAAGGAGAAAGAGAGACCAAAAAAAACCAAGTAAGATTTATGCATACAGCCACTTAGGAGGAAAAGTACAGACTCCCAACAACAGAGTGCCATATTGAAATTGACGTGGTTCGCCCTAAGAAGAGAAATAAAAGAAGTCAAATAAGCCCCAACTACGGGGGGTATAGAACCACATAGAGGGTGATATCTTGAAACCAAAGTTACAACCTCCAGAGTGAAGATATGGGGATTCATCACCCTGCATAGCAAAAAATAGTAAACCACGAAAGTATTGTTCTCAGATAACCCCAAAGAAGCGTGAGGCGCCGAAGATGGGCTGAATCCACGATGAAAACTGAACAGAGACTGAACAATCAGACCCCTCATCCGGGGCTCCTGGTTAAACTTGCAAAACCGTGAACTGGAATAGAAAAAAACAAAGCCAGTCGCCCCCTAACAACCCAGCCGGTGACTGGTATACAGAACATAATGTTTGCCCTAAAAGTGGGCTCATCAAGCCCCTGAACGGCAAGAAACAAACCCTGCTCTGCCATGGCTGCACTGCTACTGTCAGCTCCGGGACCGGAAAGGTAATGTGAGCCTCAAGACAGTAATGTCCTTCACTTGGGAGAGACAGGGGCGCCGCCAGGCAGCGGCCGTAGTTTGGAAATGTAGTCTCGCAGTTCCCCCACGTCGGTGAACCATTTCGGGCCAGCCGGAGCCGCCACTCGAACTTTTGCCGGGTAAACTATAACAGCCCTTTGGCCTAAATTATGGAGCTGTGTGCAGAGGGGCGCCAAAGCTCGGCGACGCGTCGACAATGCCAATGAAAAGTCCTGAAAGACTAATATTTTCTGATCTTCAAATCGCAAGGTCGTCCCGCGTCGCAACTCTTGTAAAATTTCAGCCTTATGCATAAAATTTAAAATTTTTGCGATGACAACGCGCGGTTTTTCGGATGGCGCCCGTTTCAGCCCTAAGCGGTGAGCCCTCTCGATGCGTAAGGGCCCCCCTACCTGACTCAAGGATAGTTCTTTCGTGAGCCAGCGCTCCAAAAATCTCGGCAAGTCTTTATCTTCTATTGACTCCGGCAGGCCAATGAACCGCAGGTTCGAGCGGCGAGACCTATTTTCAAGGTCTTCTAGCCGTTCCATGTGCTGCGCCAGCTCCTCCTTCATCTTATCCACAGCAGACCTCGTGGCGCCGAGGCCATCTTCTACATCAGACACCCGTTGCTCGACTTCTTTGAAACGGAGCTCGTATCCCGCCACGGAGGAAGAAAGATCTGCCAGCTGAGCGGAGAGCTTAAGAAATTCTGGCTGTAACGCTGACACTACGGCCGCTTGCACCTCTGCCCAGTTTGCCGGCACCTGTGATTCCGTCGTCCCCCCGTCCTCCTCCAGCGCGCCGTCAGTAGGCCGCAAACGGTCTTTCACTGTTTCCTTTTCTTTTCTAGCGGTGCGCGTCGACATCTTTAGCAATTTGGAACCTCCGGGGTAAGCACTCTTCGGTCCCGGATAAAAGCCGTAGGTGGGGCCGGATTAAGGCTGCGGATGGGGTTGGAAGCAGGATACTGGGAAGCTCCCGAAGGCCAGCTACATCCGCTTGCCTTCACGACGTCACGTGATCTCATTATTTAATATATATCTCCTTCCGCTTTGTCATATTTTATCATCACTCAACCTACAATTCAAAATTTATGCAGACGACATTCAATTTCTGGTCCCCTACAAAACTTCCTGGTCCGATACTCTATCTTTAGTTTCACTCTATCTTTCCACCATTAACTCTTGGCTATCTCATAATCGTTTAAAATTAAATCCATCAAAAACTGAATTAGTCCATTTAACATCCATTACAGATTCCTCTATAGGCCCACCATCTCATTTCACTTTCAATGGCTCAACCATCCCAATTAACTGCCATGCCATAAATCTAGGTGTAACCATAAATACAGACTTATCAATGAAACAACAAATTTCCTCCCTAACAAAGAAATCATTCTACAAATTACAGCTTCTGAAACGTCTTCGTCCTCTTCTTTTCTATCGTGATTTCAGGACTGTTCTACAATCTCTTATATTTTCTGGTCTAGACTATTGTAACGCTCTATATCTAGGTCTGACTCATCAATTCACCCGCTACAATTAGTTCAAAATAGTGCAGCTCGCTTATTATCCGGTACCTCCATTCGCAATCACATTACACCTATCTTACATTCCCTTCACTGGTTACCCATAAAATACAGGATAAAATACAAAGTAATCTCAATCATTCATAGTTTAATTTACAACTCTACATCCACTTGGCTTTGCACCTTACTCCGCATTTACAAACCCACCCGACACTTAAGATCACTTACTCAAAATCTCTTAGACATTCCATCACCACGACAGGCCAGATTAGATATCACCAGGAAAAGAGCTTTTTCTGTTGCAGGACCATCTCTCTGGAACTCTTTACCCAACCCACTCCGTTTAATATCAAATCCTCATCATTTCAAAAAGGCTTTAAAAACATTCTTTTTTCAACAAGCATTTAACATTCCCACTAAACATCTCCCCGATCAAAAATGAAACTCCATCCCCTAAATTTCTCTCATCAGATACATATTACATTATCGTCTCTCTTCTATTATCCCATCCATGTTCTTTCTAGGACATTACAATTCGATAAGTTGCTACCCCCCCCCCCCTCCTCCCCCCCTCCATCCCTTTTACCCTCCCTACTCTTTACCCACGGCATGTTACCATTATTATTATTTTGTTATTTAATAATTTGTTTTAGCTAACATTTATCTAGCTATTTAGTTAAATTTATGTATTTTAAGTTTATTTTAGTTATATTTTATTTTTACTTTATTTTAACATATTGTAAACCGTTTTGATAAAATTTTATTTTAAAAAGCGGTATATAAATACTTTTAAATAAATAAATAAATAAAAGACATTTACAAACTCCTCTCTTTTTTGTGCATGCATCCTTTCTGAAATACAGGGTGGCCCATGGAAAAGAAGCCTGTCTCCAATGCTCTGGTATTGGAGGTGGGCTACTTTTCCATGGGCCACCCTGTACAACTATAGCTTCCAGAAGCCTAACATCAACTGGAAACCATGCACTCCAGAGAGCCCATTTCCTCTCTCATATCCTATGCACGATTATTAGGCATGTGCATTCATTTTCATTTGTTTCAGTAGTTTATGTGCGGAAATTTTTTAGGTGCATAAAATGTAATTTTATAGGGTTAATTTTCAGAAAGTTTTAGTGTGTAAAACTGGCATATATGCATGTGAGTATACATGGGTATATGTTATTTTCAAAACATTCCAAGTACATGTGTATTTGCAGGGTCGCACATAAATGTTAATGGGAAAAAAGGGGGTGATTTAGGTGCATTCCGGGGTGGGATTCGGAAGTATGCACACAAGTTGCTATTTTGTAATAGAATGTGCACATATATTACCAAACTTGCTATATGCTTTTATACCTGTTCACGAAGTCACAGAGGTAAAACTGCAGTTGTCTTATCTGCAATTTTTGGTTGTGAGGTCTAGGTAAAGTGATAGTGGGGCAGGGTGAAGTGCTGGAGGATCTGGGTGAACTGGTTAAGGTGTCAGCGAATTGGTGAATGCAAGTATGCGCACAAGTATTTTCAGAAGCAGAATATGTGCATGTCTCTACGTATGACTATTAAAACATGCACATATTTTACTTTTGTACAATATATGCTTGTAATATTATACAATGGGTTGAGAAATTATGTTTTCCTGCATTCAAACATTCATGCATACTGAAACATATGCATATATTTTCGGGACAGAATTATGCAGTGCTTTATAAACTGTGCACCTCCTGCCACATAGTTTATAAGATACAAGCATAAATCTGTGCAGGCCTACTTAAATGTGCATTTAGTGATTTACCCAGACTACTGGAAATTGGGCTTTGTTGACAAAAGTTGAACTTATGCATACAAATGAGAAATGACTACTTACCTGATAATTTCCTTTTCTTTAGGACAGTCAGATGAATCCAGAACAAGTTGGATATACTTCTCTACCAGCAGATGGACATGGTGATGTCAGTTTGCTCCATCTCCATCTGCTGGTAGAGGTGCATAACCCACTTGTGGATTCATCTGACTTGATGCTAAGAAAACCTAATTTATTTTTATTTATTTATTTATTTTTAAGCAGTTGACACTGACCATTAAAAAAGTTGTAAAGAAGGTGGCAAAAACGAATGGACAAGCCAAAATATTTTTTGAGTGCGCAAATCTTTAATGACCAACAGTACTCAGATTCCTAAAAATGTCCAGGCAAACTCCTTTATGAATATCTTCACCAATACAAAATACAATTTGGAGTTTCATATTAAACTGAATAGTTAATCAGCATAACTCACTCAATGTAAACACCTGTGGGGGAACACCAACACATTTCCATTTACTAATGTACTTCCTTTCAGTGCAATTTAATCAAAATAGATCACTATCCAGGCCACAAATTCAAAGTGTACTGAGGTTAGGATCCCTCCAATCCAACAAGATCAGACAGTGGTTACACAGTAAATCTAGCATGCAAAACCTGTAATTAAGGATCCCAGCACCTTTGTTAGCTGTCTCCTCACATAATGAATCTAATGTGCTGTTCAGGCATACTATGTGCCAAGCCTGGCAAATCATACCCACTGAGTGGCCTGAAACAGTAAGGCCTCTTCATGCAGGTATTACTTTACTTGAGAAGCTGATATCTAAAAACCAGCATGTTTCAAAGAACAAGAAAATGGTCTTGTTTGGAATGAATACCCTAAGGCTGCCTATTGTTTGTTGTTCTGTCATGTAATTGGATGATGCAGAATCACTTAAGACTTAATGTTGGGAAAACCGAAGCCCCATGTTTCTCCAGAGAAAGAATTTTTGATTAAGCAAAATATCACTTTTCTTTCATTACTCTATGCCAGTGTTCCTTTTCAGGAAACAGTTCAGAATCTGGGCATTACTTCTGATACCAGATTATCGTTTAAATGCCACATCTGCCAGATACTAAGAGCAGGTTATTTTAAGTTACTTAAAAAGCATTTTAGAGCCCAGTGATTTTCATTCTCTGGTTTAAGCTTTTATAATCACAGTGATTGATTATTGCAATTCTCTGTATTCAGGACTCCCTGCTTCAGAATTTGGCTGCCTGGTTGATCATGAGGCGGCACCGGTGGAAACATGTATCCCATTTGCTATGCATCCTTCATTGGCTTCTTGTCAAACAACGTATTGACTTTAAATCTTTGCTATGCATCCTTCATTGGCTTCTTGTCAAACAACGTATTGACGTTAAATGTGATGGGCCTTCTTATCTTAAAAATTTGCTGAAGCCCGAGAAGACTCTTACGCTGCTCTGGGATACATTTACTAGAGGTCCACACCACTAGGTCTTTCTGACTAGTTGAAACTCCTAAGTGGGTATTCCAGGTCAAGAGTCCTTCCTTGAGGAAGGCCCTACTGGATTCTTTAAGAGCAGTAGATGATTTGGGGAATTTTCGCAAGCAGTTGAAAACTTGGTTATTTACCTTGGCCTTCCCAAATACATGAGGGAAATGTCTAAACCTATTCACAATTTATAAATTATGTATGGACTATTGTTTATTATGTGTTTTACACTGGTTGTTAATTACACACAGTTTTATATTTTATGTAATCCGCTAAGCATAGTATTTTATGATATTGGAGGAATATAAATACTTTAAATAAATAGACAGAGCGAATCACCTAGGCTGGAGCAGAAAACCACACTGACTCCAGCCTCTTTCTAAGGCAATTTCATCTTTATTCGCATTCACAGCACTTTATCACAACAGTAGACTGCCTTAACTCTGGACAGTATACTTACAGTTGCCTTGGATTTGGTCAGAAGAGATTTACAGGAGCTGCCTCTCCTGGAGATGAGGGGGGGGGGAGGGCCCTCCTGAATACAGCTGGGCTTTATTTATTTTTATTTATTTAAGGTTTTTATATACCGGCATTCATGAAATGATCACATCATGCTGGTTTACAAATAAACAGGGGTGCAATAAATACATCAAAAACAGAAATAACGTTCGAAGAAAGCAGTTACAATTAACAAGGACTATTGAACTGGGATCGGAGGAAGTAAAGATAGTTTAGCAGAGACTAAATTATATACAAGGAGAAGAGGTACAGCTGCTGTGTTGGATATGTTGATGGCGAGGTGCATTAATTTAAGTCCGGGAAAGCTTGCATAAACAGCCAAGTCTTGAGTCTTTTTCTAAAGGTTAGGAGGCAAGGCTCCTGTCTGAGATCGGGAGGGATGGAGTTCCATAACAGTGGGCCAGCTGTGGAGAGGGCTCGATCTCTTAAGGTAATGTGACTAGTGGTTTTAGTAGGGGGTACATGGAGGGATCCTCTGTATGCGTCTCTGGTAGGTCTTGTGGAGTTGTGTAAGCGGAGAGGAAATTGTAGGTCAATTGTGGTGTGTTGATGGATGATTTTGTATATCAAGGATATGGATTTGTAGATGATTCTGAAGTGAATTGGTAACCAATGAAGGTCTTTTAGAATTGGGGAAATATGGTCTCTTTTCCTGGTGTTTGTGAGTAAACGGGCTGCTGTGTTTTGTACCATTTGGAGCGGTTTGGTGTAGGAGGAAGGGAGACCAAGTAGGACAGAGTTACAGTAATCTAACTTTGAGAAAATAATTGCTTGGAGGATCGTTCTGAAATCTTGGGCGTGGAAGAGAGGTCTTATCCTTTTTAAAACTTGGAGTTTGTGGAAGCAGTCTTTGGTTGTTCTGTTGATGGAGGCTTTGAAGTTCAGCCTGTTGTCAATTATCACTCCTAAATCTCTCACTTGTGTGGTTGGTGGGTTGGTTGAATGAGAAGCGGTGAGATTGCTGTTCTCTGGAGATATGAGTAGTATTTCGGTCTTGGAGGAGTTTACTACTAGATTTAGGCTATTGAGGAGACGTTTGATTTCTTGGTGGCAGGATTCCCAGTAGTCGAGGGTTTTCGAGTATGAGCTTTTGATGGGGATCAGGATCTGGATATCGTCTGTGTAGAGAAAGTGTTTTAGGTTGAGGTTGGTGAGGAGTTGGCAAAGTGGTAGAAGGTAGATAGAGAGGAGCCTTGTGGGACTCCTATGGATGAGTCATGACGTGAAGATTCTTTGTTCTGGATTTTGACCTTGTAACCTCTGTTGCTGAGAAACGATTTGAACCAAGATAGAGCAGAGCCGGAAACTCCTATGGCAGTTAACTGGTTGATGAGGAAGGAGTGGTTGACGGTATTGAAGGCTGCCGAAAGGTCCAGAAGGACCAGCAGAAAAGATTGACCTTTGTCGAGACCCAGGATGAGAAAGTCTGTTAGGGAAGTAAGGAGGGATTCAGTGCCTAGATTTTTACGGAATCCATATTGCGAGGCGGATAGAAGTTTATCATCTTCTATGTAGTCCGATAGTTGGGAGTTCACAAGCCTTTCCATAATCTTAGCAATGAAGGGGAGATTGGCTATTGGGCGGAAGTTGTTAGGATCTTTTGGGTCCAAATTTGGTTTTTTTTAGGAGTGGTTTGAGAGATGCCAGTTTGAGGTCGTCTGGGAAGGAACCGTGGGAGAGAGAACAATTAATAATGTCCGCCAGTGTTTTGGAGATAGAGTCTGGGATTGTAGGAAGAAGTTTGGTGGGGATATGGTCCGCCGGGTGAGAGGAGGGTTTCATTCTTCTTAGAACAACTTGAATCTCAGAGGAGGAAATGGGTTTGAAAGCTTCGAGGTGAATATTTTTGATGGGAGGCTGCAGAGCCGATGGTAGGGGGGCGATCTTGGAGGGTAGTTGGGTAAGAAGACTGATGATTTTGTTTTGGAAAAACGATGCGAGTTCTTCAGCTTTGGATTGTGCTTGGTTGCTGGGAAATTCTGGGGGGGCGACCTGAGTGAGGCTAGATACATAAGCAAATAGGCTTTAGCGTCAAAGACCAGGTTATGAATTTTAGACGCATAAAAATCCCTTTTTGATTTGGAAGTGGAGGTCTTGTACAGGTGAAGCGTAAATTTGTAGGCGGAGAGCGTGCTAGCGCATGGTGTTTTACGCCACTTGGCTTCTTTCTGTCTTAAACTTTGTTTAAGCCTTCTCAGGTCGTTAGTGAACCAGGGTTGTCTTTTAGAGGCATTTGAGTGGGATTTTTTTTATTGCTAGCGGACAGAGCTTGTTAGCTATGGATTCTGTGATGACATTCCAAGAATGGAGAGCAGTGTTAGGGTCGGTGAGGTCTATGGAGGGAAGGTGTGGAACAAAGTGATTGTTGAGGTCTTCAGAGGAGCATGATCTCCTGTAAGGAAAGGAAGGTGAGGGTATGTGAAGGGCGATGGTTTGTTCCAGCGAGAAGGAAGTTGAGATCAGGGAGTGATCTGACCAGGGTACCTTCTTACTCTTCAGTAGGGATGTCGACTTTATGCCTTTGTTGACAAAGATCAGGTCCAGTGTATGACCAGCTTTATGTGTAGGTTTGTTGACTATTTGTGTGAATCCCATTGCTGAAAGAGCTAAGAGAAGGGTTTGACAGCTGGTAGAGAGTGAAGGGTTGTCCATGTGCAGATTTAAGTCTCCTAAGATTACACTTACACTCTTATGTCCCAGCTGGTCCCACCCTCAGGACTCTCCCCTGACCTGCAGGGTCCCACCCACAGAGCTCTCTCCCTCTGTGGGATTTAAGATGGACCAGGCAAGTACCTGGTCCTGCACACTTAAAAAAAGGAGAAAAACAGGGTCACTTCATCACATACCCCCCTCTCCTCAGCTTGGATCAGTCAGTCTAAGTGTTATTACTTCCCCCTTTTATTCCATCCAGGGAAGCACCACACACTTCACTCCCTTTCATATGGCCTCCTACCAGCTAGGCTTGGGGTTGGTAACCTAGGGTCAGACTCACCCCCACACATTAGGGTTACCTCAAGCAACATTATTAGTACCACCCACTGCAGCCCTCCCCTAGTGTGCACCCCTAGTCCTTTAACTGAATCCACTGCTGGTTCCGGTTTCCAATTCAACCCGAGTGGGACTCTGAACTGGCTGTGGGCTTTTAGTGAGTACTTATCACTCCTCTCCAGTGACTCGTGTCTCTTCTGCACCATCACATTCAGTGCCCTCTGGCAACTCTACAGCGCCTCTCGCTGACTCATTGGCAGCACCACACCTTGGCTCCTCTGTAGTCCCTCTCACTAGGGTCTCTATGCTCCCTTTCTCAGGACTCTTCATGGCCCCTCCTTCTGGCCTCTCTTTGGCAGTACTTCGATCTGGCTTCTCTGCAGTCCCTCTCACTGGGGACCCCATGGCCCCTTGGTAGTGCCTCTCTCAAGCTCCTCCTTGGTGCCTTCCTCTGGTCACTCAATACTGCACCCTTTTTAGACAGCCTGTGTTGCTCTCTACAGGGTTCTTTTCAGTATTTGGGCATCCTACAGTGCTTTCCTCTGGACTTTCTGTAGTGCTGACCTCAGGCCTCCCTGCAGCGCCCCTTTCAGACTTCATCTTACTGCATTCCTGGCTCTCTCACACGCATCTCAGAAGTTTCCGCAGCCCTCTCTCTCTCTAGGCCATTCTTTTAAGCTCCTCCATGAGCTCTCGGTTAATACAGTCTTTTGCACTGCCCTCTGCTGTGGCTTATCTGTATTCCCAGTGGTCTCCTCAGCACGCTGCCTCAATTCACTCAGCTCGCAGGACCACTTTACCAGCAACTCATCTAGCTCCTCCAGGAACTGGTGGCACTCCTTTGTCCAGCCACTCTAGGCATTCACTCTCTTGCCTGGCCTGAACAAATTTCAGCTCACGGTCCTCCCTTGGAGACTTTGTGCTTTTCTGTGCTACGTTTTAGAAAAAAATCCATGACCCGACACCAGATGCAAGAGTGACCAAGCGAATCACTTAGGCTGCAGCAGAAAACCACACTGCCTCCAGCCTCTCTCTAATGCAATTTCAGCTTTGTTAGCATTCACAGCACTAACACCACAGTAGATTGCCATAACTCTGGACAGTGTACTTACAGTTCCCTTGAGTTTGATCTGAACAGATTTACAGAAGCTGCCTCTCCTGGAGACACAGGGGCCTCCTGAACCCAGTTGGGCTTACACTCTTATTATGCCCCAGCTGGTTCCACCCTCAGGACTCTCTCCTGCCCCACAGGGTACAGCCCACAAAGCTCACTCCCTCTGTGGGATTTAAGGTAGACCAAGCATCTAGCCTGGTCCTGTAATCACAAAAAGGGGAAAAACTGGGTCACGTCATCACACCTGCACAGCTATGCAAGTTTTTCTAAGACAAGGCCTAAGAGGCTCTTAAGCACAAAATTTGGAACTGTATGGTTTACCTATTTTCTAGCAAGTAGATTTGTTGCACAAAAAATTAAGATACCAGTTCAATCAGACCTAGTTAATATCGGTGTTGGTATGGCAGTTTTCACTGGTGCAGAGTTCTAGGAGCTGGAGAAAATCAGAAATTTTAAAAACTGTGACTCCTTTTAAAAGGGTCAACAAAAATCGGTGTGGTACACGAGCTTTTTATGCTTCAGAAGCCATTATTCAAGGGTCATCAGATCTGAAGAAAGTCTGGCATGCTCACAAAAGCTCATGTACTAAATCTAACCAAAATTTTAAGCAGCTTAAAATTGCCAAAGCAGAACAGAATTTTTTAAAGTTCAATCTCCTTTTTTAAAGTTTATAGCAAGAATCAGAACAAAAACAAACAGAGAATAAAATACATATAGCAAATTATAAAGGGCATTACAAATAAACAAAACACAGATTGTTTAAGCAACATAGAACAGAAGCTTATGCTATTCCCAGATATTCGCCTACTGACTGTGTACATGATAAATTTATTAGACTTTTCAAAAGCAATACTTTCAAATCAGTACACCATACTAACAGTATTCCACCAGAACATATGATTTATTAAACTATGATGCTTCCAGTTACTTAAAATAATCTGTACGGCAATAGCAAGTAGAATGTCCAACAATTTACGATGAGCAGGCCTTAAGAGTAATCAAATATGATCTCAATGTAATATGAAATAGTAATATTCAATCACAAGATATGATATATTGTATTCCAAACTTGTGACCAACACACATATTGTACTACTGAAATATAATATATAATATTCCTTCTGAAGAAGCACAATGCCAACACTTGCCAGTTGAATGAAGACTTGTTCTAAACATTTTCAAAGGCTTCCAAATGGCTATATGAATAAAAAAATATAAAGACTGCATAAGACTGATGGAGAGAGACACACATACAAAGCGAATCCAATACTTATGGCTGAACCTGTAACTTGCTTCCCCAGACTTTCCCCAGCCCCATGCAGGAGAATTTCAGAGTTTCCTGTAGCCTTTATAAAATAACTATGCCTCATCTCCCAGAGAACGAACTTTAAGCAAAAGTTGTAAGTTGTGGAACCTCAATTACGTGATCCAATTGTACTGTAGAATGTTCTATACAGTGTTTTAACTGAATCCGTTTAAATCTTTGGGACACTGGCAAACCAAATTTGGAAATTAGAATTCATAGGGAAGCAGCTTTCTGTTGTTGACAATTTGACCAATATATTAGATGCTTTTCAACTGCCACAATAACCACTTAAATCACAATTTCATTAATCAAGAATAAAAGAGTTATGCCATATTGGGGCCTTCAGACTAGTATTCCAAAAATTCTTCAAACATTTATCCAAATCACCTAAATCATGGTGAAAAGTGAAGGTAGTGGGTATCATTTTTAAATGGGCGGGAAGTGTCATACCGGGCAAGAGACTGGGATAGGAGAAACCATTGCCTGCTCCAAAAGTGCCCATTTAGGCATGGTAAATAGCAAGTCCTCAACCAAAATCCATCTAACACCATATCTTAATAGAAAAGCCTTGTGATAGCTATAAAAATCTGGGAAACAGACTCCACTTCTGTCTTTGGCCAATTGTAGCTTCCGTTCCACAATGGTAGGATCATTCTTCTTCCATAAAAGAGATCTTAACTGCTTATCAATTTTCTTGTAGAAAAAAAATGGAGAACAAAGGAAGAAGACATGCTTAAAATATAATTAATTTTTGGGGTAACCACTATCTTTATAGATCAAGTCTTCTCCACTATGAAAGACAAAGAGGTCGCCACCTACATAGTCAAATTCAATACTTATTGATTTTTTGCATAATACCCATTAGAATTTGTTCAACATCAAAATTAAACTGAATCACTAGATATTTAAAACCAGATTGGGACTATTTGTATTCAAGATTGTCCAAAATGGCCTGTGTACAGTGCCCATTGAGAGGCATAATTTCCATTTTATCCCAATTAATCCTAAAACCAGAAAAGGCTGAAAACTCAAATTAAAAAGCAGGCACAGAAACTTCAGGACAAGAAACAAGAATCTAACATATCATCCGTAAGTGCTACAACTTTACATATAATTTGTCTAAACTCAACACTAAAAATGTCTTTGCTTTCACGAATCACAAGCAATAAAGGTTCTAAGGCCATTACAAATAAAAGGCGGCATCCTTGTCTCGTCCCTCTCCCTAATACAGAGTTCTTTGATATGTTATTAACCAACAAACTAGATCTGGGGGAGAACTATTCAAAATCCTAACATATCATATGAAATTCTCACTTCAACCAAACCACTTAAGGACCTGAAACATATAATCCCATTCATCTTGGTTGAAAGCTCTCTCAGCATTAAACAACATTGCTAGAATATCTTCTTTGCTAGAGTAAGCAATGTAAATAAGACCATAAAATAAGCGAGAATTATAAAAAAATGTAGCGACCTTTTAAATACCAATTTAATCTTTCTATATAATCCCTCCTAACATCACATTCAACCTAGTAGCTAAGAACTTGGAGAACATTTTCAATCAGAGAACAAGAGAGAAATTGGCCTATAATTTTGAACAGCAGATCAGGTCCAGGCTTTTTTAGCACTTCAATTAAAGCTTCTAAAAAGCCACTCTCAGCCTTCCCTGACTGGAAAAGGAATGCACTAAGTTGAGAAAATAGAAGGGAACTAAAAGTCCTATAAAAATCCATTGGAACCTGGAGCCTTATGACTAGGAAGAGATTTAATAATGGATTAGATTTCTTCATTAGATAACAGCAGCTTTCGACACAGTTGACCATACCCTCCTACTGTGCCATCAACAGAGAAAATTCAGAACAGACGGAAATGTTAACAAATGATTCTCCTCCTTCCTAGAAGATAGAACATTCCAAGTCAAAATGGGAAATGACATTTCTGATACTTTCACAATAGATACAGGTGTCCCCCAGGGTTCAGCACTCTCAGCCACACTATTCAACATTTATTTGCTACCCCTATGTACACTGCTAGCAAATCTTGGACTTAACTTCTTCCTTTATGCAGACAACATACAATTCTATATAACTTTTGACAAAACACTGTAAAAAAACTGCGGCAACCCTGTCAACCATCATGAAGACAATACATCAAAAACTTTCTCAACTGAAACGCTTAACCCAAAAAACCCAAAATTGTGTGGCTACGAAGAGATACAACGATAATCAAACTGCTAATAATAGTCCTGGGAATTTTTATCACTCCCTCAGACCACATTAGAGACCTAGAAATACAAATCGATGAGAACTTCACAATGAAAAAACATATAAATAAATTAATGAAAATAGGATACTCCAAGCTAAGAATATTACATTGGCTGAAACTAACAAGTCAGGATTTCCGCACTGTATTACAAACACTAATATTTCCAAACTTAGATGATTGCAAATCACTTTTTCTAGGACTTCCTGCAGGATTACTAAAACCACTAAAATTACTACAAAATACTTCTGCGAGACTCTTACTAGGGACAAGAAAATTTGATCACATCACCCCTTCACTAATAGCACTGGCTTCCGGTATAATCCAGAATGCATTACAAAGTATTAACTCTAATCTTTAATATCAACAACATTAATCCAAGCTTAATAGGAGAGACACTTCAACTGTACACGGCGAAGAGAGCACGAAGATCGCAAAATAAAGGACTGCTAATGGTACCCACAACATGGAAAACACACCTAAGAGACTGAATGTTTTCCATAGCAGGCCCTAAGTTGTGGAACTCCTTTCCAGAGACATAACTTCTGGTAACAGAAAGAGTTTCAAACGTGAACTGAAAACATGGCTCTTTAGAAATGCTTATGAATTAACATAAAACAACAATAAGCCAATAACTTCATTGTCAGGACCAGAGATGATATTAGTGTAACGAGGAATTTGTATAGTATAGAGCTATATAAAGTGTAATGTAAGGAGAATTAGAATTTGTACACAATGTTATGTTGATCTATGAAACGAATGAATGAATATGACCTTAAATCCATTTACTGATTTATTGTTGGCCCAATATATGAATGATAACCCATATTGTGAAAACTGAACAAGGATATGATTATTGATGTGTAAACCATTGTGATCTTCTTTTGGAACAATGGTGTATAAAACACCTAAATAAATAAATAAATAAACAGAGGAGTATCTAATAAGGATGGATCTTCTTTCATCAACAATGGATGCTCTACTTTGGAAACAAAAGCATCACTTGCTACATATTAGTGGATATAAATTATAATACTGTTGAAACTGTGCATTATGTCTGCATCCTGAACTACCAACTTAGAATTATTTACTTCAATCAAATGGATATGAGATTTTTTTTCATGCAGCCAAACACTGAGCTAATAACCTAGCAGAATTATTTTCAGAATACCATTGAGCTTTATGATTAAAGGCACTTTTCCCTGCTTGTTGACTCAGAGAAGTATGATACTTTAATTTCTGAATTTGAAAAGGACCAAAGCAGTCCCATCCTATATACTGTTTCTTTAACAAGATTTTTTTTCTAGCTGGGACATCTTTTTGTACATTTATTTTCCAAGCAACATAACTAATAATCTCCCCTCTCATGGTAACTTTAAAGACATTCCACACTATGGGGTGGATTTTAAAACCCCTGTGCGCTGGCGCGCCTATTTTGCATAGGCCGCCGCGCGTAAAGCCCCGGGACGCGCGTAAGTCCCGGGGCTTTCGAAACGGGGAGGGAGGGGGCGTGTCCGGGGCGTTCCCGAAACGACGCAGCGTTTTGGGGGCATGCCGCGGCGTTTCGGGACGGGTCCGGGGGTGTGTCGCCGGCCCAGGGGCGTGGTCGAGGCCTCCGGACCACGCCCCCGGGACCGGAGGACGGAGCGGGGCTGCTGGCGACACGCGCAAAGTTAAGGGGGGGTTTTTTTTAGATAGGGCCGGGGGGGTGGGTTAGGTAGGGGAAGGGAGGGGAGGGCGAAGAAAAGTTCCCTCCGAAGCTACTCCGAAATCGGAACGGCCTCGGAGGGAACAGGCAGGCCGCGCTGGGCTCGGCGCGCTCAGGTTGCACAAATGTGCACCCCCTTGCGCGCACCGACCCTGGATGTTATAAGATACGCACGGCTATGCGCGTATCTTATAAAATCTGGTGTACTTTTGTTCGCGCCGGTGGCGCGAACAAAAGTACCGGCACGCATATTGTTTTAAAATCTGCCCCTATGGTCTTAGACAAGTCACCTGACTCATGTTTAGCAAAAAAGTATTAAATGAATCTGCTTACTCAGTCTAAATTACGCCTCTAGACTGGATGCGCTTGAGGAACATCCATTAAAGAAAGTTAGTATAATAGCTTTGTGGTCAGACACCAATATAAAAATAATTTTAGCCTTTTCCACCACAGATAAGAGATTTAGAAGAAAGAATGCAGTCAATCCTAGAATATGTATTGTGAGCGAGAAAATACTGTAAAATTTTTGTCAGTACACCAAAGATTACCAAGTTCAACTTGTCAATCCTTCAGAGCACCCAAAGTTTTAGTAACAGCAGGCTTACTCATTATTACCTATCCAATATTAGGTCAAGTGATTGATTAAAATCACCACTAAGAACAATGAAAGTATCCATTTAATCTAATAAACATTCAGCGAGATTATTCACAAACTCTGGTGAATCTGCTTTCGACATATACAGGGTATTTCAAAATGATGGACCCAATTTCAAAGCAGTATATTTCCAAATCAGGTCCATATTTTTGAAACACCCTGTATATGTAATTAGTAAATCTTTTTTTCCTCTACTACAGTCAAGACCATCACCCATGTGCATTCCAAGTCAGAAATTTGAGAATGTATTTACAAGTCCAATGATTTTTTAAACAGAACTGCTACCTCATATTTGTTTTTAACTGCAGCAAAGGCAGCACATTCACCTACCCATTCACCCTTAAGTTTCAAGACTTCCTTGAAAGTCAGATGGGTCTCGAAGCATAATTATCCCTTTCTCCATCTTCCTAACATTGTTTAATATTTTTTTCTTTTTCATATGATGATTAAGGCTATTCATCCTATGAAGGCTCCAAAGTTTTAAAGATTTGCCACCATGACATGTAAAGGTAAGACAGAGAAAAAGAGCAAAAAGGAAGCATAATAAAAATTGGCAGCATCCCCAAATAACTAACAATGCAAGGAAATAGTCTTCAGTTCATAACTTCAAATACTTAAGAGAAAAACTAGAATTTTTCAATAGTCGTCTATTAAGTCTGAAGTGGAATAAAACAACCAAGCCAGGCTAACAAAAACAAGACAGCACAACTGAAGCCTCCAAAAGAGACAACATGGGTCTAAGAGACCAGCCCAACATAGATCGCACAAAACTATCCTTGTGTGAATATAAACACCTAGTCCTTCCAAGAAAAAAAAATGGATCCTGAAAACAGAGCTCCAATGAAACACAGATGCTTCTAGATTTAGACAGCAAAACATTAGAAAAATAAAAAAAGACCAAAAATTTCAAAATCATATATCACAATCATAGAGGTAAACAAAAACCCCTATGATGTGTTGCTCCGAAACAAGCTTCTGTCACACTGCCTTTTGTCAATCTGGGCAACTGCAAGATGGCACAAAGAAAATAGCCCAAGGAGAAGACTGAAGCAAAGGGAAGAGAGAAATCTCAACAGTTTATCAGGACATTTCCCAACAATTCCGCTTTCTGAGTCCTCAAAGAGAAACCAGTACAATTACTGCAAGCATAACAAAGCAGAGTGTGATCACAGTCTAAAAAGCTTAACAACTATTATGATATGGACTGGTGTTCTGTCTCTGCAGCAATAAATGCCAACAGAGCATCCTGGTCATCAAATGTTTTAGTGCTATTGTTGAAAGTGAATCACATCCTAGCAGGATACAGCAGACAATATCTGGCACCTTCAATTGTGCCTACTTGCACAAAAAGTACTTGCGTTTCTGGGCCATCATTTTGGCCAAGTCTGGAACAAAAAAAGATTTTTCCCCCTCATATAAAATCAGCATCTTAAGCTTAGTGACAGGTAATATTTCCAGGACTTGAGAATATTGTGGTTGTTTTTTCCACTTCAGACCTTTACCATTACCAGTCTCATGTACCTGGAATTTTGCAAGGGGTGAGATGGGACTCAGCTTAAACCACTTCAAAAGGCTCAGCAAAGTGGAGATTAAGAAGTTGTAGTACAAAATTCTTAAGAAAGTGTAACATATTGGCACCTGAATCCTTCGGCGGGCCTAAGATGCGAACATTGTTTCTCCTATTTCCCTTAGCTAAAGCCTTCGTGTCCTTCTGAAGGAGTTCAACAGCACTAGAATTATGCCACACTTGGTCCAGTAACTTGTCTAGCACAGCCATGTCATCATCAATCAAGACATCAACATCAAACTTCTAAACCCAGCTGACCTACTCAACTCATCCACTCCCATATTAAATCACTCACCACATGTTCGAGATCTAGGTATCATGCTAGACAATCAGCTCAATTTTAAAAAATTCATAAGCACAACCACCAAAGACTGTTTTTATAAGTTACAAGTCTTAAAAAAATTAAAGCCTCTTCTTTATTTCAACGATTTTCGGATGGTCCTACAAGCCATTATTCTATCAAAAGTCGACTATTGCAATTCGCTTCTCTTTGGCCTTCCATATTCATCCATCAAACCCCTCCAAATGCTACAGAACTCTGCAGCCAGAATCCTTACCAATACGAATAAAAGAGATCACATCACCCCCATTCTCAAGCTCCTCCACTGGCTGCCTATAAAGCAAAGGATCCTATATAAAGTACTCACCGTAATTCATAAATCCATTCACAATATCTCTCCTCTTCAATTATGTAACCAACTACGCCCTCACTCCTCCTCTAGACCCATCAGAGGAGCATATAAAGGCACTCTCTATGTACCTTCAACAAAATCCTCGCATCATAAACGTGCCATATCTACAGCAGGCCCCATTCAATGGAATGCGCTCCCACCAGACATTCGGCTTGAGTTCTGCCACTCTTCATTAAAAAAAAAACTTAAAACCTGGCTCTTTAGCCAAGCTTTTCCAGGACCATGATCATCATTTTTTCCCCTCCAACCAGCAAGAACATATCTTCTTCACAAACCCCCATTTTCCATACCACTACCTACTTCGGTATCTAATCTCTTGCTGCAGGACACTTGAGACTTTCTCACTTATACGTTATAATTTTTATGCTCAATAAGACCTGTCAACTTAATTGTTTAAGTCTTTTTTTTTTTTTTTTCTCCTTTATCTTTTGGTCATCAATGTTACAACGTTATTGTGAAATTTTGAACTTATGTACACTGTTCCAAGTTTCATAACCTTGTTCTATGTAATGCCTTTTGGCAATTTTCATGTTCTGTTTCAATGTAAACCGATGTGATCTTTATTTCATATAGGAACACCGGTATATAAAAATCTAAAAATAAATAAATAAATGTTCTCTTCTAACTTTACCACCTGCAGCTGAAAGGATTGAGGCTGTCTGGTAGGGCTCTCCAACTCAGATTTAATACTCTGTGGTTGTGTATTTGTTTCTTTATTTAATTATCTATTTAAAAATTAATACTCTGTGGTTTCAAAATTAACTTGCACCAGTTTTTTTCAGTAACATTGTTCTGATAGTATGAGCTCTGTCTTTGAAGGCCATTCCTTCCCCGGAACAATTTTTTCAGGCAGAGAATCCTGCTTGGAGCGTTTGTCTCCCGAGGAGATAGTAAAGAATGTATCCAACTTAGCTCCTTTCTTCTCCGACATTATAGAAAGCACTTTAATCACAGATTAAAAAAATAAAACCAAGCTGAAAGGTTTGATAAGGCAACCATTCCCGATGAGCTCTCTAGCATGCCCCAAGCAGAACAGATTCAAAAAGCAAAGCAATGCTGAATTCTCCCTCCCCAACTGATAGCAGAATAGCAGCACACCAAATGATAGCATAATAGTGACGGAAGAAGAACCACCACAATATGAAAGATAAGAAGAAAACCAGAATAGAGCAAATCCTGAAAGTCAACAGTGTACAGTGAATCATCAAGTAGATCAATGTGTCAAAAGTAGCAGATGAAGCAGGATGAGGATGTGAGGATAAAGCAGATGAGGAGAGAGGCGGGTTCTTCCTCTTCTGCGTTACAATTTTGTCTGCTGTGCAGCCTCATTGTACCCCGATTCTGACTACTATGACACTTCTCCACCTGTAGAGGCCTCCAGTGAGTTCTGTTCAGAGCTATCCGAGCCATCTCAATGGCCTCCTTACTCAGTCTGTCCTACAGCCTTCGCTTCACCAGGCGTCCTCGATGAGCTTAGCATCCAGTCTTGCCAAGTTCCTCCTCACTGCCTGCACCATAATCCAGCCTTTCCACTTCACCCTTGCCTCTTCATGGAGTCACTCTTGGCTCTTTGACCTGGCCACTGTTCCTTGTTCTATGCTGTGTGGCCACCAGGCCTTCTTGCTCCTTGCCATGCGGCCTTTCCAGGCCTTGCCTTGTGGCTTCTTGGCTTTCTTGTGGTCCTTGGACCTTCTGCTATCTTGCACCCTGCCCTGTGGCCTCCAGATCTGTTCTCACTTTTTACCGTGCTCTGTGGCCTCTCCAGGCTTCTCCTTGCTTACTAGCCTCTGGGCCTTATGCCTAGTGGCAGATGGGCCTTCCAGATCACTGCCTTTGGGCTTTTGTGTTCTTTATTTGGTGTTGTCTGGTCCGTTCTGTCCTTGTCTGCATTGTCTAGTCCTGTTCTGCCCAGTCCTAGTCTTAGTATTCTTTCCCCGTCTTGCCCTAGCCTATACCTAATTTTTGTCCCTGCTGAGCTGAAAAACTTAGCCCCACCTCTCTGCCTCCCTCCTGACCTGGTCCCACAATACATAGGGCAAGAGGAGCATAAGCAGGAGTAGCCAGGTACCAACAGCCATGAAAACCGGAAGGCCCTTCTTCCAGTACCAGAGAAACAGGAAACATGGCATTGCCAGCAGCATTAAGAGCACAGCAGTGGGAGAGATTGAACCCCATTATAGTGAGCAGCAGGGAGAGCACAGCATTGGGGGAAGGGGTCATCCCTATAGTAACCAGTTGCAGAGGGAAAAGCGGAGGCACAATGGTGCAGACTGAATACACTTTTTTAGTGTCTTAGCTATTGGCAAGGAGAGCTGAGACCATGTAATTTGAGAGGGGGCAAAGGAAGGCAAATAGTAACTAAGAATGGAGGCAGGAAGTGGAGGCATAATGGAACAGGAACAGCATGGCAGCAGCGTAAGCTATAGATTCACACATATACATACATACATACACACACACACACTCTGGCCAACCACAGAAAAGATACAGCATGGCAGTCACATACATACACACACACACACAGCTTCATTGGCTGAAGAGCTGTGAGGAGGTAGGGATAGAGGGGTTGGAATGGACAATTGGAGGCTGGGAGGGTACTCCCCCCTCCCCAGTCATCTGTGACAATGGATGGGATTCTTTCCCCAACCCGGCCCTGCTCCAGTCCCATTAGATCCAAAGTAGTCCCCCCACTTAAAAACTGAGAGGATCATTGCCCTAAAAGTAGCTGAAGAGGGATCTTTCCATGCAGTCCCATTGATGAGAGGAGGAAATATACCACTAACCTATCAACCATGATTGGCACTACTGGCTCTGCTTCTCTTGTCTGAATGATGAACACAGCTGATTCCTCCTCTTCTGGGTTCATGGGACACCATCCATCTTTTCTAGTGGTCTCTTCCCCCATAGAGATGCTGATTCTCTCTTGCCCATCTGCCTCCTAGTCTCTCATTCCCCATAGTGCTATCTTCCTTCTTGTGCAAGGCTGTGATCAAAGCCAAGGTGGCAAAAGAGCCAGCTAGAGGTGTAGATCATTTGTCCACCTTCTCCTCCCAGGTGACAGACATTAGTGGGCAATGTGGGCTAATACCTCAATTGTCCTGTGAGTCAATGAGCTGATTCCAGTCTTGAAAAGCTTGTGAGGACTGAGAACTTCACCAGCCACTGCTATTTCTGCTGTAGAGAAAAAATGCTGGAGGTGGTAAAGTAAAGGTGGCTTCTTCCTCTCTACTGCAGGGGTGGGTCTTGGTGACCACCAAAAGACTTGAGAAACACCATGGATGTGGGGTGAGATTTGGTAATTCAATCATCACTGGGAGGATTAGGGACCACTAGGGGGAATCAAAGAAAGTGGGTGGCTGGGGATGGCAGGTCACTGGGGAAAGAAGGAGGGTAGTAAGAAAGGGGGGACTCTGAAGTTTAAGCATCTGTGATATGAAGGGTTGAGAACTGGTGGAGATTAGGGATGAAGGACTACTGGAAGAGTGAGAAAGCAAGGATTATTAACCTATCATTAAAATCTGTGCGTGTGCATGCACATATGAGAGAGACAGGTAGTATTTAAATATGGGGTTCATATGCAGAGGTTTTAAAATTAAGGCATCTCAGTTTGAGGGTTGCACTCATTTTCAGTGTCATTGTGATATCCTTCGCTTCCACTCAGACCCTGAACACAGCATGAAATCAATGTCAAGCATTTCTATGGCAGCAGTTGTTTATTAATCAATTGTGTGTGCAGTTAGGAGTATATTATCTTTTTCTTAGGTCATTTTTTTATAATAAATTTTTATAATTTTTTTCAGTCCAGCCAAATCTAGTAGTATGCAATGTTGTACACAAGAGAATCATCCATCGGATGTGTCACAATGGAAAAAAGGTTGAGAACCACTGATCTAAAAGATACAAAGGCTGAAGCTTGTATAATTTGACAATCGCCCTAAATATTTTTGTGCTCAAGGCACTAGTGATGACAGCAACTCATTAAAAGGAGAAACCAGGCGCTCTACATTGTTAGGTATTAATTTCCCAATTGTATCTATCTTACAGAAATTGTCTTGCTCTTAACAAAATTTAGGAGAGGTGTCCTCAGCACATCAAAGCCGGATAGCTTAATAAGTGTTCTTTGCCTTACCACTCCTCTGCATGAAGTAGAAAAGGAAAGCTTTCAGCATAACTGGCATACAACATTCAGATGAATCAATGGGAACTAAAAAAACTGTATTTACCAGTTTTCATTTGAAAGTGACCAAATGACTGCTAAGTTTGAAAGGGACAGCTTCCCTACTGTCTCTTGCCATACAAAGAAAAGTGTTACCTCTACAATGCACATAACTTTGGCTAGTACAAAATTTAAAATGCAAACTGCTACATTTAAATTAGATTAGATTCTGCAAGGGGCTGTTGAACCAGCTAAACCCACAAAGTTGTTTTTTTTTTTTTTTTAATGGCCTAACAACTTTGAGCTTCTAGCTCAGCTGGAACAGGGGCTGGAATCCTGTGCCATAAATCTCCACTGAGAAGTAATCAGGGGATTGTCCCTCTATTTTATATATCCTACCAACTCATTCTACCTGCCTCTGCAGTGAGAGTCCTTGGCTGGGGAGGGAGACAGATGACCATACAGAACTCCTTTTCATTGCAAACTGAAAACCTGGTTCTTCAGCCAATACTTCCAGTAATCCATGTTTGGCCTGTAGCTAGTAATTATCAATCACTTAGGGACAGCAGAGTTGCTTACCTGTAACAGGTGTTCTCCCAGGACAGCAGGATGTTAGTCCTCACATATGGGTGACATCATCAGGATGGAATCCAATTACGGAACACTTTTGTCAAAGTTTCTAGAACTTTGACTGGCACACTGACCATGCCCAGCATTCCACCAACCCTGCATCCAGCAGGGGTCCCCTCTCGGTTTCTTTTTTCCGTCAGCAGTTGCCTCGTGGTTATCAGGAGCCCTGTGAGATTTTACCTCACGGAACTTCTCAAACTTTTCAAAATATTTCTTCTATCCGGGGTTCCCCCTTGTCGAACATTGACATTCGCTAGCATCGGTAAGTTTTTACCTGCTTTGTTGCAGTCTGTATCAGACGGTCGGGGCGGATTCCAGGTAAAGATTGGCCCGGGGATTTTCCGCCCATGCCGGCCCAGGAGATACCCTGTGGTCTGCCAAGCGTGGCTCTGTCGCGGCTGCACTTGGTCCATCGACCGCGCGCCAGGTTTATTTTTTCAAAAAGGGCGACCGGCTTCAGGAAGTGCCCCGAGTGTCCGAGGACTATGTCCATTACGACCCCACATGATGTATGCGTTTTATGCTTGGGGCCTTCCCATGACGTTCAACTGTGTACCAGTTGTGCCCAAATGACACCAAAGGGCCACCAGGCCCGCTTAGAGAAAATGGAACAATTGTTCAATCTAAACGTTTGACCCAGTCTACTCCAGCTAAAAGTGCACCGGCTTGGAAGACATCCTCGTCATTGACTCCGTCGCCATCCGCTTCTCAGTACCATCGAGGCACCAGTGACTGCCAATCACCGGGGTCTTCCCGCTCAAAAGCATCAACTTCCTCATCTTCGGTGCCAGAGAAGGACTGTGTCGAGCACTGAGAGAAGCAGCGGCATTGGCATCGAAAAGATAGTCCATCCGGTGCCGGCACTGACAAGGCGTCGACATTGGCGTCGATGGACCCATCGACAAAGAAGTCCTGGAGAGAGGAGCCCCCATCCTCCTCTGATCCCGGGACACCGAGGCGATCCCCACCAGCAGTGGTGCTGGGAGCCAAGATTTCACATACTACTGTGGACCCTCTGGTGATGCCTCTGGAGCCTCCAACCCCGGAAGCTGTGATACCTACACCAATGAACCAGATGGTTCAAGAAGCAGTTCTCCAGGTGATTAAAGGATTCCAGTCACCACTGGCAGAGACTCCCATGCCGAGGCCCGACCCGATGCCTACTATGCTGGTTCCATTACTGGAAAGATTAGACACCCTTATCAGCGCACTTCCACCGGTGCCCATGCCCTCTGGGCCCATGATTCCCTCAATGCTGTCAATTCTTCTCTCATCGGACAATGAAGACCATGACCTGTCGATGCCAGACCCGATTCCGGGGCCATCGGGTATTTTACCACCACAACATCCATCCAAAGCACCTATACCAGTGGTACCTCCATCGGCCTCTGTACCGCCTCCACCCTTTTCGATACCACCTCCTGATCCAGCTGGATTAGGACTTCTTCCACCATCAGAAGAACCACAGGGTGCAGGAGACTCCCAGGATTCTGAAGACATCTCATCAGAACCTTCACTTCCTGAGGAGAGACGGTGCTCCCCTCCAGAGGACCTTTCATTTGCAAGCTTTATAAAGGAAATTCTGAAACCATTCCCTTTAAGCTTCAAACTGAAGAGGACACCAGACATAGGATGCTGGAAGTTCTCCAATTCATGGATGCCCCAAAAGAAATCCTGGCAATCCCAATTCACGAAGTCCTTCTTGACCTATTGCATCGTACCTAGGAACACCCAGCTACAGTTCCACCGGTGAATAGAAAAACTGATGCTACCTACCTAGTCCAATCAGCTCCAGGTTTCCAAAAAACCCAGCTCCCTCACCACTCCGTAGTGGTTGAATCGGTTCAAAAGAAAGCAAGGAGGTCCCGGCCTCATTCTTCTGCCCCGCTGGGCAAGGAGTAGAAATCTCTGGACGCCTTTGGATGAAAAGTTTTCCAAGGGTGTATGTTGATGGCACGTAAAGCAGCCTACCAGCTATACATGATTCGGTACACTAGATACCTGTAGAAGCAAGTGCAAGATTTCTCAGAAACTCTACCAGAAGATTTTTAAGAGGATCTAACTTCCATATACCAGAAAGGCCTTGATGCTGGAAAACACGAGGTGAGAGCTGCCTATATCTTTGACACCGCCTCAAGAGTATTCGCAGCAGGCATAAGTGCCAGATGATGGGCTTGGTTGAAAGCGTCAGACTTGCGTCAAGAAGTCCAAGAAAGATTGTCAGACCTCCTCTGCACAGGAGACAACTTATTTGGGGAAAAAATACAAGAAACAGTTGCGCAACTCAAGGACCATCATGAGACTTTGCGTCAACTTTCTACTGTTCCCTCTGACTTTTCGTCCACCACTAAAAGGCAGTTCAGAAGGGATCCCAGGAGGCTAACCTACAAAGCCCGTAGGTATTACCCTCCCCCATCCCGGTCTAGTCCATCCAGACCCTATCACAAAGGTCAACCTCGCCAAGACAGACCTCCCAAAACCCACCAGCTCCGCAGACAGGTCCTGCGTCATGTTTTTGACTCCATTCTAGAGAGCAACAGCCAACCTCTAGCAGTTTTTCCTGTAGGAGGCCGCTTCTGCCACTTTGCAAACATATGGCACACAATCACAACCGACCAATGGGTCCTTTCTGTAGTGGCCCACGGTTACCATCTAAACTTCCTCACACCTCCACCAGACTCCCCCCACCTCGTCCTGTGTGAAGAACAACCAACCACTCTCCAATTCTCGAGGAGGAACTTTTAACCCTCCTCCAGTCCAATGCCATAGAATTGGTTCCCACAGTTCAGCGAAGGAAAGGGTTCTACTCCTGTTACTTTCTAATCCCAAAAAAGTCAGGCGGCGTTCGACCTATATTGGATCTACGTGCCCTAAACAAATATTTACACAAGGAAAGATTCAGGATGGTAACCTTGGACTCCATGCTCCCTCTTTTCCAAGAGGGAGATTGGCTTTGCTCTCTAGACCTTTAGGAGGCATATGCTCATATAGCAATAACCCCTCTGCATCGAAAATACCTCAGATTCTTAGTAGGTCACCGACATTTCCAATACAGAGTGCTGCCATTCGGCCTAGCGTTAGCACCACGTGTGTTCACAAAATGCCTAGCAGTAGTAGCAGCTTACCTAAGACAACAAAGCATCCACGTCTATCCCTATCTAGACGATTGGTTGCTCAGAGGTCCATCCAAGAAAGCAGTTCTTCACTCCCTTCATCTCACTCTACAGCTACTATAATCCTTGGGGTTTTTGATAAACTATCACAAGTCCAATCTCATCCCATCGCGTACCCTCTCCTTTATCGTGGCAGATTTAGATACTATACAGGCCAAAGCATTTCTCCCAAGGGACCGAGCGCATAACTTGTCCACCTTGGCCTAAACAATACAGACTTGCCGAACCACAACAGTTCATCATCTCTTAACCTTACTAGGTCATATGGCGTCCACGGTTCATGTAACCCCTATGGCTTGGTTAGCCATGAGAGTGGCACAATGGACCTTAAAAACCCAGTGGTCCCAGTCATCTCAACATATGTCCCACATTGTTCACATCACCAAACAGCTTCGTCTCTCACTAACTTGGTGGATTCAGGAGTACAATCTTCTGATAGGACTACCCTTTCAATCTCCAGAACCTCAGATTACACTAACTGCAGATGCCTCCAACCTTGGTAGGGGAGCCCATGTCAACAACCTGCAAACCCAGGGAACCTGGACCGCAGCAGAATCAAAGCACCAGATAAACGTTCTGGAGCTCAGAGCAATACGATATTTTATTTATTTATTTTCTTTTATATACCGACATTCAATCGAGATATCACATCGGTTTACAGGTAACTGAGAGAATAGGGCGAGGTCAGCCCTATTTTACATTATAACATGGTAACAATTATAACATGGTAATAATTATAACGAATATACATGGTAACAATTATAACATATAACATTTATAACATAGATATGCCCTATTTGCTTTCCAAGATTGCCTCTCCAACAAGTTAATCCTAATTCAAACGGACAACCAGGTAGCGATGTGGTACCTCAACAAACAAGGGGGCACAGGCTCTTACCTGCTATGCCAGGAGGCAGCGCAGATCTGGGCCTGGGCTCTTTCTCCCATTCCATGCTACTGAGAGCAACCTACCTGGCAGGTGTAGACAATGTAATGGCGGACAATCTCAGCCAGACCTTTCATCCCCACAAATGGTCCTTAAATCTCACTGTAGCAGACAAAATATTCCACCAGTGAGGCCGCCCGCAAATAGACCTTTTTGTGTTGATTCATAACCACAAAGTAGACAATTTGTACTCTTTACACCGCAGCCACAAGACACCACCATGGAATGCCTTCGCCCTCTCATGGACAACAGGTCTTCTATATATCTATTCTCCACTTCCACTCATCAGCAAGACTCATGAAGTTACGGCAGGACCGGGGCATGATAATCCTCATAGCCCCTCACTGGCCACGACAGGTTTAGTTTCCCATCCTACGCGACCTATCAATCCGACAACCAATTCGCCTGGGCACATATCCACCTCTGATAACGCAGAACAACGGGTTGTTGCGTCATCTGAACCTCCACTCCCTGTCTCTAACAGCATGGACGTTGAACGGTTGATACTACAAACCCTAAACCTTTCAGACACTGTATCATGATAGCCTTCTACTAGGAATTCTTATTGTTCAAAATGGAAAAGATTTTCCTTGTGGTGCATGACAAAGGAAATAGATCCCTTTTCCTGCACCACAACAAGGTTCCTGGACTACCTCTGGCACCTTTTGGAGTCTGGTCTACAAACTTCCTCCATCTAAGTGCATGTCAGCGCCATAGCCGTTTACCACAAAGGCATAGGAGATGCTCCGATCTCGGTGCAACCTCTTGTAGGGCGCTTTATGAGAGGCTTACTCCAACTGAAGCCTCCGCTGCGTCCTCCGGTTCCGACTTGGGACCTCAATGTGGTACTAGCACGGGTCATGCGACCTCCGTTTGGGCCCCTACACTCCTGCAACCTATGGCATCTCACTTGGAAAGTGCTCTTCCAATCTGCTTTAACATCAGCCCGCAGAGTAAGTGCACTACAAGCGCTGGTAACTTACCCATCTTATACAAAATTTCTTCATGATCGTGTGGTGCTACGCACTCACCCAAAATTTCTACAAAAATAGTATCTGATTTCCACTTAAATCAATCCATAATATTACCTACATTTTTTCCAAAAAACCATTCACATCCAAGTGAATGGACTCTGCATTTCTTGGACTGTAAACATGTGCTAGCTTTTTATTTGGAACACACTGCAGCCCACAGGAAATCCACCCAACTGTTTGTCTCCTTCGATAAAACCAAACTGGGAATTCCAGTGGGCAAACAGACCCTGTCCACCTGGCTGGTGGACTGTATTACCTTCTGCTACCAACAAGCAGGCCTTCTGCTACCAGGACGCATGAAAGCACATTCAGTAAGAGCCATGGCAATGTCAGTAGCACACCTCCATTCTGTACCTCTTGCTGACATCTGCAGAGCTGCCACATGGAGCTCTCGCCACACCTTTTCAGCTCATTATTGTATTGACAAGGCTGGCAGACAGGATTCCATCTTTGGCCAGTCTGTCCTGCGTAATTTGTTTCCAGTTTAATAACCCAACTTCCTTCCTGCGACTCACTGTGAAACTCAGGCTGCCCTCATACCCAAAACCACCCCTGTTGTTGTGCCTGCTGCACGTTGTTGGGTGCTTTTGGTTCACTTACTCTGACATCCTGTAGCTCGCTATTCACCTATATGTGAAGACTACCATCCTGCTTGTCCTGGGAGAAAGCAGAGTTGTTTACTTGTAACAGGTGTTCTCCCAGGACAGCAGGATGTTAGTCCTCGCGAAACCCGCCCACCATCTCGTGGACTTGGGTTCACTTACTTTTAATTATTTTATTTTTCGCTCGTACCTTTTGCTACAAACGAGACTATCAGGGGACCCCTGCTGGATGCAGGGTTGGTGGCATTTAATAGTTGTGATAAGGTAGTATTTATTTTATTTATTTACAAGTTTTTATTTACCGTCATTCGGTGGGTTCCATCATAATGGTTTACAACAATATCATAGATTCTAAAACATTGTTAGCTCCTAAAACATATAAATTATCAGAAATAAAATATTAATACATAATTCAACTATTACATAATTATCATATATTAAGTTTGATAATAAATATAGAACCACTGACTAAATAGACCATCAGTAGATGGCTTAGAATAATCTGTAGGCCAACAGATATATAACACTCAGCATCCCAGATACTTAATGATCTCGAAAGGCAAACCCTAGTCGTTGCCTGGATTAGAAGCCACGTTGCAATGAAGTGCTTATCTAGTTTTAACTTTTTTCCACGTACTACTTTTTATTATGGACTCCTCATAGCCCCTGGTATCCTGAGGCAGCTTGGGGTAGATTTCTATGGCTAGAGTTCAGAAATTCTGAGGCAATTGTAGGCACATCAGCATACACTTGTATCTCCTGCATATTTTATAATGCAAGTTTTGCTGTACATTATAAATGTAAAAGTAGTTTAGGAGAGGGATCATCTTGGGTTAGGGATGTTGGGGATGGCAAAGGAAGAGGGAGAAGGAATATTGGAGATGGGATGGGAAGTGGTGGAAGAGAAAACAGGAGAATTAGGATATAGGAAGGGAGAAGTGTAGGGAGAGAGGGTATAGGACTGGTGAGGGTGAAAGTAGGAAGGTGGTTTGGGAATTGTTAGGTAGTGAGATCAGGAGGACAGAAAAGGGAGAGAATCCAGGATAGGTGGTTGGGGAAGGACAGCTTGGGATTTAGGAGGCGCCCCCCCCCCCCCTACGTGTCTGCTCCTGCTCCTAGTTGCCTTCTCCATACCTAACTCTAGTGGTCGTCCTCTCCTTTGGTCCCTGTATTCGTGGTCCTATTTCTTTCCTCCCCACTGTATCCTGTATGCCTTCTTTTACCTCCTTCCACTGACTCCCTCACTCACTACTCAGGTTGCTATCACATGCCCACAGTCCCCATTTAGCCTCTCATGCCTTCTCATATGGCCCCAGTTTCTCACTACCTTCTCTTACCACTAAACCCCACTCTGATCTCTTTTTTCATATAACCAAATGCCAACTCATCTCTTCTATTCCCACCTGCCCACCTTTTGATACTTGTTCTTTCTATTCATTGTACTCCTCCTCCTGTATCATCCCTTAGCCTTTCTCCCCCTCCTGTCCCAATCCAGTCTGCAGGATGAGGTGGGGCCCAGGGGTACATTGGACTGCTTCTTCCATCTCTGACACTGAGATCAGACTTGTGGTTTAAATGCACGGGAGACTGTAGTCCAGTTGAGCTCAGCAGCAGAGGAGGAGACAGCCTGCTGCTCCCTTTCTATTGAGGGCCAGATTAATGCAGAAGAGCAGCAGGGGAAGGAGGACTAAATAGTGGCAACTGGATAACTGAGGGAAGGGATAAGCAAGTGAAACATTGGGGAAACGAGGTGCACCTGCCAAACCTGGTTCTTGGTTCCCAAGATTCTGTGGGTAACCCAGCAATTCCGTGGTGTGGGTCCAATTTTACAACCCTTAACTTGGCATCGTGCAAGACCCTGTGCCCTGCTCATAATATGTACTTCTTAAGATCATGAGTAGTCACCTTGCAGCAAGGCTTTTATCTAGTTTCAGCTCTTACTGTATACCGTTCTTTGTTCCAAATCTAGGACATATACCATCTCTGTTATCAATCAAGAAAATGTTCAATTCCCTACTTAATTTGTAATGTATCTCATGTTTCCGAATCATTTATGATCCACTTTGAAGTAGCTGTCCATCCCTAAAAGGTGGAATAGAATTCCATAATTAAATTAAATTCTGCAATCAGGACCTTAAGACTGGACACTAGGTGTGACAATTATGTAATGGCTGGGATTCCCTCTACAGCATCTCCAACCCTAGACCCAGGAATCAAGTCCAGGTCCTCTGCACAGCACTGCCACTAAAGCCTAAGGCTGGCCTTACAATGCGCATTTCACTGGTTGCCAGGAAATAAAATGGACAACAAACATCAAAAATCACAACTGATTATTGTATGGTATACTAATCTACGAACAGTTGTAAAACCATACATACAGGAAACAATTCAATTAACAACGAATGGGACCGCATACATAAAATGGGTGAATTGCTTTAAACTTCACTTATCGAGGTTTATCTTAAAATAATTTTTTTTTGAAAATTTTCTTTAAAGAACCACTGGAGTGATCAAGCATCCATTTACATCACTCGTTCACTCATTGGTCTTTTTAAATGCAACTCAGTTTCTCATTAGTCCTTGTTTGGTCAATCAGTCTATATAAATATAGGTTAACAAAATGGCAGATCCCATTTGGAAACACTAAAAATGCGACTAAGTGCTGTTATTGTTTCAGATCTGTTATAACCAAGATACGAATGTATTTCATTTTATTTAATAGTTTGTGGGTTTACTTTAGATGTATAAACAAATCTTTGAGATTTTATTCTACATTTCAGATTTTGATAATTTGACTTTCAAGCCCCTGAGGAAGGAACTCTTCTGAAACACAAGCAGACAAATGTTATGGTGCAATTGGGCAGAAACATGTCGTGTTGAAGTTCAGATAAGTGGTCTTGGTTGTTCAAATATAGTTTATAAATAAAAAGAAATTTTCAATTTTCGTATAAAAAAGTAAAAAGGAAAAAAGCATATGGGACCTATGATTATAAATTTAAATGGATGCTTGATCACTTGAGTGGTTCTTTAAAGAAAATTTTCTAAAAAATTATTTTAAGATAAATCACAATAAGTGAAGTTTAAAGCAATGCTCCCATTTTATGTATGAGGTCCCGTTCATTGTTAATTCAATGAAGTTTCCTGTATGCATGGTTTTTACAACTGTTCGCAGGAAATAAAATGGGCCATGTATATGCATTTGTTACCACTACATTATAAAGTGGCAGTTGTAATATATTTATAAGATTGGTTTTGGAACAGTACAGCTTACAGCGTGAACTACAAGGCTTAATATTGCCAATAAACTTAACATCTATCCTTCCTCGTATTACTGAAATGATAAACTAACTCCACTGCCATTTTTAATCTATTACCTTGCTGTGGTACATGAGGCAGGGGCATCTGATGGTGCATCATAGGGTACGGAGGTGGCTGCTGATGAGACATAAGTCCTGAAAGGCTGGATGATCCAAGGGGAGCTATGCCAGACCCAGCAGGCCCTCCAGATTGCTGAGTGTTTGAACCATGCTGTTGCTCCAGCTGTTGACGAGCCCTCATTTCAGCATATTTCAACTGCTCCATGTGAAAGTTCTGACGCTCCGTCAGCAGCTGTTGCCTCTGTTGTTCAAGCTGTAATAAGGAGAGAAGTGGAACCAGAAAATACATTTGAGAATGTATTTACTACTTTCAAGAATCAACATAATATTTGACCAGAACTTTACAACTTGCCTCATGGGGAAAGACGCTATTATTGCGGCTAATAGTAAAATTAAAGTAGCACAGCTAGAAGAAATGATTTTAAATCCTTCAGTTGACATTTAAAACCGTTAAAGCTTTTTTGTTTTTATCTTTAATATGAATGTATATAAGAGAGGTAAAAATTGACAGTACTCATGGTTGAAGCCTTGATGCTAATGCTCATAAGTTTTAAACTTATGCTAATTTAACCCCTTTTTGTTTCTGTTGTCATGTGTCCACTACATGCACATGTATTTTTCAGTTATTTTTAATTGAAACCTGAGGAGAGTTTAGTATTTAAAAGTTCTGAATGTTCCTGCTGCTTAGCTACTTCCATCAACAGAAATCTAAAATAAACCAGAGCACTACTGTGCTGATCCTTCTCATAATCCTATGCAGGTAGTAATGTCAAACATGTAACAAAACACGAACAGCTAAAAAGCAAACTCAAAGATGAGGTTTAAACAAGCACTGTTATGATAAGAAGGGGGTATAAAAACATAAGAAATAGACACTGGAGGAAGAAGAGCCATTGGCCCTTTCAGCATTATAAATTAGTCTCAACCCTGAGTAGAGAACTTCCTTGGCAGATCCAGCATAGGGATGCGATTAAACAGGCAGAAGGCTGTCTGCTGATAACAGTAATCACGTGGAAGGGGGTTCCCTCCTGCTCCAAGCGAGATGCCAGCTGCAAAAGCTTCAGTGCCTGCCTGAAGTTGTTACCTGGATAAGTTCTACTTTTTTACAGATGACCCAGATCCTAAAGTACTGTTGGAGTGGCAGCATTTGGAAGAAGTTTCTCAATCAACTATTTCAATTTTGGATGCTCCTATAACTTTGCCATATATGGTTTTGGTTCAACCTAAAGTGATTATTAGTTTGAACAACACCTGGGATGCTATTGCTAATTTTGAAAACTTTTTTCTTCAAATACAAAATGTATCTTCTCAAATTTAGAGTTCTACTCAAATCTCATCACTGGACGGAAAAGTGAAAGCTAATATTAAACATTTGCATGTGGCTGAAACAAGAAATTTGAAGAAAAAGGAAGATTTCTTAATAAAAGAATTTAATGTTATAAGGTAAAATAGAAAGATTGGAAAAAAGACATAATTTGAGGTTTATCCATTTTCCATGGATATCTGAGTCCACCCCAGGAGAGTTGTTTAAAAGATATACTGGCAAATTTTTAAATTATGACCTAGATTCTTACAAATTGGGGTTTTAGGGCTTAATTTCCAGTATATGCTTTCTCGTGTCTGCCTTCCTCAGTACTAAGATGGAACCAATTCCTGTAGCAGTCTCCTCACTGACAGTAATTCAATCCTTAATGTTCTAATTAATAGATTATTGCAGTGGGTTCATGTATCCCTTAATTTTCCTATTTTACCTTAGAAAAAAGATTTTCCATGTTCTGTGGATTCCTAACCCCCTATTTATGGTGGACTGAGCATCACTGAATGTCTTTATTTTATTTTTATAGCTTATGCTGTTTTTGTGAATTAGATTTTTTATCAATGCTTTATGAACAAAATTGTTTTCTTGGGTTATATAGGATATACATTTAATTAAAAAAAATAAGAGGGGGAGCAAGATGGCCGCCGTTTGAGACAGACGTGCAGAGGGCTCTCCGCTTGCTTTTGAAATTATTGCCAAAAAAAAAAATTCCTCACACCAAATGCAAGGCGAAATTGAGGGAGATGTCTACATCTTCTCGCCTGCTGGCATTGGTACAGTCGCGGATTGAATCATTCTTCGCGCCAACATCAGAAGAAACGCTGGAAGACAGGGCCACTGTAGATGCCTACACGGTGCAGGTGTCGGCACTACTGGACGAATCAATATCTTTAAGCCCCGGCATACTGAGCAGCCCTCCCCACCTCAACCTGTGAAAAAGTTTACTGCAAAAGCGGGCTCCAGAGATGTGGAAGAAAGAAATCTACAGTACAAGATTCAAGCAGAGATTAAACCAGGTAAAAGGGAGTTTTTACCGTTAAGAAGACCTTTTTTTGATATTACAGCTGGGAGCCTTGTTAAAGTGGAAGGAGTTTGCAACTTTGGGAGGAGGGGGACAAGTCAAACAGGGGCAGGAGACGTGGAGACCAAGATTCATGATTTGACTCCCTTGACCAGGCCGCCCGAGATCACTTTGGAATCTTTGTGGTCAGCTATAAAATCACTGGAAACCGTGATGTTGAAATTGACTGAGATTACTCTAGAATCAAACCAGCATTTTGAAAACGTTGAGAATAAAATATCTTCAGTTAATTCTAAGTTGGTGCAGTTGGAAACCTGTGTTGATACTGTGGAGTCTCTCCAACATAATTTTGTCCGATCGGAAGCTGTGAATTTAAAGAAGCTGGAAAATCTTGAAAATACATTGAAGTTTCTAAATCTTCGAATTCTTAATTTTTCCTATGTGAAATTGATTTCAGCATATGAGATGTTTAAAAATTATCTAAGTCAAGTTTTGAAAGTATCTACTGAGGCGATGCCTGTGATAACAAGGATATATTATCTGCCTTTAAAGGAAGAAATTACAAAGAATGTTTACTTGAAAATTCATTAAATCTGACAGAAGTGTTGGAATCATCGATTGATACTATAATCACGTCTAGAGCAACGCTATTAGTGTCCTTCGCATTACCATCTGATTGGGACATGGTGTTAGGTCTGTTATGTAATCGTATGATACAGTTTCATGGAGGGAAAATTTGGATTTATCCGAATTTATCAAAAATTTCTCAGGAGAGAAGGAAGAAATTCCTAAGTATGCGCCCAGAGGTCCTGACAAGGGGACCCACTTTTCTTTTGAAATATCCCTGCAAGTGTGTTTTGAATTATTTCAATTTTAAGTATGTTTTTCTTGATCCACAGCAGCTAGGAATGTGTAGATACGCCTCCGTGAGATCCAGGGACACGAGAAATTCCCCGGTTCGAACTGCCATCACCGTTCTCAGCGTTTCCATCCGAAAACGAGGAACTTGAAGACAATGGTTGACCTTCTGGAGATCGAGGATGGGTCGAAACGTACCCTCCTTCTTCGGGACCACGAAGTAAATTGAGTACCGTCCCTGGCCTTGCTGAGTTTCCGGCACCGGGACAATCGCTCTGAGGTCGAGAAGCCGTTGTAGAGTTACCTGGACTGCTTCGCACTTGCTGAGTGAGACCACTTGGGATTCCTAAAGGGCTCTCGGACCGGCCGTGAGAACTCCAGAACGTAGCAGTCTCTGATGACCTCTATGCCCCACCGGTCTGACGTAATCCTTGGCCATTCCGCGTAGAAGTTGGATAATCTGCCTCCGACAGCTTCGATGGCGGATTGGTTCTCGTAGCTTCATTGGGAGGACTTGCTGTTTCCCGCCCCAAGGTGTCCCGAGTCTCTACTGGGGCGGCGGCCCCCCCCCCAAAAGGACTGCTGACGTCCTGGGGCTGGTTTAGAAGCTGTCGGTGTGGTGTATCTGCTAGATCTGAAACGCCGGCTGTCTCGAAAACAAGCTCGAGGAGGAAAGGCCTTCTTTGAGGATCTCCTATCCTCTGGCAACCAATTGCCCTTGGATTCTGCAAGTAACTTCACCAGCTGATCCAGGTCCTCCCCGAATAGTAGTTTGCCTTTAAATGGTAGATTGCACAGCTGAGACTTAGAGGACAAATCCGCCGCCCAAGTCCTCAGCCAGAGGAGTCGACGTGCTGAAACCAAAGACTCCATACTTCTTGCCGAGGTCCGCACCAGATCATACAGCGCATCCGCCACATAAGTGATTCTTGCTTCTAAACGAGCGGAGTGTAAAGCCCCGCCGGCTGTTGTACCGGGGCTGGCAGTCATCTCCTGTACCCAACACAGGCAGGCTCTCTACATCAGGCTAGTACAGATTGCCGCTCGCAGGCTCAAAGCGGAAACTTCAAAAGCCCGCTTTAGCTGGATCTCCAGTTTCCGGTCCTGCATGTCCTTGAGGGCAGCCGCTCCTGCGACCGGAATAGTGGTCTTCTTCGTGACCGCAGAAACCGCAACGTCCACCTTGGGAATCTTCAGCAGATCCAACACCTCAGACGATAGGGGATATAACTTCGCCATCGCCCTGCCCATCTTCAATCCTGCATCAGGAGCTTCCCACTCCCGAGTAACCAGTTTACGGACTTTCTTCGGCAGAGGGAAGGCTGTCTAAGGACCCCTAATGCCATCAAGGACGGCATTAACGCTCTCATTGTCAGATTCTTCCTGTGCAATCTTCAGACCCAGAATCTCCAGGACCTGGGGAATAAGAGGTCTGAGCTCCTCTTTTTTAAATAGGCACACCATGCTGGGGTCATCTCCATCCACCGGGGTCATCCGGATCCATGTCCGCAGTACCATCATCAGCCCTCGCGTCCGCTCCTGCAGAAGGATCCGCTCCCGGTCCAGCAGGCGAATCTTGCGGCCCCCAGGAGCCCTCCTCCATCGGAGGAGGAACCAAGGGACATTGACCAGGCTCCGCCCCTCGAACTCGCTTCTCAGGCGAGTCCGCCCTGTCTTCTGGGACCCCGGGCCCCTTCACCGCCGAGCATTTTCTCTGGAGGAAAGCCTCGTGCATCAAAAGAATGAACTCCGGGGAAAACCCTTCCGGGTCCCCCTCCCTTCATGGGAACTCCGTCGGGGACACCCCGGCCATTCTTCCCAGGGGTAGCGCTCCCCCCCGATCCCACCACAGGAGGTGAAGCCTCTACCTGTGGGACCAGGCCCATAATCGCCCAATTCCGCCCCCCCCCCCGGGGAGTGGTTCAGCATCCCTGATGAACCCTCCATCTCCGGAGCACAAGCAACACATAAGCCTTCGGCATTTAGGGCCTGACCGCATTTCCCACAGGCGCAGCAGGCCTATGAAGTTGCATGCGGCTCCATCGGGGATGCACGCCGCCTCGCGGTACAACGGTGCAGGCACAGGCCCGATCCCAGGAACAGATACTGATGAGATGCGGGAAAAAGTTTCTAGGCTGCCCGGGGCGAAGGAAGTCTGTGCTGCGAAAAGCGTGCGCAGTCGCGGTGCTGCCAGAGCAAAGAAAAAAGACCGCGATCCCGGCCTAACTGCCGAAGGCCCGGTAAGACAAATTGGGAAAATAACTCACCAAGTCGGCCCTGCCCTGCAAAGTACCCCGGAGCCCTGGGAACTGAGGGATCCAAGGTTGGCAGGCTCCCCACACAGCTCAGCGGGTCCAGCCTCTCGCACCGACTCCTTACTTAGACCCCGAAGCAGTCGGCAGATGCACAGCTCCACAGCTGACCTTTTTTTTTTGTAACTTTACTGAAGAAATCAAAAGAAAAAGAAAGGCTCTTGCAGTGGTGCAGAAGCAGCTGCAGTTGTCTTGGAGGGTAAAAACCAAGAGCCCCTGGCCATCACCCCTCAAGCCGTGGCGGACGAGACCCTGCCAGGGATATCTAAATCCTCCGGAAGCCCGGCTTCCACTGAGGGATGGCCCACGAAGGTGCCTAACACCTCAGGAAGTGACAACAACGAAAAGAAAAAAATTCTATCTAACTAACTGAAAAAAAGTGACTAAAGACTGCAGGAGTGTATCTCTACTATCTGCTGGAGTCAGAGAAATACTGAAGGACTGCAGGTGGCACTCTAGTATATATGGCAGTGCCCAAAGTTTTGGTTCTCTGACTCCATCTGCTGGTAGGGATACACAACCCACTTCTCTGGACTGATCCTGGTACGTACAGGGAACTGAATTTTATATGAAGGAAGGACATTTTATAAATGCAATTTATCTCACAGTAGACAGGATGCTGATCAATAACTACCAGTCTTTTCTTATGCTGGCAGCTTTCTCCTGTTCATTTGGGCTTTCAGCTCAGTTGGAACTGTTCTCTATTGGACTATGGGCCCATGAGCCTTCATTCACAAATATTTAGTATTTCATTGCAGCACTGGAACCTGGTCAGGTGCTGCAGAACATAGCTTCATCTTGAAACCAGTACATATGTACCCTAGTTTCAGTCAGAAGGTGTCACTATTGGGCAAATGTTGATATTCCCTCTCCCTTGCACAAGACAGTGAACACTGCCTCTCCAAGCCTGGCAAGACACTGGTCATAGAAATCAGGCCCATGATTCAAACACAGGTCTTTTGTCTGGCAGCATGCAGATTTGCTGCTGAGTCACTGGGCTAGACTAGTGGTTCAGATAATCTCTTGCATAATTAGGTATTGAATTCAAGTTCTAGAAACCAGATAGAATGCATAGATGTGTCTGTAAGCATCTAATACTTTAAAGTTTGTACTACCAAACGTTGGCATTTTTAAAAATAAAAGGAAAAAGTACAGTAAAAGTCCTGGTCACAGCTAACAAAATTGGATAGGTATACTCCTTGTAGTATACAATTTCCACAGGCTCTTTTCCATTAAAGTGGCTTCCTTTTTTGACATAGTTGGAAAACATCAATTTTGACTCTTATCTGTGTATAACTAAAATTTCATCTAAATCTGTTCACTGGTTTCTCTGCTGATATTCAGTCACATGGATAGATATGATGTTCCCAGAGGCATTTTTTCCTTGTATAAAGGATACTTTTAAAAAATTACAGACAATACCTACTACCAGAGACACTTAAATTAAGTATTCTGTGTGGGAAAGTGATCTCTGCAGCATAGCATCCTGATAAGAGATCCAGACAGGAAGCTAATGTATAATGCATAACACCCTTGTTGCTTGCTATGCTTCAGCATGTAATCACCAGTGTGTTTACTCATGCTGCTTTCATTTCTTTGTCCTTGACCAACTTAGTAGATTTTAAAGACCATCTTACTTGAAAAAAGCAAATACTCCAGAATCCAGTAGAGAATCAGCCTATTTTTCTGGAAGTTAACCCTTCATTCCAGATCATGAAGGAATTAAATGACCCTGGACATAGTTGACTCGCTTTCCTGTGCTGACTGTTCCCAGCTCAACCAATCATCCAGGTAAGGGTGAACCCAAATACCTTCCCACCAAAGTCACTATCATGACCTTGGTAAAAGGTCCTTGGCACAGTGGCCTAACCAAACAGCAAGGCCCAAAACTGGAAATTCTTTCCCTGCACTGCAAAACAAAGGTATTTCTGATTCTCTTCCCTTACTGAAATGTGAAAATAAGCTTCTGTGAGATCTAAGGAAGCCAGGAACTCTCCTTGCCTTGCTACCACCATTATCATAATCGATTTCAAAGTATCCATCTTGAAATGGGATATCCGCAGAACTTTGCTGACAAGCTTGAGATCTAAAATGGGACAAAAGGTACTTCTTTGTTTAGAACTAAAAAAACAAATCGAATATCTTCTCTGGTCCCTTTGGGTAGATGGAACAGGAATCAGATCTCCCAAAAGCAAGAGGTGCTCAAGTATCCCCTCACTGTTTCTCTCTTGCTTGCAAAGTGAGAAGGGGAGACCATAAAAAAGTCAGAAATAGGATGGGAGAATTCCAGAGCATATCTGTTCTGGACTATCTCTAGAACCCACTAATCTGTCGTAATCTTGGCCCATCATTGGTGAAATCCTACCAACTGGCTGCCTATTCCTTGAACCAAAGTGAGCCCTCAAAACTTCACTGGGAGTTTCAAGCAGCCATGGAACTGCTGGAGCTTGCATCCTTAAAAACCTCTCTTTTAGGTATGAAAGGACTAGACGGTTGTAATAAAATTTCCAATCATTCTGGTTCTCAGATCTTGAAACATTCCTAGAAGAAGCGGAATCAGAATTCTGCTTTACCTCCAGAAGCTTGGGAGCTTTCGATTCTCCCAGGGCCTTCAAAAACTTCTTTAGTTCTTCATCAAATGATTGCTCTTAAAAGGAAACTTGATCAGCTGAGATTTGGAAATAGAATCTGCTGACTAGTTAGGCAGCACAATAAATGTTGCATGGCCACAATAAATGACATGGATCCAACTGTGGCCTGAAACAAATCATAAGAGGCATCCACCAAAAAGGCAGCCCTGACTCCATTTGTGCAACCTCTTCCATTACAGAGGAAGGGCACTCCAAGGAGTTCTCTTGAATGCGCAAAGATAAGCACAGACTGGCCCTAGCAACAATCCCTCTGCAAACTGCCACTTGGAGAGCCAAATTAGCTGCATCAAAGGCCTGCTTTAGTACCGATTCTATCTTCTTATCTTGCGCATCCTTCAAAGATGTACTACCTTCTACAGGAAAAGGGGTCCTGCAGGAATAGTGAAAGCAAACTAGGGCATCCACTTTTGTAGGCTTAGCTTTTCCCATTTCTGTACATTTAAAGTGTACAGCCTACACATTGCCCTACGTAATTTAAAACTAGACTCAGAGGAATCCCTCTTCCCAGACATCAACTCTCTAACGGATTTGTAGATAGGATCCTCTGCAGAATTTTCTGCCTCCTCTGCTATATTCAAAACTCACAGAGACTGAGAAATTAGGGACAGAAGCTCCTCCTTTTGAAAAAGGTAAACCATAAGAGAATAAACATTTTTTCTGGGAGAGTATTTATTCTCCTCCAGTTCTCCCCTCACTTTCACCACCTCTAGCCCACTTCAGAGTCAGAATCAGAGGATCTAACATCTAAGTCTTCTTCCACATCTACTCTGACCCTCTTATGGCCAGAACCTGATGACAGTCCTGAATGCACATGTTGCAAGGAGGAGAGGGAGGCACTAGGGTTGAAAATTGCTCCAAACAAAAGGCTTAAGAACATAAGAAATTGCCATACTGGGTCAGACCAAGAGTCCATCAAGCCCAGCATCCTGTTTCCAACAATGCCTGGTAAGTACTCAAACATTAAGCAGATCTTATGCCAGTAATGGCAGTGGCTACTTTCTAAGTCAGCTTGAATAATAGCAGTTAATGGACTTCTCCTCTAAGAACTTATCCAAACCTTTTTTAAACCCAGCTACAGTAACTGCACTAACCACATCCTCTGGCAACAAATTCCAGAGCTTAATTGTGTGTTGAGTGAAAAACATTTTTCTCAGATTAGTTTTAAATGTGCTACTTGCTAACGTCATGGAGTGCCCCACAGTCCTTTTATTATCCGAAAGAGTAAATAACAGATTCAACATAGAACATAGTTCTAGATCTCTCATGATTTTAAAGACCTCTATCATATCCCCCACTCAGCTGTCTCTACTCTAACCTGAACAGCCCTAACCTCTTTAGCCTTTCCTCATCCCCTGTATCATTTTGGTTGCCCTTCTCTGTACCTTCTTCATCGCAACTATATCTTTTTTGAGATGCAGCGATCAGAATTGCACACAGTATTCAAGGTGTGGTCTCACCATGGGGCGATACAAAGGCATTATGACACTGTGTTTTATTTAAACATTCTCTTCCTAATAATTGCTAAAATTCGGTTTGCTTTTTTGACTGCCACTGCACTCTGAGCAGATGCCTAGATCTTTTTCCTGGGTGGTAGCTCTTAATATGGAACATAACATCATGTAACTACAGAATGGATTATTTTTCCCTATATGCAACACCTTGCACTTGTCCACATTAAATTTCATCTGCCATATGGATGCCCAATCTTCCAGTCTTGCAAGGTCCTCCTGCAATTTATCACAATCTGCTTGTGGTTTAACTATTCTGAATAATTTTGTATCATCTGCAAATTTGATTAACTCATGCGCCGTATTCCTTTCCATATAATTTATAAATATATTGAAAAGCACCAGTCCAAGCACAGATCCCTGAGGTACTCCACTGTTTACCCTTTACCACTGAGAAAATTGACCATTTAATCCTACTCTGTTTCCTGTCTTTTAACCAGTTTGTAATCTATGAAAGGACACTGCCTCCTATCCCATGAAATTTTAGTTTTCTTAGAAGCCTCTCATGAAGGACTTTGTCAAACACCTTCTGAAAATTAAAATACACTACTGGTTCACCTTTAACCATATTTTATTAACCCCTTAAAAAAATGAAGGGGTTAATAAACAGATTTGTGAGGCAAGACGTGCCTTGGGTAAATCCATGCTGACTGTGTTCCATTAAACTATGTCTTTCTATATGTTCTGTGATTTTGATTTTTAGAATAGTTTCCACTATTTTTTCCAGGCTCACTGGTCTATAATTTCCCGGATCACCCCTGGAGCCCTTTTTAAATATTGGGTTACATTGGCCACCTTCCAGTCTTCAGGTACAATGGATGATTTTAATAATAGGTTACAAATTTTAACTAACAGATCTGAAATTTCATTTTTGAATTCCTTCAGAACCCTGGGGTGCATACCATGCAGTCCAGGTGATTTGCTACTCTTTAGTTTGTCAATCTGGCCTACTACATCTTCCAGGTTCACAGAGATTTAGTTCAGTTCATCTGACTCGTCACCCTTGAAAACAATTTTCAGAACCAGTATTTCCCAAACATCTTGAAGCAAAGAATTAATTTAGTCTTTCTGCAATGGCCTTATCTTCCCTAAGTGCCCCTTTAACACCTCGGTTATCTAACGGTCCAACCAACTCCCTTCACAGGTTTCTTGCTTCGGATATATTTTAAAAAGTTTTTATTATGAGTTTTTGCCTCTATGGCCAACTTTATTTCAAACTCTCTTAGCCTGCCTTATGTTTTACACTTAACGTCAATGCTTATGCTTTTTCCTATTTTCTTTAAATGGATCCTTCTTCCAATTTTTGAAGAATGTTTTTTTGGATAAATTAACCTCTTTCATCTCACCTTTTAACCATGCTGGTACTTGTTTAGCCTTCCTCCCACCTTTGTTAATGCGTACATCTGGACTGTGGTTCTAAGATTACATTTTTAAACAATGTCTACACCTGTTGTATACTTTTAACCTTCGCAGCTGCACCTTTCAATTTTCCTCATTTTATGAAGTTTCCCTTTTGACAATTTAGTGTTAGAGCTGTAGATTTATATATTGTCCCCCCCCCCCTTCCAGTCAGTTCAAATTTGCTCATGTTATGATCACTATTGTCAAATGGCCCCACCACCATTAACTCTCACACAAAATCCTGCGTTCCACTATTTTATTTATTTATTTATTTATTTATTTAAAGGCTTTTATATACCGGAGTTCATGCACTAGTGCATACCACTTCGGTTTACACGGAACAAGGAACAGAAAATTACATCAAACAGATTGAACAATTAAACAAATATACAATTACATCCAACAATTGGGTATAAATAACATGGCTAACTTAGTAGGAACTTAGAGTTAGAGGTGAAGGAGAGAAATAGTACCAAGTGGTAATAGAACAATGTTAATAGCTAAATAATAAATATAAATAGTAAATACAAGTTCTTATAATAAATACAGGTGTTTACAGATTACAGTCTTCATGAAAAGTTTACGTCTACAGAATAGGGTTAAGTAAATAAGAACTGGCGGTTATTTCTATAGGAGTGAAGACTTCAAAAACTAAGGTTACATCTGGATTAAGAGGTATTGGTGTAGCATGTTCAAATATTTAATGATTTGGAATTGTGAGACCAAGGATAAAATTAGGAGTTGTTTGATATGATTATAAAAGCGAGAATGATTCAAGTTCTGGGATGTGGTTCTGAGCTAGACCTTTAAGTGTAGGCTTTTGTAAAGAGCCAGGTCTTGAGTTTCTTTTTGAATGTTCGAGTACACGTTTCGAGGCGAATGTCCGTGGGGAGGGCATTCCAATGAAGGGGGCTGGCAGTCGAGAATGCACGTTTCTTGAGTGAGGACTTGGCTGAAGGTACGTGTAAGGTGCCTAAGTATCTGTTTCTGATTGGTCGTGAAGACTCGTGTAGGCGAAGTGGAAGGCTTAGATCTAACGACGTTTGTGAATGGATGTTCTTGTGTGTTATAGTTAGCACTTTGAAAATGATTCTGGATCTGATGGGGAGCCAGTGTAAGTGTTTTAGTATGGGTGTTATGTGTTCACTTCTGCTGGTGTTAGTAAGAATCCTTGCGGCGGAGTTCTGCAACATTTGTAGAGGTTTTGTGGTTATGGTTGGAAGGTCTATAAGCAGAGAGTTGCATTAATCGATTTTGGAAAATAGTATTGTTTGGAGGACTGTTCTGAAGTCCTGAAAATGCAGGAGAGGTTTCAGCTTTTTCAGAATATGTAGTTTATAATAGCATTCTTTCGTTGTGTTCTTGACAAATTCTAAGGTTTACACTAAGAAGTTTACACTAAGAAGTTTACACTAAGAAGTAAACCTAAAATAGCTCCCTCTCTCGTTAGTTCCTGAATCCATTGCTCCATGAAGCAGTCATTTAGTCCATCCAGGAATTTTATGTCTCTAGCATATCCTAATATTACATTTACCCAGTCAATATTGGGGTAATTGAAATCTCCCGTTATTACTGCACTGCCAAATTGGTTAGCTTCTCTGATTTCTCTTAGCATTTCATCATCTGTCTGATCAATTTGGCCAGGTGGACGGTAGTATACTCCTATCACTATACTCTTACCCAATACACATGGGATTTCTACCCATATAGATTCTAGTGCGCATTTAGTCTCTTATATGATCTTTACCCTGTTGGACTCTATACCCTCCTGCACATAAAGTGCTTCACCCCCACCAAGTTGATCTCCCTATCATTGCGATATAATTTGTACACTGATAAAGCACTGTCCCATTGGTTATCTTCCTTCCACCAGGTCTCTGAGATGCCAATTATGTCTGTTTCATCTGTTTCATTCACTGCTATACATTCTAACTCTTCCATTTTGCATCTTAGACTTCTGGTATTGGCATGCAGACATTTCAAAGTGTGTTTTTTGTTTGTATGAACAACCTGCTTTTCAGTTGATATGGATAATTTGGAATTCTTTAGCTCAGGTGATTCTTTACTTATAGACACATGGATACTTTTGCTTTTAATGGAACCTCTCAGTTGGGATGCCCTAACTTTTCTGTTTCATTAATATCCTTCAAAGACACATTACTCCAAACTATGCACTGCTGAGTAACTGTCTGCTTTCCCTCTTATTCTAGTTTAAAAACTGCTCTATCTCCTTTATAAAAGTTAGTGCCAGCAGCCTGGTTCTTCTCTGGTCAAGGTGGAGCCCATACTTTCAGAAGATTTAAGAGAGGGAAAATATCTCAAATAAATGTGAATGAAGGTTCATGGCTGGTTCTTACTGAGCTAGAAGCCCAAAGTAGCAGGAAGAAACTGCCAGCTAAATAAAAAAAGAAATTAGCTAGAGTTGGAAAGAGCATGGTGATGATTGGGTGGAGGAGAAAAAGATAAGGGACTGAAAATTGAAGGGAAGAGTGGCAAACCTAACACTAATTGTTTCTTTAAAAGTCAAGGACTTGACATAAGTTTAATTTTTAAACCCACAAAACAGCAAACTAGCTCAAGCTTTACTGTATTCAGCAGATTTCATAAACATCTTGATCCTTAATTTATCCTTCAGAGGGATAACTGTGTTAGTGTGGTATAGCAAAAATGACAAGAGATGGGTGGCATCTTATAGACTAACCAATTTGAGGCATGAGCTTCTGAGAACGGAGTCCACTTTGTCAGATAAAGTGTAGTACAGGAGGTGGGTAAAATATATGGGGAGGGGGAAGGGTACAGAACAAACAGAAGGCACTGATTTAGGAAGGAAGGGCGTGGAAACAGTGTTAATAGCATTATAGACCAGACTGACAACTGAAGTAAATGTGAAAAGGCAGAATGATCTGAGAACAGTTAAGTTGGCTGTAGTGTGCCATCAGACCTAGGGTGATGGAGTTCAGGTTTGTTTTTTTATGAGTTCCAAATCAGAAGTTTCACACTGGAGTGTTCCTTTGAAGTTCCTTTTTAGATGTATGGCAACCTTAAGATTAGATAGAGAATGTCCTGGAAGGTTCAAATGTTATCCTACTGGTTCTGAATGTCAGATTTATGTGCATTTCTAATGTCAGATTTATGTCCATTAATTCTTTTCCTTAGGGATTGACCTGTTTGCCCTATGTAGACAGCAGAGGGACAACTGCTCGAAGGTGATGGCATATATTACATTGGAAGGAGGGCAGGTGAATGTTGTAGTTTATTTTGGGTCCTATGATGGTGTTGCCTGGGTTAATATATGGACAGAGTTGACATCTGTGTTTATGGCAGGGTCTGGTTCCTGAGTTGATGTCATTGTTGTGCAATTTATAGTTGTTGGCAAGTAACTGTCTGAGGTTGGGGGGCTGTCAGTAAGTCAGGACAGACTTGTCACCCACGGCCTGTAAGAGGGTGGTATCATTGTCCACAATGGGTTGTAGATCCTTGATGATATGCTTCAGTGGTTTCAGTTGGGAGTTATAGGTAATAACCAGAGGCATTCTCTTATCTTCTTTTTTGAAATGAACCTGTAGCAGAGTGTCCTGGGTATTTATCTGGCTCTGTAGACAATGGACCTAGTGGTAGGGGGGTGGGTGGAAGCTGGATGCATATAGGTATGTATGGCAATCGGTAGGTTTCCAATATAAAGTGGTTCTTATGTGTCCCTCATCTAATTGGAAAGTGATGTCCAGAAAGTGGACTTACTGTGTGGCTTGTTCCAGGCTCAGGTTGGAGTTTGTTGAATTCTTGGTGGAACTCTAAGTGCTTCAAGTCCATGGGTCCAGATGATAAAGATGTCAGAGCCCACTGCTTCTAGAGAGGAAGGCTTAAAGAAGCAGGATCTTTCTTCTTTCAAGCAAAATAAAATTGCTACAAGCAGCATTATAGTAAAGGTACAGAGCTTGTGTGACTGTCGTTTTTACCATACAGCACTTATGAAACAACACACAATCAGTAGCTGGGGCATGATGAAATGCTGAATGAGATCAAGGTTCCAACTGATCCTGCTAGTTCTTTACCATTACTTTAAGAGCTTTTCTACTTTATAAAGAAACAGAATATATAAGATACCACAAAAGGCCCATCTTCTCTTTCTTTGCAATATTAAAGACTTTGCTAGATTTCCACTTTCTTCTCTGTGCTTATCCTAAAATTTACTTAATTTTAATATGACTTCGCCTCTGCCTCCACCGAAATGATATTCTAGGCATTCACTACCCTTTCTGCAAAGAAAATGTTAACGTTATGCCTGAGAGTACCCCATGACAGCCTTATGAGTTTCCTTTCTATTATAAAAAGCTTGCTTTCTATATACATAAAATCTGAGTTACTTTAATGTCTTCATCATAATCATCTTCTTTCTTTCTTATATATATATATATATTAGGTCCTTAAATCTTATTTCATAGATCTTGGATAAAGTAGTTCGTCATAGAGCTTATGATAATACAGCATTCATCTGGACTGCTTCTACTTTGTCTTTTTCCTTATGGAGATGTGACCTCCAGAATTGGACACAAAAGTCTAGATGAGGTCTCTATTTGTTCAGTGGTACTATCACTGCCTCTTTTCTTAAAGCTTAAAAGAATTTTATTCTATTCTTGATGCAATCAGGAGTCATTGTTTTAAAACAGATGTTTCAATGGCGGAAAATTCCTTAGCATTTGAAGCCTAAGAGAGACAAACCACAATGATCCAACAAAAAATCAATATTAAATCATTCTATACACACAGGTGCTAGATGGGACTGCCTCTGTATTGCATAGAAGTCAACTTATTTCGGCTGAAAAACAGCTGCAAAGTACTCAATTGCATGTAGTTACACAAAAGAAAATAAAAAATGTACAACTCAAAACAAAGTTCACAGTGAACTATAATTCAATTATCCTTAACTTCTCTAAATACAAGTTTCACTTTACTCTCAGAAAGAGAATGGGCATATGGTCTGACTGTACATGATACAGCCGTTTCCCCATGAAAAATAAACAGGAAATAGTCACATTTATTTATTTATTTGTAGGGTTTTATATACCGTTATTCGGTAGAGCCATCATAACGGTTTACAAATCTGCAATTATCATCCAACATATGAAATTATCTTACAATCAAATGGAGTTAACATAGTAGTTGGGAACAGTAGGGTTTTGTGAACAATCAACATATTTTCTTAGTCGTTGAATAACAGAATATTGCGGAGAACATTTTCAAAGAACTTAACGGATCAAGGGAGTGAGCAGGGAGGGGTAGAACAGGAAGGTACATCAGGAGAGCATGAAGGAGGAGGATTATGCTTGCGAGTTCTGTTGAGTGCTGGGATGATCAGGTGTCAGATAGTTAGAATAGAGTTTGCGGAATAAAAATGTTTTTAGGTCTTTTTAAAATGTTTTTTGGATGTGCTGGGTCCTCAGTTCTATGGGTAGGGTGTTCCAAGTTTTGGGGAAAGCAATGGAAAATGCTCTCTCTCGCGTAGTTGAAAGATGAGCGTCTCTTAAGGTGGGGATATTTAGGAATCCTGTGTTGTTGGAGTGTAGGTTTCTTTGTGGGTTTTGGGGGGGTAATGTTTAAGCCTTTTAGTCCATGAAGATCATCATTTAAGATTTTATGAATGATGGTCATAGATTTGTAGGTAATTCGTGCAGAAATAGGAAGCCAGTGAAGAGAGGTTAAAATGGGTGTAATGTGTTCGTTTCTTTTTTTTCCGGTAAGGATTCTGGCAGCTGAGTTCTGCAGTATTTGGAGTGGTTTGAGGGATGATGAAGGGATTCCAATAAGTAATGAGTTGCAGTAATCGAAGGTGGAGAAAATAAGCAGTTGGAGGACGGTTCTGAAGTCAGAAGGGTTGAGAAATGGCTTTATGTGTCTTAGGGTTAGTAGCTTGTGGTATCCTTCTTTCGTTTTATTTACAATGTGGGGTTTGAAAGAGAGTTCAGCATCGATGGTAACTCCAAGGTTCCTGGTATGGGTGGTAGGGATTATAGTTGTCATTTGTTTATCTAGGATTGTCAGGGGTGGCGGTGTTAGATTGGGTTTTTTATGCATGAGTATGATTTCAGTTTTGTCGAAGTTGATTATGAGTTTCAGGGAGTTTAGTAAGTGCTTGATTGAGATAAGTAGATCTGATGTTTTTTTGTATGCGTCTTCAATTGAGTTTTGAATGGGAATTAGAAGCTGAATGTCATCAGCGTAGAGAAAATGTGAGATTCCATGATCTTTTAGTAGTTGGCAGATGGGTAGGAGGTAAATGTTGAAGAGGGTAGCGGATAAGGCTGAACCTTGTGGAACTCCAGTTTTGAGGTCAATCATTTTTGATGGGGTGTTGTTGATCACTACTTGGTATGAACGATCAGAGAGGTAGGACGAGAACCATTGTAATGTGGTACCAGAAAGGCCAATGTTTGACAGTCGTTCTAACAGTATATTGTGGTTTACTGTGTCGAAAGCGGCTGATAGGTCAAGGAGTATGAGTAGGTATTTTTCACCTTTGTCAAAGCCTCTGATGATAATGTCATTTAGGGAGATGAGGAGAGATTCTGTATTTAGGTTTTTTCTAAATCCATATTGGGATGGATGTAGGATGTTGTTTGTCTCCAGATAATCATCTAGTTGAGTGTGTACAACGTTTTCAATGGTTTTGGCCAGGAATGAAAGGTTTGATATAGGGCGGTAGTTGGTGAGGATTTCTGGATCTAGGTTGTTCTTTTTGAGGATTGGTTTGATGATAGCAGATTTGAGGCATTTGGGGTAGTAGCCTTCAGTCAATGATAAGTTGACGATTTTGGTGATGGTTTTAGAAATGGTTGTTTCGATTGTTTTGAGGGAGGTTATTGGGATGGTGTCCAATGGATGGTTGGCTGGGTTCATTTTGCTTATTATAGTTCTAATTTCAAGAGTGGAGGAGATGTCAAAGTTTGACCAGGATGAAGTTATCATGCTGTTGAGTTTGATGTTTTGATTGTTGTTGGTTATGTTGGATTGGATGAGATGAGCTATTTTGTTGTTGAAGAAGCCCGCAAAGTCATCACTTCCATGTTTGGTGCATGTAGAATCTTGGGTGGTTTTGGTAAGTTTTTGAACTATTGTGAATAGCATTCTGGGGTTATGATGAAATTTGGAGAGTTTATTGGAGAAAAAATTCTTTTTTGCATTGTTGATGATATTTTTGTATTGAGTAAGGTTGTTCTGCCATTCTCTTTCTTTTTTTCTGAGAAGACGTTTGGCAGTTCTGATATTTTCATTGTACCATTGGTTGTTGTGTTTGGACTGTTGTTTATATTTTGTAATGGTGGGATTAATGTTGTCTGCTACTTTTTTTGTGATATTTAGCCATGATAAGATAGCATTATCGGCGTTAGATAGGTTGATGTTTATTAGTTCTGACTGAAGATTTTTTTATAGGAGATCTATGTTAAATGGTGGACGGTAAGATATTACTTTTGGGGTGCTTTGAGGCGTTTTTAGGTTGAGGTTGGTGAGTAGTTCAGCTTGGATTAGGTGATGGTCAGACCAAGGTATTTCTTTAGTGTGAGTAGAGAAAGATTTCCAAATTTCAGTATTGATAAAGATGAGGTCAATTGTGTGGCCTGCTTTGTGAGTTGGAGATTGGATTATTTGTTTAAGATTTAGAGCTGAAAGTGCATCAATGATCGTTTGGCAGGTTTTAGATTGGGAGGGTAAGTTGAAGTGTATATTGAAGACGTCAAGTAAGATGATGGGTTTGTTGAGGGAGATGTTATTTATTAGAAATTCAATTAGAGGTGAGCAGTTTTTATCAAGTGCTCCTGGTGGAGAGTAGATGTTGCATATCTGAAGTTTTGGTGAGTCATATATAGCAATTTCAAAAGGTGGAGGAATGGTAGATGGACGAAGTTTTAGCTGAAGGTTGTTTTTTTTTTTTTTTAGATATAAGCATTAGGCCACCTCCTTTTTTATTTTTTCTGGGAATTGAAGAGATGCTGTAGTTCTGGTTGGGATAGTTGGTTTATTAGGACGGAATCTGTGTTTTTTAGCCAGGTTTCCGTGATTGCAATGAAATCTGGTTTGCAGTCGTTGAGTAGGTCATTGACTAGAGGGATTTTTTAAATTATTGAGCGAGTATTGATTAGTATGAATGAGAGAAGCATATAGCTTGAGAGTTGGATATGTGTGTTGTTTTTGATGGAGGTTGGCTTTTTTACATTGATTAGAAGTTTCGAAGAAGAGTGTTTTTTTTGTGTTGAGAGTTCCTTAGAAGAAGAGGGAGGGTTGATTGGAGAAGAGATCTTGTTCATTTTCAAGCTTTTTAGTGTTTGGAAGGAGCAGGAAGAGGAAGGTAGGCGTTAGAGGTGGGTAGGAATAGTGGGCTGCTTTGAATGGGCTGTGCGAAGGGGCGCGCAAAGGGGCCTGCTCCTTTGGACGCGCTCCTTCAGCGCGCGGCGCCTGGGGTGAGTGTAAATTTAAAATTCACTCAGCCGGCCCCTCCGTTGACGTCAGAGGGCTGGCTTAGCTGCAGGTCACGTGGTGTGGATTCCGATCGGAGGCCTTTCTGGTAGGCCTTGAGTGTATCCCCGTTGCTTGCTGTGATCTGGTGGGGGGAGGGCGTCCTGCGGTGTTTCCTCAGCTCAGGCAGCGGAAGCTGTGATGTTGTTCTGCTTTTTTGTGAAGCCCCTGTGGAGCTTGCCTCCAGCTGGCTGTGCGAGGGGTTCGGCAGAGCTGGCTGCTTCCAGGAGAGGTGGTAAGTTGTGAGAAGCTTTTGAACGGTCCCCTGGAGATTCGGGGGGGGGGGGAGGGGCACCCGGGGTGAGTGTAAATTTAAAATTCACTCAGCCGGCCCCTCCGTTGACGTCAGAGGGCTGGCTTAGCTGCAGGTCACGTGGTGTGGATTCCGATCGGAGGCCTTTCTGGTAGGCCTTGAGTGTATCCCCGTTGCTTGCTGTGATCTGGTGGGGGGAGGGCGTCCTGCGGTGTTTCCTCAGCTCAGGCAGCGGAAGCTGTGATGTTGTTCTGCTTTTTTTGTGAAGCCCCTGTGGAGCTTGCCTCCAGCTGGCTGTGCGAGGGGTTCGGCAGAGCTGGCTGCTTCCAGGAGAGGTGGTAAGTTGTGAGAAGCTTTTGAACGGTCCCCTGGAGATTCGGGGGGGGGGGGGGGGCACCCGGGGTGAGTGTAAATTTAAAATTCACTCACCCGGCCCCTCCGTTGACGTCAAGAGGGCTGGCTTAGCTGCAGGTCACGTGGTGTGGATTCCGATCGGAGGCCTTTCTGGTAGGCCTTGAGTTTATCCCCGTTGCTTGCTGTGATTTGGTGGGGGGAGAGCGTCCTGCAGTGTTTCCTCAGCTCAGGCAGCGAAAGCTGTGATGTTGTTCTGCTTTTTTTTTAATTCACTTAAATTATTTTTTTTTAATTCACTTAAATTCTTTTTTTAAATTCACTTAAATTATTTGACTTGTTGACCAAGAAAGCCAGGTTAAGTTAAATACCTTGTTTTCAACTGCATTCTGGAGGCACATGGAGATAAAATGACATGCCAAAGTAGCACAAAGTCAGTGAATTCCTAACTCATGTCCTAGGACTTCTCCTGAATCACAGTAAAGTATTCTAACTCCTGAGACATCACTTTTAAAATGGTAATCCACAACTCCCATAATAATAGAAGGCAAGTACAACTATCAAGATGAATGGAAGGCATGTTTGCAATCCATAAGTGCTGTACAGGAAAAGTACACTGAAATGAAATCTAAAATTAGAAGAAACAAATTGTTTAAAATGGCAGCTTACTTTTTTTTTTTTTTTTTTTAAGTGACAAACCAACAAAAATCTAAACCACCATCAGCGATATATAATTATACTAAAAATAAAAAAACCCCAAACACTTCTGTTTAATCGTTGTACCCAAACCAATCTTATGAAAATTCCTTCTGTGTAAAATTTTTTAATTTTCTCAAATATCTTGAATGAAATTCAATTGTTGAAAAATAATTTAATTTAAATGCCTACACGCTATGTGGGTTAATAATTATTTTCTGATGATATATGCTTTTTTTTAGTTTAAGAACATTATATGAAAATATTGTGATAAGAGAGATGAAGGTTTCATATAAACCGTGTAGGCGTCCCCGCACCTCTATTAGATGATATAATTTTAAACCTCCACCACCTCCTATATGTGAACTATTTTTTTGAAAAACTTTTTTTTAAAAGTTATTTTTGGTATATCTATAATATGTTTAACTGTACCATCCAGTTTATATTGTGCTTGTGCCTGCGGAATCGCATGTTTGATTATTTTCACTACAATTGCCGATGTTCCTTATGTTATAACTCTTGTGGAAACTACCACTAATCTGTAGTAGATATACACAGAAAGTTTATACACAGAAAGATCCCCACGTTTCAGACAAAAATTGTCTTTCCTAAGGGGAATTTTGCTCTGTATACCACAATTGTAACCAGATGTCCATTATTCCACCAATTTTAATGTCGTGAGTATAACTTAGCTTTTATCTTTTACATGATCTCTGCTTACGAACGTTGTTTGCCTGCAGCAATCCAGCCTTGATGGTTAAGCATTCTGGATGTACATTTTTTTTTAGCCTGCAGTTTCCTCCTGTTCCTCTGAGTTTTCAGCTCAATAGGAATTGCCCTCTAATGGGATACATGACCCTTTATTCACAACTATCCACCTGTCATGCAATGCCTTATTTATTTATTTTATTTAACAGTTTTATATACCGAAATTCTTGTATGGGGGTACAAATCAGTTCGGTTTACATTTAACAGAAACAGTGCTTCAGTAAATGAAGCAATTACAGTGAACATTAACATTACAATGAACATTAACAGAGCTTCAAAAGAGAACAATTACAAAGAACTAGAATGGGTGTCAAGGGTAGCCTTAGTGCTACCCTTGACACCCATTCAAGGTTAACACCTGTGGACTCCTGGAAGATCCAGCTAAGCACTGTTCAGGCCCGCTTGCACCCATGCATGTGTCCCTAAACTCATAATCTTCCGCCTGCCAATTGGTTTCAGTTTGCCTCTGGGTAAGTATTCTGCCTGCCAACTACATCCTGATGGTTTTTTAGGGACACAGAGACCCCACAAAACCCAGGGTCACACTGTTCCTAGAAATGCACTGTGGTAACATGGCCAAAGGTGGCTTAGAAAATCAGCCAAGGGAAATAAGGAGGCAGATTTTGGCTGTTCCTTAGGAACAGTTTATTTACGGTGAGAAAACCAAAATCATACAATGCAGCTCACCTTAACTTCAGGTAACACACAGTTCTTAAATGTGGCAGGTCTTAGCATACATAGGGTGGATCTGTCTGCTCCCCAGGGTCTGTTTAAGCCTTCCAGGCCTTGAGCTCTTAAACTCTGGTGAGGGGATCCTCCCTTCACCCAGGACTCCCTGTGTATCTGGAGTTTAAGAGGCCCAGGAGAGACAGCTGTGCCCAATCCTTTAAGATAGTCTGAAGGAGTTTTCTATATCCTCCTTCACATGCACCTATTGATCAAGTGAACAAAAAAAATCTGCAAACAGCCAACAGATAAAACAACAAGGATTCATACAGTTAACACTATTTAGGAAAAGGCAAGTGCCAGTGCCTGAGGACATTCAGGATAGGCTATCCTCATAAAGATATGTAGAAGTGGGAGAGATCTGGTTTCTCTGCACTATCAGCCAAGACTGGAGAGTTCTAGTGGGAACTAGCCCATAACTCATTAGGGTGGTACTGTACAATGAAAAGATAACCCAAAACATTGGCTTCATAACCAATCACAATATAGAATGTTGCAACATTACAACATGGGGAATATGCATTCCAAACCTCGCTTTTGGGTATACAGCAAGTTAATCTGCAGAGTATGCAAGAGTTAGGTTGCCACCTGCCTGTCAGTTCAAGGATTGCAAGGGAAAGGTGGTCTTATTGGGAAACAAAAAGGTCTCAGTAAAAAATTAAGGAACTGCAACAAGCACAAAGATCCCTAATTTGCCACATAAGAACATAAGAAAATGCCATACTGGTTCAGACCAAGGGTCCATCAAGCCCAGCATCCTGTTTCCAACAGTGGCCAATCCAGGCCATATGAACCTGGCAAGTACCCAAAAACTAAGTCTATTCCATGTTATCATTGCTAATGGCAGTGGCTATTCTCTAAGTGAACTTAATATCAGGTAATGGACTTCACCTCCAAGAACTTATCCAATCCTTTTTTAAACACAGCTATACTAACTGCACTAACCACATCCTCTGGCAACAAATTCCAGAGTTTAATTGTGCGTTGTTTTCTCCCCTCTATTCTTCACCTAGCACAGTCACTGTAGTTTTAGCCTTTGGCCGGGGACCACAGACCAGGGCTCCTTATGGAACCAGTAAGCATGCACCCAGAGTCTGGTCAGGTATGTCTCAGCATTGAGTGATAGCTGAGACTCCCTCTTTTCCCAAAGGGATGTGAACATTGCCTCTACAGGATCCTCAACTGGTCAGGGAGACAAAAGACTCAACCTGAGAATCAAACTCAGGACCTCCACATGGAAGCCCACAGCAGCGTCATTGAGCCAGAAGTCTGACCTAAAAAGCTTACATTCTGAAATGCAGACACATCTGTTTAAATAATGAACTCACGAATCCCAGGTTTTTTTTTCCTGTATCACAATATCGTACTGACTTTACTTCAGGATTCCGTTATCCCAGCAAAGCAAGTTTGCTTACCGTAAATGGTGTTTTCCGTAGATAGCAGGGAGTTTAGCCATGCACAGTGGCTGACATCATCCGTGATGTCACGAAGGCGGAGCTACTCTCTTAGCTCGAAGACCTTTGAAGTGCGCCTGCTCTCGGGTTCCTGCCCTCCTCGAGCTCCCTCTCAGTTGGTTTTCCAAGCTAAGTGCTGGTGTAGGTGTTGTGAGGATGGAAAGCTGTCCAGGGAGGTGGGTGGGAGTGCATGGCTAAACTCCCTGCTATCTACGGAAAACACCGTTTACGGTAAGCAAACTTGCTTTTTTCCGGCGATAAGCAGGGCATTTAGCCATGCACAGTGGGAGTCCCAAGCACATAGGTTGCAAAAAGACATTTCCAAATCGAGAAAGTTTTTTTTTTTTTTGCAACCAATGGAAGGTGGACAAGCCCTCAATACTTATGAAAAGTTTTTAGAATTGCAGATCCCAAGGAGGAATCTGAAGCAGACTGCTGACTGAGACAGTAGTGTGATGTAAACATATGAACAGATGACCAGGTTGCTGCTTTGCAAATGTCCTGCATAGGTACTCCTTGAATGTGTGCTATAGAAGCTGCAGTGGTGCTAATCTGATGAGCTTTCACAGAACCAGTAAGAGGCATTTCTTTTGTAGAATAACAGTATTGGATGCAGGCGGTAAGCCAGTTAGAGAGTGTTCTTTTTGATACCGCTTGACCTGGATTGTTTGGGTTGAAGGAGACAAATAACTGAGACGAATGTCTGAGTGAGGCTGTCTTGTTCTTGTAATACGCTAAGGCTCTTTTACAATCTAAAGTATGAAGAGACTTCTGTCGATCGTCAGAGTGTGGTTTTGGGGAAAAAAACGGAAGGGAGATTGTTTCATTTAGGTGAACAGCAGATACTACCTTTGGTAGAAATGAAGGGTGGGTTCGTAAAACCACCTTATCATGGTGAAATTGAAGATATGGAAAACTGATCACTAGCACTTGAAGTTCACTTATTCTTCTGGTCGAAGTGATGGCCACTAGGAAAAGCACCTTCCACGTCAAGAATTTAAGCGTGGAGGTTAACATGGGCTCAAAGGGTGGATTCAACAACGCTTCAAGGACTATGTTAATATCCCATGGTACTATTGGCTTTTTGAAAGGCGGGTGCAGACAAACCAAGCCTTTCATGAACTTGGAGATTAACGGATGGGTAGAGATGGAACAGCCCTCATTCGTGAGATGTAAGCTGCACTAGCACTAAGGTGAACCCTAAGAGAAGTTACTGCCAGGCCTGAGTGGGATAATTGATGGAGATAAGTCAACAGCATCTCACGTGGGCAAGATAGAGGGTCCAGTCTCTGATTGGTGCACCATTTTGAATATCTATTCCATTTGAAGGCATAATTCTTTCTGGTAGAAGGCTTTCGTGATGCGACGAGGACATCCAAAATGTCTGGAGAAAGGTTCAGGGAACTTAGTAACTGCCGTTCAATCTCCATGCTGTCAGATGATGGGAGGACTGCATGTGGTGAATCAGATTTCCTGCATCTTGAGAAAGGAGAAAAGGGTCTTTTGGTAAGAGTATTGGATGAGTGACAGAGATGAAGTAGATAAGGATACCATGGTTGTCTCGGCCACGCTGGAGCAATTAGGATTAGGTCTGATTTGTCCGCAATACATTTTTGGACTGTGCGTGAAATTAGCAGAATGGGAGGAAAAGCATACAGAAGACCTTTTCCCCAAGAAATCAGGAAAGCGTCCTGTGATATTCTGTGCACACTGGGAAGAAGGGAACAAAACTTTTGCACTTTACAATTGTTTTCCAATGCAAAGAGGTCTATGTCCGGAGTTCCCCAGTGTGCGAAAATCTTGTCTGCTTCTACTTGATTGAGCGACCATTCGTGGGGATGGAAAACTCTGCTTAGTTTGTCTGCTCTCATGTTCGCAAGACCTGGAAGGTAGGACGCCTGTAAGAAGATCTTGTTGCGTTCTGCCCATTCCCATATCTGAACTGCTTCCTTGCAAAGTGTCAACGAACCCAATCCCCCTTGTTTGTTGATATAGAACATGGCTACTTGATTGTCAGTATGGATCATTACTGACTTCTCTCGTAACCATGACTGGAATGCCATCAAAGAGTTCTTGACTGCTCTTAATTCCAACAGATTTATTTGGAGAATTTGTTCTGCTGCGGACCAAAGACCTTGAGTATCGAGATGTAAGAGATGGGCACCCCAGCCCTTCGTAGAAGCATCTGTTGCGAGTATTATCTGATGAAGGGGCTTCCTTCTTTCAGAACGGACGGTCGGAGCCACCATTTGATGTCTTTTTTCATGGAGTGTGTCACGCTTACTTTGTGGGACATTTGCTGGGTCAGCTGATTCCACTGAGATTTTAGACCCCACTGGAGATGTCTCATGTGTAGACGGGTATTCTGGAGTACATGAATTGCTGCCGCCATATGACCCAAGAGCACCAGCATTTGACGAGCTGGAACTACTGTCCGACGTAAGAGTCTGAGAAAGGTATTGTAAAGGTTTTGATTCTGTCCAGAGGGAGAAAAGCTCTGGATATTGGTGTTTAAATCAATGCTCCTATGAATTGAATGGATTGGGAAGGATGGAGTTGAGATTTTTTGTAATTCACTATCCATCCCAAGTTTTGTAGACAAAGGAGCATGCATTCCACTTGCTGTTTCAGGAGTTGTGGATTGGGAGATACCAGAAGCCAGTCATCCAAGTAAGGGAATATGTTTATTCCTTGTTTGCGCAAGTGTGCCACAACAACAGCAAGACATTTCGTGAATACTCACGGGGCAGAGGAGAGAGCAAATGGGAGTACTTTTTATTGATAGTGATAACTCGCAACCTGGAAACAAAGGTAACGTAAAAAATCCTTGTGGATTGGTATGTGAGTGTACGCATCCTTTAGATCCAGCGAGCACATCCAGTAGTTATTTATTTACTTTTAACTTTTATATACCGATGTTCCTGTATAGTATACATATAGTATACATAGAAACTGAACTGTTGCTGTGGGGCGGATACAATGAACATGTGGTACAATAAACATGAGAAAACAATGAACATGTGGTACAGTAGAAATAAATTGTAATATAATAGAAACAAAGGGCTATAGATGATGACATTTCAAAATAATCTTTAGGAGAAAGCCGTAAAACGGGAAGAACTGGATTAACTGACAGATAACAGGTAGAGCTAACTTAGCTAGCGGGCAAGTTAAAAAGGAAGAAATCAAACAGAAATGCAACTAAGAACGTTTAGCTTAAAGGTTCATGGAGGGACTAAGAGACTATTAGCAGCGTATTGATCAGCAGCTAGGTTAAGGAATTTATGTAGTCTCTGGCTCCCGGTGTAGTTAAAGAGCCGGGGGATATATGGAGAGCAGGTATGGTTAAGAGGGCTTAGAGTCGAAAAACTAGTCTATAGTTGGACATGACCAGGGGGGCCTCGAAGAGGATTATCTATCCGAAAAGGCCTGGCTGAAAAGCCATGTTTTCAGCTTCTTTTTGAATAACAGAGGGCAGGGTTCTTGGCGGAGTCCGGAGGGAGCGAGTTCCAAAAGGGGAGGGCCAGCTGTGGAAAGGGCACACTTCCTTAATGCGGTTTTAGCAGGTGGGGTATACAAAGTGTCTTTGTATGCTCTTCTGATGGGTCTGTTTGAAATGTGTGGCTGTAGTTGGAAAGTTAGATTGAAAGGGGGGGGGGGGGGAGATATTATGCAAGGCCTTGTGGATCATCATGAGGGCTTTAAAGAGAATCCTGAATTTGATTGGTAACCAGTGAAGGTTCTGAAGGATGGGGGTGATGTGTTCTCTTTTATTGGCGTTGGTGAGAATCCTGGCAGTCGCATTCTGGACCATCTGTAAAGGTTTTATGGTGTTGGCAGGTAGACCCAGAAGAAGGGAGTTGCAGTAGTCAACTTTAGACAAGATGATGGATTGGAGCACCAAGCGGAAGTCATTGAGGTGTAGGAGTGGTTTTAGTTTTCTTAATACCTGCAATTTGAAGAAGCATTCTTTGGTGGTGGTGTTTACGAATTTTTTCAGGTTGAGCTGGTTGTCGAGCAGAACACCCAGGTCTCTCACATGTGATGAGTGATTCACTGATATTTTTGATAGTTGGGAAGAACTTGGGGAGTTGAGAAGAACATTGTTGTTGTCCTGAGCTATTAGAAGGAGCTCTGTCTTGTTGGTATTGAGGACGAGGTTGAGGCTGGTAAGAAGTCGGTTGATTGATTGAAGGCAGCTATTCCAATGAGACCAGGTTTTGTGAAGAGACTCTGTGATAGGGATGAGGATCTGGATGTCGTCCGCAAAGAGGTAGTGAGTTAACTTTAGGTTAGTGAGTAAATGGCAGAGCGGGAGGAGGTAGATGTTGAATAGAGTGGGTGAGAGAGATGATCCCTGGGGGACTCCCAGGTTGGATCTGACTGGGAGTGATTCTTTGTTGTTGATCCTCACCTTGTAAAACCTGTTTTCAAGGAAGGATTTGAACCAATTGAGTGCGGTTCCCTTGATGCCAATGTCTGCTAGTCCCTGTAATAAGATAGTGTGGTTCACGGTGTCGAAGGCCGCAGATAGATCCAGAAGAGCAAGTAGATATGGTTGTCCTTTTTCCAAGTTTAGGAGGATGGTGTCTGAGAGAGAAGATAGTAATGATTCCATGTTTAGTGCCTTGCGGAAGCCAAATTGTGTTGGGGCGAGAATATCATTTTCTTCCAGGTATTCAGATAGTTGTTTGTTTACGATTTTTTCCATGAGTTTGGCGATCATCGGCAAATTCGCTATGGGGCGGAAGTTGGCTGGGTCTGATGGTGATAGGTTGGGTTTTTTTTTTAATAGGGGTTTAAGCATTGCAATCTTGAGTTGGTCTGGAACAAGCCCTTGAGCAAGGGAGCAGTTTATGATATCTGCTATAGGCTTAGCAATGATATTCTAAATGGTGAAGAGCAGGTTGGACGGTATATGGTCTGACGAGGGTTTAAGTTTCTTGAGAATGTTTTCTATTTCTAGAAAAGGTGTAGATTCAAATGAGATTAGTGATGTGTTTCATTGATGACAGGTGGAGAGTGTGGGAGGGGGCAGAGGAATGGGCGCCTTGAGGGGCGTGATAAGGGTGGCAATTTTTTTCTCAAAGTAGTCGGCCAATTCCTTGGCTTTACTGGTGGCTTGGTCAGCTTTGGAAAAATTGTCTTCAATCTATCAACAATCTCCTCAACAACCTAAATCTGGTCCTCAACTCCGCTAAGACTGAACTACTATTTATCTCCTCCAACCCAGACAACCACCCTCCACAAACACACCACAGTTATAATCTCACCCTCACTCAAGTGAGAGATCTGGGAGTAATCCTTGACAACCGCCTTAACTTAAAGACCATGATCAATACAACTACCAAAGATTGCTTCCACAGACTACAGGTGTTGAAAAGACTCAAACCCCTCCTTTATTTACACGACTTTAGGACTGTTCTCCAATCCTTAATATTTGCAAAAATAGATTACTGCAGTGCTCTTCTCACTGGCCTTCCCAACTCATCCATCAAACCACTTCAAATTATACAAAATGCTGCGGCCAGAATTTTAACCAACACCAACCGAAGAGAACATATTACTCCCACTCTCCGAAACCTACACTGGTTACCAATCTACCACAGAATCCTTCACAAATCTCTCACCCTGATACATAAGTCCATCCATAACTATTTTCATCTTGACCTTGAATTCCCTCTCAAACTCCATACTTCCATCAGACCAATTAGAGAAATCCATAAAGGAACGCTACAACCACCTCCAACCAAAGCTATTCACCTCGTCTCGACTAGAGTCCGAGCTTTTTCTTTCGCAGGTCCAAACATCTGGAATAGCCTCCCCGCAGACCTCAGGCTGGAACCATGCCTACTAACATTCAAAAAAAAAACTTAAGACTTGGCTGTTCCAACAAGCCTTCTCGGATCCTTCAGACTCACAATAGACAAACAACCTATTCTCGAGCTACGGAACCATGCTACTATTTCTGTTGCCTATTATTATGATTATCCTAACTCCTCAGATAATATTGTTTCCTGTTTAATCTGAATCCATTACAACTTTTGTGTTTAAGTTATTGCCCTTCTTGGGCCTTTTATTCTTCTTACTTCTAAGCTGTAAAGCCTCCAAGTTTATTGTCCTTGTTTAATGTAACTTACTGCTCTCTTCTGATTATTTTGTACTGTTCCATTTTGTTACAAGTTTCTCTATCCCCCGTTCGATGTAAACCGATCTGATATGGTATTTAACCATGAAGTTCGGTATAGAAAAATGCTAAATAAAATAAATAAATAAATCTGGAATGAGAGGTATGGACAGTTTGGTGAGGGCTGATACGTAGGAGAACAGAGCTTTGACATGGAAGATGAAGTGATGGATCTTTTTTGAGAAGAATTCTCTCTTTGTTCTGTTGATGACATTCATGTAGGCATTTAGGCGGGATTTGTACGCAGCTAGGGTTGTGAAGGAGGGGTTTTTACGCCAAATATGCTCTTTACTTTTAAGATCCTGCTTGAGGGACTTCAGTTCAGGTGTGAAACATGGTTTCCTGTTGTCCCTATCCGGCTGTCGTGTTTTAGTGATCGTTGGGCAGGTTCTTTCGGCTACTTTGCTGGTGATATTGAACCAGGACGAGGTCGCAGTGTTGGCGTCAGAAAGGTCGAGTTGAACTAGTTCATTGGAGAGCTGCGTGCTGAGGAGTTCTCTGGAACAGGGTTTCCTGAATGTTTATTTATTTATTTAAAAACTTTTATATACCGACGTTCAAAGCAATATCACATCGGTTTACAGACAACAGGGGTAAATAAACATATGAACCAACTGAGAAGGATAAAGTTACATTAAACAGGACATGAGTGAACTTGGGCGGTAGGAGAAAAAATAGTAAAGTGATACCGTACCTAAAAGCGAGGTTTTTTTAACCAAAATCAACCTAGCGAAAAAAGAAACTATAGTACATATGTAGTAGCTTGGGGGCATACTACGGCGGAGTGAGGGGGGAGACGGAAAATGGCAGAATGGGAATACATCAGGTATAGGCTTGTTCAAACAGCCAGGTCTTCAGTTTTTTTTTTTTTTTGAAGGTGGCAGTGCAGTGCTCCTGGCGTAGATCTGGTGGCATGGAGTTCCATAAGGTTGGTCCCGCTAATGATATAGCACATTTATTTGTGGAAATGAGATGTGATCGGTTGGAGGTAGGAGTGGCTAAGGATCCTAAGAAAGCAGCTCTGGTTGGTCTGTTGGATGTACGGGTATTGGAAGGCATCATTAAGCCAATGAATGTCATTATTGTGCAGGGTTTCATGGATAATGGTGAGGCTCTTATGGAGAATTCTAGATGAGATAGAGAGCCAATGGAGATCTTTGAGTATTGGGGAGATGTGGTCAGCTCTGCGTGAGTTGGTTAGGACTCTTGCTGCTGAATTTTGCAGCATTTGAAGGGGTTTGAGTGTTGATGCTGGAAGGCCTAGGAGCAGCGAGTTGCAGTAATCTATCTTTGTAAAGATGGTAGCTTGGAGGACTTTTCGGAAGTCAGAATGGTGTAGTAATGGTCTTAGTTTCTTTAGAACCTGTAGTTTGTGAAAACCTTCCTTGGTCATGTTGTTGATATGTTTTTGGAGACTGAGATGGTTATCTAGGGTGAAACCTAGGTCTCTGACATGATGGGAGAAGGAATAGGGGCGTATAGAAAGAGGGGTAATTAAGGCGAGCTGGGGAAATATGAAGGAGCTCAGTTTTTGCTGTATTTACAGCCAGCTTGAGGTTGGTGAGGAGAGAATTGAGGAGAGGCAGTTGTTCCAGGTTGTTAGAGCGTTGGGTACTGAGTCTGTGATAGGGATGAGAATCTGTACATCATCTGCATAGATGAAGTGCGAAAGACCAAGGTCGGCCAAGAGTTGGCATAAGGGCATGAAGTAGATGTTGAAAAGAGTTGGAGAGAGGGAGGAACCTTGAGGTACGCCGTGTGTTAGATTAATCGGGTTCGATTCATGGTTACCAATTTTGACTTTATATTGACGGTTGTTTAAGAATGAAGCGAACCAGCTTAAGGCAGTTCCTGATATACCTATGTCAGTAAGGCGATCAATGAGAATATTGTGGCTGACCCTGTCGAACGCTGACGAGATGTCTAGTAGGGCAAGGATGAACAATTGGCCTTTGTCCATACCCTTGAGAATGGTGTCGGTTAGGGATAACAAAAGTGTTTCAGTGTTGAAAAATTTTCTGAAGCCAAATTGGGAGGGATATAGGAGATTATGGTTTTCAAGGTGGTCTATGAGCTGTGAATTGACAACTCTCTCCAGGAGTTTGGCCAGAAATGGGAGGTTAGATATGGGTCTAAAGTTAGCCGGGACCGAAGTGTCTAGGTTGGGTTTTTTTAGGATGGGTTTGAGGATGGCTTGTTTCAAAGCAGATGGGACCTGACCTAGAGTGAGAGAGCAATTAATGATTTCTGAATGGGGTTTGGCGATTGTGTCTGGTATAGTTAAGAGGGCTTTAGTAGGGATAAAGTCTTCAGGGTGGGTGGAGGGTTTCATCTTCTTTAGTAGAGATGATATCTCCGAGACTGAGGTTGTGTCAAAGGAGACAAAGGAGAGGCCGGAATTTTTGTATTTGGTGAAGGGAGGGGGGGAGGAGGGGGGGGAGCTTAGCAATGAGGTTACTGATTTTGGATTGGAAAAATGCTGCTAATTCATTGCATTTGTCTTTTGCATCGTTGTCTGCTACAAGGGGGGAGGATGGTTTTGTGAGGAGTGAAACGTAGGCAAAGAGGGCCTTAGCATCATATTGTTGACTTATGCTTGTTATTGTTACGATAATCTTTCCTTCCACGCTGCTCCTTGTTATCCCCTTCCCAGTTCACTCTCCCTGTTATCATGTAATTTCAATCCTTTCTGTTCAAATGTAAACCGGTATGATGTCCCCACTAATACCGGTATATAAAAGGTTCTAAATAAATAAATAAATAAATATTGGTAGTGGTGTATTTTTTGAGAATAGTAATCTTTTTTTGTTTGTTGGATTGAGGTTCTGTATGTGTGGAGAGTGTGCTTGTAGTCTGCGAGAGAGGCAGTGGAAGGGCACTTGCGCCACTTCCTTTCTTTGTTACCGAGGTTTTAGGGAAAGTCTGGGGAGGGTGTTCCTTAATCTCTAGGACCGTGGAAATGATCTGGTGATCCGACCATGGGACTGGAGAGCATATTGGGTTGGTAGATAGCGAGATGCCCTCATTTATAAAAATGAGGTCTAAAGTGTGGCCCGCTTTGTAGATCGGACTGTTAACAATTTGTTTGAATCCCATGTGGCAGAGTGCGGCGAGTAGAGTTTCGCAGTTCAAAGAGAATGGCGGGGCGTCCACGTGCAGATTAAAGTCTCCCATCAGGATGGCTGGTTTGTCCGCATTGAAGTATTTCACGATGAGTTCAATAACAGGAGAAGAGTCGGATTCTAGTGTTCCTAAAGGAGCGTATATTAAACAGATTTGAAGAAACTTTGATTTAAAGATGGCAAATTCCAGATTAGTTGTAGCATTTGAGAGATGTAGGGTTAGGCCTAGTCCCTTTTTTGCAGCTAAGAGCAGACCTCCTTCTCTTTTTTTGATTCTGGGAATTGAGAGGAGGTCATAAGTTTGAATGGGGAGCTGATTTATTAACACTGTGTCTGTGGGTTTCAACCAGTTTCTGTGATTACACAAATGTCTGGTTTGGTTTCTATCAGGTAGTCGTTAAGTATGTGAGTTTTCTTGATGATGGATTGGGCGTTGAATAGAGCAAGTGAGAACAGTGAGAGGCCGAGTATTTGTGTGAATGGTGAGATCATGATGGGTATGAGCCTCTGTTGTCGGCTGGAAGGAAGAACAATTGATTTTGGCCGTCTGGCCAAGTGATTGTAAATTATGGGGATAGCGAAGGAACGCATCCTGGAGAAGATGAGAGGTGTTGATCAGGCAGAAGGAACTGGTGAGGAGAGAGGGCAGAGCCAGCGGTGGCTGGTGAGGGCAGGGGTCAATCCGAACTGTGCTTGAATGATCAGCCTCAGATTGGAGAATAGAGTTCCGGTAGAGCTAAGGGGCCTGGCCAGGAGTTAAGTTCCGTAGGATGCCGGATGAGTGCGAATTGAATGCTGGATTAATGCTGGATCTGAATGACTGCAGAATGAGTGTTGGGACAAAATGAGTGCTGGACGAAAGCTGGGAAGATGAAGCAAGAGTGAGTTGAAGCTGGGGTTGCTTGAATGATTGCTGGTCGTGGTGACTGAAGAGATAGTAGTTGGTTTGATGAGGTCTGAAACAAATGTTGATGTGAGAAAATGTGAGAAATTGTGATTGCAGCAAGATAGAGGTTGCGGCTGCACTAAGGGGCTGCACGAAGGAGCGCACAAAGGGGCCTGCCCCTTTGTTGTGCATCTTTGGCGCGCGACGCTCGGCGCCTAGCAGCCACGTTGATTTAAAGGCCAGTCGGGGCTGTCCCCCGATTGGCTGTTCGGCGGCCGGCTTTCCTGATTGGCTCCCGCGCGAAGAGGCCCGAGTCCCGAGTCAGGGCTGCCTCGTGGTCGGCGCTGGCGGCAGCTGTGGGTAAGAATGCAGGTTTGAAGGCCTTACCCCGGAGGGTCTCCGGCGCTGAACGCGCAGCCCTGGCTTGCACTCGATGCGCTCCATTCGCCGCGTTGAAGAGGGCTCTGCCTGGCTGCCGCGTTGATTTAAAGGCCAGTCGGGGCTGTCCCCCGATTGGCTGTTCGGCGGCTGGCTTTCCTGATTGGCTCCCGTGCGAAGAGGAAGAGGCCTGAGTCCAGAGTCAGAGCTGCCTTGTGGTCGGTGCTGGCGGCGGCTGTGGGTAAGAGTGCGGGTTTAAAGACCACCAGGGCACTGGAGCAACCGTTTTCCCCCCATCCAGCATCAGCAACTAGAAAGCTGGGGGGGGGGGGGGGGGGGAGGGGAGGAGCAGGGGTTGGTTTATTGACCTCCCCAATCAAATTCTGCTGCCCTTGACTAGTCTTTCCCATACAACCCCTTCCCCAATGAGATGCCAAAATAATTCCCGGCTGAACCGTTCTCTCCAGGTTTTATAGCAGATGCGTTTTGTGGGAATTATGGACTGGTTAGGGGAGTACTTAACAGTATGGCAAGTTATACTGGGCTGCAGGTGGCATACCTGTGCAAAAATCTGCCTCACCAACTGAAGCCAACTTTTCAAATTGATCCCCCCCCTTCCTGGACACAGTGAAGGACTTTGCTCAATTCTGGGAGGTGCTCAACACTCATTGCACCCACAGAGCTGACCCCTGTGCACAGCCGCATGCAATTGTCCTCTGCAGGAGACTCCCGGCTGCCCTACCAGCGGCTTCCTTACCCACGAGCACCCTCATGGCGGCCGTTGCTGCTAAAGAAGCGACATTCACTTGTAGAAAGGGAAGTACTGTTTTGAGAGAAGTCTTTGAATTTTTCTCTTGTGAGGTCTTTGTTTAGGGCTCGAAAGTCTAAAATAGGGCGTAGGCCTCCCGACTTCTTGGGAATGAGGAAATATTGGGAGTAGAAATTGTTCTCCTTCTGAGAAGAGGGGATTGGCTGGATTGCCCTCTGGCGAAGGAGAATGGAAACTTCCGTCATGAGAGAAGGGACTTGATTTTGGGGAGTCTTGGAAGTGATGAGATGTGGAAGAGTTGGGAAGGAGCTGAAATGTAGCTGGTATCCTTGAAGTATAATCCTTAACACCCATCAATCTGTGGTAATTGTGGACCACTGGGAATGAAATAAGGATAGTCTCCCACCACGTGAACTGTTGCTGTGGCAAGATGATTTAAAAAGACTGCTTTGGCGTCTGTTGAGAGGCTTGTGGTTTTTATGGTCTTTGTCCTTGAAGCTGGGATTGCTGTCTCTGAGTTTGGTAAGGCTGTTGCTTATAACTAGGTTAGTAAGGTTGATAGTAGCGGTATGGTCTGCGATAGTGGTAACCTCTTCTATATTGACCCAAGAAGTGTTTAGATGTTGAAGGCGTATCCAGAGGTGTCGTTAAAGAGTGAACCGCTATATTCTGTTCTTTAATAAGAGACACTGTCTCTCGTAGCTTCTCTCCAAAGAGGTTATCTGGTCTGCAAGGCAAATTGGTTAGCCTGTCATGTATGTCTTCTCTATTACTGCTGGCCTTGAGCCATGCCAGACGTCTAGCAGAAATGGAAGTAGCTGATGATTTATTTATTTATTTGAGTGTTTTTGTATACCGGGATACGTTGGGAACATCATCTCGGTTCACAGGTAACTTAAAAATAGCAACAAGCTTTACAAAGAACAAGGAATAGAGTGAAGGTTAATAATAAAGGTAACAAAGAAATTCCAACAGGAAACACAACAGGTTTTGTTACACAACAGGTAACACAACAACAGGTAACAGGTAACAGGTTTTGTAACACAACAGGTAACACAACAGGTTTTGATGATCTCGCAGAGGTGTCAAAGGCTTCATATGATGTCCGCAACAAGTGACGTAAGCCTTCCTGCAGATACCGGAAGGGTTGAGGCAGTGGAGCATCTCCTTGTGAAGTAGTGAGGAATGGCTGAAGCTGTTGAGTACAATTGAATAAATATTGTATAATGTAAAATTGGTGGTGGTTAATTCTACAATTAAGCATAGAAATTTGGTAAATTTTCTTTGCAAAGTCATCTAGGAGTTTATTGTCCTTTCCGGGAGATGTGTTGGAGTATAGTCTGTTTTTCTTGGCTCTCTTCATTGCCGATTCAACGACTATTGAATTGTGAGGAAGCTGTACGTTTGAATAGTAGGAAGTTTTTTGCATCCTGTATTTTAAATCTATTTTCTTAGAAATAGAGGGAAGAAGGTGTGGAGTATCCCAAGCTTTATCCATAAGACCCTCCAAGATTTGGTGGGGAGGTAGAGCAGTTGGTTCAGATGGAACGACTAGTATTTGGAGAATCCCCATAACTTCAGATCTTGGGTCTGGAAGTTTTCGAGTTTCTATATTTAAGGCTAACCCCAGTTTCTCTAGGAATTTAGCGTAAGTTAAATCTTCCGGTGATAAAGTTGGTTGAGGAAGATCTTGTGGGGGGTCTGATGGAATACCTGTTGAACGTCCAGGCGATGATACCGGAGAAGGATCTGGTGAGATAGTGTGAACAGAAGAGAGAGGTAATTGTTGTGGAGATGGCAGGTTATGAGATGGATCCGGAGACCCCTGCGGTGATGTAGGAATCTGAGGATCTAGTGGTAAAACGTGAGAATCAGATGGTAAACCATGAAAAAATGTATGTAACAGCGTAGTTATTTGAGACATTGTCTCTTCAGCTGTTTGACGATGTGGATGGACAGGTAATCTGGTCGATTTTTTTGATCATTTAGACAGCGTCCTAGGGACTGATGAATGAGGAGACCTTGGTCTCTTTTTGGATTGTTTAGGACGAGCTCCACGATCTGGGGATGATTCCCAGCCCCCTGGAGAGTCCTCAATAATAACATCTGACAAAACTGATAAAGGAGAGTGATGACCTCCTTGCTGAGATGGAGTTATAGTATGTTTAGTCTTTGACAGAGATTTCCCCGATTTATTTGGAATTGTTGGTGTTGAGACTGGTTTTTCCGGTTGCGGGGGAGAAGGCTTTTTAGTTTTTTTGAGGTAATTGCGTCGTAGACTGATGAGATGCGTCGTGGTGAGTCGTAGAAATCGACTTCTTCGATGGAGTTGATGCATGCGTCGGACGAGGTATCGACGCAGAACGCGACGCTGGTTTTAACGGCACATGTGTCGTAGTCTGCGGAGCGGTCGAAGTATGCATGAACGCTGACGCAGTATGCGACGCATGGCCCTCCGAAGCCGAGTGCGCGCATCGAGGTGCCTCGGATCGGGGTTTTTGCCTACCCGGGGAGGACTTAGTCGATCGATCATCCGTCGGAGAGGGGGCATATGTTTGCCTCAATCTCTCCATCTTTTCCTTCCGTTGTCTTCTGGCCCGTGGGTTCATTTTTCTACAGCCCCTGCACGCTGCCTGATCATGGTCAGGACCGAGGCATAAATAGCAATAATTATGGCCTGTCGGTCACCGACATAATTTTGCCGCAGGTACAATACTTAAAACCTGGGTTTTTTGGCATCCTGTCTTCTTTTTCTGTCGTTGTCCATCGCGATGATTTGGAAAAAATTATTTTTTTTTTTTTAATTTTAGTCAGGGCGAGAGTAGCACACATGTCCGTGTGTAACCGCGGAAAACTAAAACTGAGAGGGAGCTCGAGGAGCGCGGGAACCCGAGAGCAGGCGCACTTCAAAGCTCTTCGAGCTAAGAGAGTAGCTCCGTTTTTGTGACATCATGGATGACGTCACCCACTGTGCATGGCTAAATGCCCTGCTTATCGCCGGAAAAAATATGATATTGTGCAGACCTGAGAATATGATTCAATAAATATATACACCAGGATGGCACACACGTCTTATAGTAATGACTTGAATCTGCTGGATGTAGACTGCAGCCTACTTGCTGCAATGTCAGCTAGGAATAGACAAGGCCTGGATGCCCTACAAGTAGTGTTCCTCAGGAAACTGGTGAAACATGTCCACTAGACAGAAGGCTATGTTGGTGCTGGTATTGATGAATGGAGACATTGTCACTGACCCCATGGTAAGAGAAAATTTAGGTTCTAGTGATCAATATACTGCAGGACTAGACATCTCCCATCCTGGAGCGCCACAATCAGATCTGCATGTACTATATTTGCATACACTGGAGGCAGAGCATGCAAATTCATTTTATGCATATTCATTGTGATTATCCTAAAAACCAGATCTGTTTGTGGCACTCCAGGACTGAAGTTGCCTACATCTGGTTCTATATTAAACTTCAAACTGAACCACAGTAGAAGTAGGATCTTAGATTTCAGGAGAGCTGGATTTTAAGACACATTATATTTAGAGATACAAAGGGGGAAAAGCACAACATTTTGGGAAGAAACAAGTGAGATTGGAAAAATAATTTTCATTTATGTTTAAAACTATTTGTTCTTAAACATGAAATACTTAGTATATATTTGTCCAGTTTGTTAAAATCAGCTTAAAAAGAATACTACACTAATTCTGAATATTTAAAAAAAATACATATCAGATATCATCATCTCGAGGTCTCTCTCCTGGTTGGTGCATATTGGATCCTCATCTTCCATCATGTACCACTCTCAGATTTCTGAACCCCAAAATGCATGTCTCTGCACTTTGTTGCACTGAAATTTAACTGCTAAGCATTTGACCACTCCTCAAGCTTTTTTTAAGATCACTTCTCAATCTGTCTACTTCCTCAGGGGTGTCCTTAAATCCTCTGAGATATAATCACATCTGTCTTCTTAGTGAATTCCGGTTATCAGTAACCTCTGTTGTCCATCATTCAACCAATTTCTAATTCAGTCTGCCACCTTGAAACCCACCCACAGGCTGCTGTTTATTAATGAGCCTTCTCTGTGGGACAGTATCAAAAGCTTTACTAAAATCCAAGTACACCACATTCTCTAGTCACTCAATTGGATCTATTTGACATAGTCTGCCTCTGGTAAGCCCATGCTGCCTTGGATTGCCACTTGATTGCAGGTAATTGACTATCTTTTCCTTCAGTCTCTCCATTTATTTCTCACCATTGAAGGAAGACTAATTAGCAAGAAGTTTCTAACCTCCTCTCTGCTACTACTTTTAAGAAGAGGGACCATATCTGTCCTTCTTCAGTCCCATAAAACCACTCCCATTTCCAAACATCTAATGAACAGGTCCTTCATCAGACCTGCCAGAACCTCTCTGAGCTCCTTTAATGTACTAGGGTGCATCATATCTGGCCTCATAGCTTTATTCACTTTTGTTTTGATAGTTACACACACACACACATTACTTCCAAAAATGGGGTCACATCCACCTTAGTCCCCATATGTATCCCTGCCAACCATCAGTGATCCTTCTCCAAAGTCATTGTCAGGCAATATAGAACAAAAGTATTTGTTTAACATTTCTGCATTGTTTCTCTTCACACATTGCTTTCCTTTGCCTTTCAATCTTATAGTTCTACCTCTGGCCTTTTTCCTTACTCTGACATGTGAAAACAGTTTTGTCATGTTGCTTTACTGTTTTAGCTATCTTTTCTTCCACTTGTGTTTTTGCAGCCCTGAATTTTTAGTCTTAATTTCACTAAATATCCTTCCTTGTGTTATTCTTTGAGATCCTTTGCACTTTCTGAATGCTAATCTTTTTTCTTTTACTTATTCAGTCACCTCTTTGGAAAATATTGTTTTCCTTTTCCTCTTATTCTATATTAATTTTCCTTACAAAGATTGGTTGCCACTTTTATAGCTCCTTTTAGTTTAGCTTACTGTTCCACTACCTTACCTATCTCCTCCCATCTTGCCAGTGTCTCTTTAAGATGCTTGGTAATTTTTAAATCATTTTTATCTATTCTTCTCCCCTCCATCACCAACTCATTTTTTACCTTGTTGGCCTGTATGCTTCAAATAGATTCCCCCCCCTCTGTCTTATTCAAATTCAGCCAAAAAACCCACCTTTCTGAAGCTGCTTTTAAATTTTATCCCCTGGTTCTCCTGACCATAGCCTTGTTGGTTTTAACTATTTTCTTAATAAATGAAATACCCATTGTCTTATTTATCCTATACATTTGCCTTGACTAGACTGTAAGCTCCATAAGGAAGAGACTTCAGTGTATTATTTAAGCCAGCTGTTTACACTTTACCATCCAACTCGTACATTATGGTCCTTCAGTCAGCATCTACTGGAGATACCAACACTATGAGAAGCTCGACACCAAGAGACTAGTAATAAGGCTTTATCTGTAATTGGGCCAAGATTGTGGAATGAGTTGCCCATGGATTTGCATTCCCTTCAAGATTTGAAAATGTTATGAAAAATGCATACAGCTTTTTTTTATTTAGAGAAGCCTTTTCTGATGTTTAGAAAATATGCTATTGGTTAAGAGTTTTAAATTGTATGTTTTGTGTTTTGTTTTACAATTGTTTTTATGTTGAATTTGGAAACCGCCATGTTTTGAAGGAACATCGGGCAGCGCTTTTGCGAGCCTCTTTAATGGATTTGAGTGAAGTGCAGCGGCTAAGTGGCTTCCCCTGATGAAGAAGAAATTCGAAACTTGGCCTTGTTGGGGTTATTCGTGCCAATGGTCACAACGACGTTTTGGGATTCGTGCTCAAGTCAGATTTACCTGTTTGGATTTTGGAATAATTTTGGCGAACTGTGATCCTCTGTGCTGCTTTTCACATTTTTTCATGAAGCATTTTGAAATAATATTTTAGAAAAACAATACAAAAAATTAACAAAAAATCATTTTTGAGAAATAAAAATGATTTTAGGGTGGATGGTGGTGCTCATGATTAAAAAGCTAAACAAGGTACACCGGGATGGTGCCCTAAAAATTTTATGAAGCATCTCTTACACTCTTTAAAAATTTTTCCTTGATAAACTTTTTTTCTTGGTAACCAATTGGTGAGTTATGTCTTAATGTGAAAAGTGTTGTTTCAAGCAAGTTTTGAACCAATTTGGTTTTGAATTTAACAAAAAGGATAAACATCTATGATTTATTAATACCCAAAAGGGTTAATTAGTGCGGGTTTTTGTGGTGCTATTTTCAATAAATACCCCTACTGTGTGTGGATTGGCAGAGTTTCAGTGTCTAATTTTTATTATAGGCAATTTTTAAAAAATAAATAAAAATATTTATACAGCACTGTGTATATCTAGTAGCACTACAGAAATAAGCAGTAATAGCGGTAGTAGAAGTACGGATTACAGCAGCCATTAGACGTCAGTAGTGTTCATTCCTGGACTTGATAAAGAAGAAGGGAGGAAAGAAAAGGATCTGTGTTCTTGGGCCTCTTCTCAGATCCTAATTGAGGAAGATTAATGTGCCCTCAATGTTAAATTGCTAATGGCTAGTGCAGCTAATAGGTCCCTTTGATACAGATGCAGTCTGTGCCAATGGGGATGGGCTGGACTTTGGGGTTTTGCCAAAGATGCCAAGGAGTCTCAGCCATCGCTGTTTGATGACCCAGTGTTGATAATATTAATGCTGTCGTAACTAGAGACATCGTATCCTAGACCCATACGTCTTTTCCAGTCCCATTTTTCTATGATCCTAGAAGAACATAATACTTCCCTTGGACAGAGATTATCCTGCAGTCTAATATACTTTTTGAATGGTTAAAAGAACGAGGTAAAACTAATTGTCAAGCTACAGGACTGCAAAAGTGTAAAACATGTCCATGTCAGTTAGCATATTGTGGTTATCTCTATACTGAGTATCTATACTTACAGCCTCTTTTTCTCTGTCCATAATGGTTTCCAGCTCTTCAAAATGACGAAGTTTGATCTCAAGTTTCTTCATTTGCGTTTCCACCAGGAGAGCAACAAGGGACTTGATCTTTCTCTCTTCCACTGCTGCTAGATGCTGCAGATAAAGAATGCCTTTTATTCACAGAGAAGCTGCAAGGTAATTATCAGATCAGATGCTTTACACCAGAAATATCATAAAAATATCACTAAAATCCATAGGGAGGAAGCAAAATTAAACAAGCAAATTTACAAATAATGAGAATTTACTACTTACCTGATAATTTCCTTTTTTTAGGACAATCAGATGAATCCAGAAAAAGTGGATTATGCACTTCTACCAGCAGATGGAGACAGAGCAAACTGATGTCATACTATATATATACCCCTGCAGTGACATCAGCCTGCCAGTATTCTCTTCAAAAGCAACTGTGGACAGACTAGCAAAAAACCTGATTAAAAACAAATAGCCATTTCGATACTCGGCCAACAGGCAAC